>NC_136411.1:55665000-56125000 GCF_051521515.1 Lactuca serriola | reverse complement strand
GATTTTAAATCATTCTCAAAAATCAATATTTAATATTCTGTAAGAATGTATCTAATAACTGGTGATTTAAAATTCTGAGGAAGTGGTACGTTTAAATTAATTATTTTTCTTATAAATTGAGTAATTGACAAAAATGTTTTTTTAAATATTTATTTATTTCAGTTTTTTATTAATTGACTTGACTTTTTTACATACAATGTAGTTAATTCCATTTATCTCTCTTAATAAATTATCATACTTGCCATTATAATTAACTAAATGTAGTTATATAGTGAATGTTAGTCCATGTTAATAAAATGTACCGTCAGATCACCACTTTTCATTTTTTTAATCTAATGACCAAAATTTAGTCATACACTCACACAATATTTATAATCCACATTTGATCCTAACCCTATATATATATATATATATATATATATATATATATATATATATAAAAGTCATTTTTATTTTTGTATTCATTCGGTACTTATAGTACTTATGAATGATTTTTTTAGGTTTTTCTCACGACATCTTATGTGGGATAGTCATATGGTGGTGGGATAGGTTGAGGTGGTCTTGCTATGTGTTGTAGGCCAAGATACCTACTACGGGCCGACTATAAGCTATAGGCACGGAGACTCGAGAAGAGAGGTTAGGTTAAGGTGGCATGCCAACAAACCCTGGGTATTCCAGTCTAATGACTGATTTGACCTGTTGCATGTTGGCGTTCCACTCTGATGACTGATTGGGCCAAGGTATTCCATTATGATAAGTGTGGGTCCGTTATGCATGATAATACGTTTGTTGTATCAAATATTTTGGGGGAAACTCACTAAATTGTGTGCTTACCCAGTTGTTTATGTTTTCAGGTTCTATCAATGGTCGTGAGAAGGAGAATGCATGACTGTACACACTCATCAACAATATTGAGGATTCTGCGTTACTTATATTACTTTGATTTTCGATAAGTGTATTTTGGAATAAACATTTTTTTTCTTAATAATGGATTTATAATTAGGGAGTTTTGCATTATTTAAAAATGAATTTTTTTTGTGAAAATGAGACATTACACATAAACATCAACAACCCCACACACTTCATCAATGATTATCCCACGTAAGATGTCGTGAGGAAAACTCAAAGAAAACATTCATAAGTATTGAATGTGTATAAAAACAAAAATGGCTTATTTTGAAACAAAAAAATATATTAAGGATTAAATATGTACAAAAATATTAAGGACTAAATGTGTACAAAATAAGAAATATATTACCCTATTAAATCATTTTTTCGGGCTAACCTGGAGTAACCGATCATAAGGACTGAATGTGTACAATTTAACAAGTTGAAGGGGTATATGTGGACGAAAAAAAATCAGTGACCAAATGTGTACAAATCGAATAATATATTACCCTTTTAAGTCATTATCCCATTTTGAAATGACCAAAACCACAATAAAAAAAAATAAAAAACTTATTTGGGACAAATGGCGCTAGTCCAAAACTTTTTAGATCAAAGGGACAATTTTCAGCTAACCATGTGAACATTTTTGCAATTTTGTCTTTGTTTAATAACTAATATATAAAATTGCAAAAATGGTCCATGTGGTCGTCAAAAATATGTGGATTTGGTTAAAAAAGTTTAAACCTACACCATTGGTCCAATTTTGGATATTTTTAGTGATTTTGGTCGTTATCAACTTGAAAAAAAAACTAGGGTTAAGTTTCAACGATTGATTTCCTTCCTCTCCTTCCCTGGTGAGTGGTGGTCCTCGTTGTCAATGAATAAAGATCACTTGAGAATAAGAAGAAAAAGAAGGAAATAGTAGGAGATTAGCTTCAGAATATGTCCTCCATCAGAAAAGGGCAAGGGCGGTTCCACCAATTTGGGGGCTCTAAGCAAACAAAAAAATTGAGACCCTTCCGTTTATAAATTAAATGAAAGGTAAGCAAATAGATCCGAACCTTCCGTTTATAAATTAAATGAAAGGTAAGCAAATAGATTCGAACTTGAGACCATTAGTTTGTTAAACTGTAACATCCGGAATTTTAGGTATTATATTTATTCGTTGAATTTCAAGTTTTGTTGAAGAACTCGACGAGTTGATGCGTAGACTCGCCGAGTAGAGACGTGAATCATTATACGGGTGGATGGCTGGACTCAGCGAGTCGCCCCAAGGACTCGGCGAGTCCACACTGTTTAATGAAACCCTAATTCCTCGGGTTTGGGGCCTATTTAAGGGGCCTTATGCCGTCATTTGCGGCTACCAGACCCCAGAGAGAAACCCTAAGTGAGCTAGAGCGTTTGTAAGAGGAAATAAGTCATTTCTTGATCAATGTTAGTGTTTTTGCAAATAGAAGAGGACCAAGACAAGAGGAGGTTGGAGAGGGTGCTAATCCAGTGATTCCAGGGCTCAGAGACTTCATTTTGAGGTATTCATTCGACCCTTCTTCAGTTTATGGTGTAATTCTTAGAGTAAGGGCTTTTTAGCCCCTTTAGAGGATGGTTATATGGAGTAATTGGTCCCCTCTCGTGTTGGTGCTGTAGATCTGGACCCAAAGAGGTCCAGAGACCCTTTTCCCTTGAGCTTTATGAGTATTAATGGGGGTTATGAGCTTTGGATGTCATTTTAGAGGTCATATCTTCAAATAAGGCCTTTGAGCCTTTGCATGAGCACCAAGATGTTAGCTTTACGTGATTACAATGCTTTGGGAAGCTAGATCTACGGTTTAGAGGAGCGGATCTGACCTCAGGAGGTCAGTTCAGCTTGAGCATGGCATGAACTCGCCGAGTCCAATAGCCGACTCGGCGAGTAGGACGAGGGTTTTCCCGATAATCACACAGTTGGTGACTCATTGAGTTGGGGAAGTGACTCGGTGAGTCAGAGGGAATCTAGAGGACAGAGTGCACGATGGTACTCGCCGAGTCAGGAGCCGAACTCGGCGAGTTGGGTGGGGACATTTCATAGATTGTGATCTGTGATGATTTGCAGAGTTGAGGATTGACTCGGTAAGTCGAAGGAGGACTAGGAGAGTGAAGAACATGTGTGGACTTGCTGAGTCACAGTTGTGCACTCGGCGAGTTTGGTCAAGGTTGACCGTTGACTTCGTTGACTTTTAGGGTTAGTCAATGTTTGGACCTTAGAGTCATCGGAAGGGTAGGATAGTCTTTTACCCTTCCTAGAGGATGTATAGAGAGAGAGATTAGCCTAGCTCTGAGGTTCATATTAATTAGAGTATTTATTTCATGTAATTAGGCAGGGGCTAGACCAGAGTTTACCGAGTCAGAGATTTACTGAGATATCTGAGGTGAGTCTTCTCAGTATACTTTACCTTGAGTAGGTAATCGTAGTTATGCGATACAGTGTTTGTATGTTATATATGTGTTATGTGTTGCACTGCATTATTCTATGTGATTTATGTTGTGCATGTTTACAGAGTTAGAACCTGAAGGTTCACAGAGACAGAACCTGAGGGTTCACAGAGTTTGGGTGCACGGACCCACAAAGTTATAGCCTCGAGTGGCTAATATGTGTTATATATGGTATTTTGGGGAACTCACTAAGATTTGTGCTTACAGTTCGTGTTATGTGTTTTAGGTACTAGTGAGGATCGCGGAAAGGCGCCGACTTGATCAGTACACGCACGGGATTTTTATGTTATGAGATCTTGGGATTGATATATGTTATGAATTGAGTTTTAAACAATGATGCTTTTATAAATAATGAATGAATTATGTTTTTATAAAATGCGAAAAATTGTTTTGAAATTTACGGTGTTACATAAACCAACGTTTTTACCATCAAGACAAGCTCTAACTTGTCTTTCTAACCCAAAAAATACATATATATATATATATATATATATATATATATATATATATATATAATTAACATAATAAGATTTAAAATTTGAAGCCGTTTAAAATTAGGGGCCCTAAGCCCTTGCTTAGTTTTTTCAAAAGGTAGAATCGGCCCCGGAAAAAGGTATTCCAACAAAGTCAACACCTTTGAAGTTAGGGTTTTAGCATATATGGTGGTGGTCGTGGTGGTTGAAGTTTTGGGTGTGGTAGGATATTGATCAACATGAAATGGGTGGTGGTGCTAAATGATGGCATCCAGGAGGGTGCCGGAGAGAAAGGTGATGACTTAGGTGGGGTGGGTGGATGGGTGATTTTTTTTAATTAAAATAGTAAGAAAATAATTTAAATAAATTTAAAAAGAATTATTTTAGAACATATTAATCATTTTGGATTGGATATGAATCAATACCAAAAAAAATTGAAACATAATGAACAAACCATATAAGGGTATCTAAAATCGAACCAATAATACACTATCGAAAAGAAAAATTATACCAAAAATATATTTTTTTTACAAGCACAGTAACTATTTTTGCAATTTTGTCCGACTAATAAGTTGTGTTGCTCCTTGATCATTAAACTTTATATATGTTTATGTGAATGAAAAGTTGACCAAAACAGTCGTGATTAATGTAGTATTAAATAAGTGGCTCGTGTTGAATTGCGTTCGTAAATACACAAAGCGTGTTGTGCTCTGACGATAAAATCCAAACGAAAACGCACAACAGACTGGTCTTCTTCTTCTTCAACTCTTTCCATGAATCATCGAAGAAATTTTGCACCATTGACGAACAACTTCACGTCTTCCTCTCTTTAATTTCGTTACCTTTATCTGTGATTGTATCCTACGCTGTTTTATTTTCATCACAAAAAATGGTTGCATCGGTTCTCTGTTAAACCTGTAAAAGAAACAAGACTTCGTCAGATCGTGGACTGGAAAACACAGCAAGTAAAAGCTCGCATAAAGGAAAAAGGTGCGTCTTCGAATTCAACTTTTTCTGATTCTCTGTTTATACTCCTGTTTATGAGGTTGGGTGTTGATAATTGGCTAGTTTTATACATAAACACATATAGATGTCACAATTGAGCTCTGATTTGAAGAATTAGATGTGGGTTATTGATTTCTTGTTGTATGATCGCAGTTTTGGTTTGAAATTTTGACTTTTTCTTTGTTCAAGGAAAGCTGCTATGTATTTTGGGATTTTTTTTCTTGATTGTTCAATTACAAAGTCCATCTGTTTCTATTTTATTTTAATTTATCTCTTTACTTTTAATGGAATTTTGAATAATTCTGATATTGGAGTAGTTATTATTGGTGTTCTCCGTTCCAAAACAAAAAAGTTGTTGGCGTTCTTGGAAGATTTTGAGTATTTTATGAACTCTGTTTTCAGTTTGACTTTTGAGGTAAAACGTTTGTTGCAAGAAATTGAAATGATACACCAGGATATCGGTTAATGAAGTATAAACATCATCCCTTTTGCTAGTGATTCTTGCTGTTTCAGTTGATTCTCCCCTTTTACCTCAAGAGATTTGATTCCTCCTACTTTTTTTTTTCTCATAAAGCTATATGCAGACCTTTTTGGAATCCCTTTCGCTGTTGTCAAAGATTCACTTCTTATTCTCTCAATATTCATGTGTTTTCGAATCCTATCAGTTATCCATTTGAAATTTTGCTTATGAAAAGATTGAAACTGCTTCATATTCCTGGATTCTTCAAGATAAATAAATGAATGAATTATTTGATACAGGTGTACAATCAAGAATCAAGACACCCTCTGCCTGTTTGTAAAAAGTCCTCTAAGAAGAATCTCAAAAAATGAGCAACCTAAAGCTGGGAGTCGAGGTTGCAAGCGCCCATGACCTAATGCCAAAAGATGGTCAAGGTTCTGCTAGCCCATACGTCGAGCTTCATTTCGATCATCAGAAATTCCGAACAACGATCAAAGAGAAAGATCTTAACCCTTATTGGAACGAAACTTTCTACTTCAACATTTCAGATCCCAACAACCTATCCAATCTCACACTCGACGCATACGTCTACAACAATATCAAAGGAAACAACTCAATCTCAAGCTCAAACTCAAAATCCTTCATGGGTAAAGTTCACATCAATGGAACATCATTCGTACCTTATTCAGACTCTGTCGTTTTCCATTACCCTTTAGAAAAACGAAGCTTTTTGTCACGCGTAAAAGGCGAACTCGGCCTTAAAGTTTTCATCGTCGATAACCCTTCAATCAGATCCTCAAATCTAATCCCTCAAATGGAAACCTCTTCCCATGGCCGAAAAGAAAGAACATTTCATCATCTCCCAAACCCTAATTTCCAACAACAACAACAACAACCTCAGTTTCCTTCACAGCAACAACCATACATGGCATCCATGAATCAGCCACAAGGACAACAATACGAATACGAAGACATGAGAAATATAAACCAAAGTCAAAGTCAAAATCAAATTCAAAGTCAACCAAAAGTCGTCCGGATGTACTCCGGTTCATCATCACAACCACTAGAATACTCCATCAAAGAAACAAACCCGGTTCTTGGAGGTGGACAGGTCATCGGGGGTAGAGTTGTAAATTCCGACAACAGGCGAGCGAGCACTTACGACCTAGTCGAGCCTATGCAGTTTCTCTTCGTTCGCGTCGTGAAAGCACAAGACCTTCCGAGCAAGGACGTCACCGGAAGTCTCGACCCTTACGTCGAAGTAAGAATCGGAAACTACAAAGGAATCACACAACACTTTTCCAAAACATCAAACCCGGAATGGAATGTAGTTTTCGCATTCTCAAAAGAAAGAATGCAAGCATCTGTATTAGACGTTGTGGTGAAAGATAAAGACATGCTAAAAGACGATTTCGTCGGAATCGTTCGTGTGAATCTTCACGATATTCCGACCCGGGTCCCACCCGATAGCCCGTTAGCTCCGGAATGGTATCGACTTGAAGATAAAAAAGGGGAAAAAAAGAAAGGCGAATTAATGCTTGCTGTATGGATCGGAACTCAAGCCGATGAAGCTTTTCCCGATGCTTTTCTTCTAGATGCAGCCATGAGTAATGTCGATAGTTCAGTTTCTTCAATGTTCACTCGCTCAAAAGTTTATCATTCTCCAAGACTTTGGTATGTTCGTGTCAACATACTCGAAGTGCAAGATCTTGTTTGGGGTGAAAAAAACCGGTTCCCAGATGTGTATGTAAAAGCCCAGATTAATAACCAGGTTTTGAGAACAAGACCGGTTCAGGTAAGAACCGTGAACGCGTTATGGGATGAGGAGATGATGTTTGTAGCAGCTGAACCGTTTGAAGATCATTTAGTCGTTAGTATTGAAGATCGAGTGGGACCCGGTAAAGATGAATGTTTAGGGAAAGTTTATATACCTTTGAATTCAGTCGAAAGGCGTGCAGATGATAGAATTGTTCATTCGAAATGGTTTAACCTTCGAGATCCGGGTGATTATGAAAGTGATGAAAAGAAAATGAGAAAAGACAAATTTGCCACTCGGCTTCATCTTCGTGTGTGTCTCGATGGCGGGTATCATGTACTCGATGAGTCGACTCAGTACAGTAGCGATCTGAGACCCACAGCAAAACAGCTATGGAAACCATCAATCGGGATACTCGAACTCGGTATTTTAAACGCTTCTGCTTTACAACCAATGAAAACGCGCGAAGGAAAGGGGACGGTAGACGCGTATTGCGTCGCGAAATACGGTCACAAATGGGTCAGGACACGAACCGTGGTTGACAATTTGGCACCACGGTTCAACGAGCAGTACACTTGGGAAGTGTACGACCCGTCAACCGTTCTCACCGTGGGCGTTTTTGACAACGCCCAACTCGAGAACGGGAACTCAAAAGATGTTCGGGTAGGGAAGATCCGGATACGGATCTCGACTCTTGAAACGGGTCGGGTTTATACCCACTCGTACCCGTTGCTCGTACTTCACCCGACAGGTGTCAAGAAAATGGGAGAGATCCATTTAGCAATCCGGTTTTCAAGCACTTCTATGATGAACATGATGTTGATGTATTCAAAACCTTTACTACCAAAAATGCATTATGTGAGACCGCTGACTGTCGTCCAGCTTGAAATGCTGCGACACCAAGCGGTCGGGATAGTGGCGGCTCGGTTGAGCAGAGCCGAGCCGCCACTTAGGCGAGAGATTGTTGAGTACATGACAGATGCGAATTCGCATTTATGGAGTATGAGACGGAGCAAAGCGAATTTTTTCCGGTTGATGTCGGTTTTCAACGGGGTTTTTGCGGTTAGCAAATGGTTTGGGGAAGTTTGTTTATGGAAGAATCGGATCACGACGGTTCTTGTTCATATACTCTTCGTGATGCTCGTTTCCTTTCCGGAGTTGATTCTCCCAACGGTTTTTCTTTACATGTTTCTAATTGGACTCTGGAATTACTGGTTCCGGGCGCAATACCCGCCTCACATGAACACAAGACTATCGTATGCGGACGGAGTTCATCCGGATGAATTAGACGAAGAATTTGACACGTTTCCGACTTCTCGGAGTTCGGAATTGGTGAGACACCGGTATGACCGATTACGGAGTGTGGCGGGGCGGATTCAGTCGGTGGTTGGGGATATAGCGAGTCAAGGAGAACGGTTGCAGGGGCTGCTGAGCTGGCGTGATCCGAGAGCGACGGTTATATTTATGGTGTTTTGTCTTGTAGCGGCATTTGTTTTATATGCTACGCCTTTTCAGGTGCTGGTGATTGCGACTGGGTTTTATGTTATGAGACATCCTAAGTTGCGTCATAGTTTGCCGTCTGCACCGCTGAATTTCTTCCGAAGGCTGCCAGCCCGCACCGATAGCATGTTGTGAGTGTGATTTGTGGTTTTTGTTCGAAAGATTTTTGTTTTGTGTCAACTTTGTATGCAAATATATATGGTGGTTTCTGTGTCGTAGAAAAACTGTTGGATTGTTGATATGTTTTGAAAAAAATGCACACAAATGATGGTGTTGTTTGCAACTTGTGGGATGGTTTTGTTAATGTATTTCCTTGTATGTATTTACTTAGACCATGGCGCCACATGAATTTAGCCCAATCCGATTCTCTTTTTAATTGTTTATATATTATTGTTAAAATCTTAATAACAAAGAGGTAGATGTGTGTCTGCGTAAAACGGTAACGATAAATAGTTTTTTTGATGAATAATTTTCTTACGGGGAAATAATTATTAGATTTTATAAGTTAGTTATTATGTAATAAAAAAATACGATTATTAAATAAAATATTTATGATTAAACCTTATATTTATATTGTTTGTTTATACATTTGATGTAAATTAATTAATATCAATGTCTATTTTAAGAAATATAAATTAATTTATCTACATGAATTTAATATTTTAAAATTGTTATTTTGCTTCAAATTAAATTTCTTAATAATCTTCTTTAATTCAAGTCTTTAAACTTTTGTCAATTATTAATGATTTATTTATGCATAACTGACTTGTACAATAAGTTTTGTATCATATACCTCTTAAATTTGAGAAAACTGCAATAAAGTCCCTACATATTGGTCTCATAATCGATTTAGTCCCTATATATTTTTTTATTCAATTAAGTCCCAAATACCGGTAATCGTATTCAATTTAACCATTTGATCCGGTCAACAGGTCATCCAAGTTTCAAAAATTACATTTTTGGCCCAGATTTCAAAATTTATTACAAATTTGGTCCAAAATTTACACTTTTGGCCTAGATTTTAAATTTTGTTACAAATTTGGTCCAAACTTTACCCTTTTTGCCCAAATTTTAGAATTTTATTATGAATTCATCCTAACTTTAGTTTTTTTTTTACAACTTTTTTTCTCAAAGAATTGTTTCTAATATGTTTTTTCTTTATAAAATCATACTTATACAAAAACACGTATTTTTACTTAAAAATTTTATATTTTCTATCTAAATTTTTTTTTATATGAATATCTAGTTATAAAAATAAATATTTAATAAGTATATAAATATATACAAATCCATTTTTATAAAAAAAAATGTATACAAACACCTATTTTATCTATATTTTATTTTTATAAAATCGTGTTTGTTTACATTTTTTTATAAAAACTTATTTTAATAATTTTTTATATAATACTTGTTCGTATATATTTTATCAAATGTATACAAACACGATTTTATAAAATATATACAAACACGTATTATATAAAAAAATTATTTAAACACGTTTTTATAAAATGTATACAATCACGATTTTATAAAATGTATACAAACACGTATTATATAAAAAATTATTCAAACACATTTTTATAAAAAAACAAACATGATTTTGTAAAAAAAAATATAGATACACACCTATATATATATATATATATATATATATATATATATATATATAAAGGTGATAAGTGTTTGTATATATTTTTTTTGTAAAATAAGTTTATGTATACATTTTTTTATAAAAACGAATTTGTATATATTTATATACTTAATAAATATATATTTTTGTAACTAGATATTTCATATACAAAAAAAATTTTAAAAAATGTTTTTATATAGAAAATATAAGATTTTTATGTGAAAATACGTTTTATTGTATTAATATGATTTTATAAAGAAAAAACATATTAGAAAAAAAAAATTGAGAAAAAAAGTTGTAAAAAAAACTAAAGTTTGGATGAATTCATAATAAAATTCTAAAATTTGGGCAAAAAGGGTAATGTTTGGACCGAATTTGTAACAAAATTTAAAATCTAGGCCAAAAGTGTAAATTTTTTTACCAAATTTGTAAAAAAATTTGAAATCTGGGCCAAAAATGTAATTTTTGGAAGTTGAATGACCTGTTGACCGGGTCAAAGGGTTAAATTGAATACGATTATCGATATTTGGGACTTAATTGAATAAAAAATAAATATAAGGACTAAATCGATTATGAGGTCAATATGTAGGGCCAAAAAATAAGTATACTTTATATAGTATAAGATAATTTTCATATAACATGGTGTTAGAGCAAAATTGATTCTTTTTTTTTCTTAAACCTTTCTTCCTTATCTTGTAACCCTAGCTGTGGCCTCCTAACCATCAGTAATCAACTCTTCTCCTCTTTCTCGTTTTCTTCTTGTTCCGACTTTAGCATTCTCGAGATCTCTCCCTCTCTTTTATCGTGGTGGTGCAAATACTACTGAGAAAACTTATTGCATGACAAACATAAAATCCTATATCCCACTCGTTCTTGATTTACATCAAATGATTATGATGCATGATGTGAGTTCACGTGAGTTGTTTGAAACTCACTGCAATGGATTTGGCGTCTCTGATTGTCTACAAAAATACGAATGACAAAGCCCATTTAACCTTAGATAATGTAGAATGGAATAGGATTGACTCCATAGTAAATATTTAGATTTATGGTACAATACCAAGGTCATTGCATCATATGATTCTCCATAAGAAAGTCACTGCAATTCAAGTTTGGACCGATCTTGAAATTCTCTTAAAGAGACAACAAAGATGTAAGGCGATTCAGTTGGATAATGAACTTCGAAACATAGTTATTGGCAATTTCTCCATCACGGATTACTGTACAAGAATCAAAACTATTGTAAATCGCCTTCACAATATCGATGCAACGGTCTCGGAAAGAATCTGGATTATTGGTCTTTCGTCAAAATTTGATCATATTGTCGCTCTCATTCGCCATAAATCACCCCTTTTCACATTCTTGGAAACCCGCTCAATGCTTTTGCTTGAAGAACAACGTTGGAATCAAATTCAATCCCGTAACGTCCTGTACAACCCAGTTCTCTAGTTTTTCAGCACTTAAGTTCTAGTAGTTTTCCTTCTTTGTACGAACAAAAAATTATCTCATCTTTGTCCTCCCCATGGGCGGACGCGGGATTTTATAGCAGGGGTGTTACGAGAAATTTTAGTGGTGTTACGATAGTAGAAAAAAAATTCAAAATTTTTTGCACTGTGTCCGGAAAAACCATATGCTATCGGCCACTACAGGCACTATAGTAAAACCGCCAGTGGTCATGCCTATCGATTAGGAAAACACACGTGATTACCATTTACTCTTATCAAATTTTAGTGTTGGGTTTCCTTTCTCTCATGGATTATAAGACAAGGGTTTTGGTCCCGAAACCCACAACCCACTAATTTAATAATAAAAACTGCATTTGATTATTTAAAAAGAAACATAATGAAGACGAATCTCTTGCCCAGTATAAGGCACGCTGTAACACCCGATTCTTATTTTCAACTGTCCATGGATTATCTTTGAACACGGCGTGTTGAAGCCTCAAGACAGCGTGGCGTTAGGACTTTGGCCAGCAGAGTTTAATGATTCAACACGACGTGTTGGCGGCAGGGAAGGAAACCCTAATTTTTTAGGGTGTTGCACCCTATTTAAAGGCCTTAAGTCCTCATGGTTGGCTTCCTTACCAACCTTCATTGACACTAAAACCCTAATTCATCCCTCAAGCTTTTTTGGTGGTTTCCTTGAGCTTTGTGTGGATTCTTGTGGTTATTTTGCTCATTTCAAAAGGAAGCTTTGAAGATTGGAGGTGCTTAGCTTGGAAGGAAGGTTGTAGATCCAAAATCTCTCCACTTGTTGTAGTCCCTTTGAGGTATCAAGTTTGAACCTTGGCTTATAGATGTTTAGATCTCCTTATTTCATGCTTTTGGTTCTTTTGGGTTGATGATGGAGTAAAGTCATTTTGAGGACTTATCATTTTAGATCTGAGCTTGTCTTGAACTCCTTGAGCATAAAGGTGTAAGCTTTATGAGAGGAGTTGGTCCCATGCATGCATTAAGTCACTTTTTAAGCTTAAGAACTTCATTTAGGCATGCATAAACATAAAGTTGGCAACTTTACGTGGTTTTCCAACTCAAGTAGGTCAGATCTAGGTTCTAAGGCTTTGTCTTCATGGTCTAGTTGCTTATTGGTTAATCCTTTGCTCTATCAAGTCTTATGGATGGGTTTTGGACCCTTTTTTGTAGTCACTAAGGGTAAAGTTGGAAACTTCACCCTTCTAAGTCTCAATTGGGTTTAGATCTGAGCTTGGGAACTCTTGGAGTCAAAGGAAAACACAGTGTGTTTGGTCAACATGGGTTGTTGATCTTAACCTTTTACTTTTGTCTTTGACCGAGTTTGACTTAATAAGGGGTGTGGATGTATTTCGAATTGTATCTAAGGAAATTGTTACTGGTGCTAGGTAGAGCTGATATTCGGATTCGGGATTTATTCAGCTATCATTCAAATTTGGAGGTGTGTTTTCCTCTCTGGGTTTAGCGAGTCGAAGGCACCAATGTTGGCCCATGTTTATGCTATGTTAGTATGCTAGTTGTTTATGTGACTCTTGCATGTGTTATGTGTTTATATGATTACTGCGCTAGGGCCCGATGTCGGGCGGGGCCTGATGACCATTTGTATGATATGTATCTTTGTGATTATTGCATGTGTATGTGATTAATTGATATATGTTATATATATATATATATATATATATATATATATATATATATGTTGGGCGGGGCCCGATCTATTACCGAGCGGGGCTTGATGCCAGGCAAGGCCTGATTCCTGGGGGGGTCTGATGTCGGGCAGGGCCCGAAAATAGGGCGAGGAACATTATATATTTATTGTATGTATGGTATGTGGTATTTTGGCGAACTCCCTAAGCTTCGTGCTTACGGTTTTTAGTTTATGTTTCAGGTACTTCCGGTTCCAAAGGGAAGAGTTTGGGTTGATTGCATCGCACACACCATATGGATTCTGTTTATGGGACATACTCTGATTATGATGATGTTTAACATATTTATTCAATTGGGATGTATGAACAATGTTTTAGAATATTGTTTTTACTTAAATCAAAAATGAAATTTTTGGGTCATAATTTTTGGTTGTTTCACACGCTTATTTTCCAATGGTGATAGTCAACGACCCAATATTGATTATGATGAGACCTTCAGCAGGCGTGAGCAAAACCGAACTGGTGAACTCGAAAACCAAAAATCAACAAAAACCGACTAAACCAAAACCGAAACCGTAACAGAAACCAATGGTTTGGGTTTGGACTGTTCAAAAACCGAAAATTTATGTTTAGGTTTGGTTTTTACATATGGTAAAACCGAAAGAAACCGAACCGATTTTATAAGATATCTATAAAAATATATATTATGTATATAATATAAATAAGTTTAGCGTAATCGAGTTCATGTTATTTGCACCTTTGAATACGAGGTGTAAGGTTGAAAAGTTGGCATCTACATTTCCTTGTTTTATTTTTCTAAACATATTACATCTATCCCATATTCCTTGGAGCATTATATAAGGATTTCTCTATTGTTGAAGTCATCCCACATCATCAAAGGGATGTAAGATTAGCCCATGTTGATGCTTATATAGTGATAGTTCAAGTTTAAGTTGGCTTAAGGTGATTTAAACACATTAAACCTGAAAAACCGAACCGAGACCCCAAACCCATTGGTTTGGTTTTAATTATTTAAGATCGATGTTATCGGTTTTGATTCGGTTTTAGGTCATAATTGACCCAAACTGACCCATGTACACTCCTACCTTTAGCCCAGTGGTTAAGCCAACCATCATCAAACCCGTTCTTTCTCTCAATGCCTCATAACTGTCCTATAAGTCAATTTGATGTAAAAAATGTCTTTTTTCACGTTCATGTTCATGAGACAGTATACATGCATCAACATCCAAAATTCCTAGAACCATCTGCACAAAATCATCTCTTTATGAGCTTAAACAAGCTCCAAGAGCTTGGTTCTATCGGTTTGCATAATTTATTATTTGGCTTTGATTTGTTAACGGTCATTATAACTCGTCTCTTTGTATCTATCGGTAGGGCCCTCATGTTGCTTACATCCTTTTGTAAGTAGATGATATTATGTTGATTGCCTTATCTCCTCAGTTTCATACTCATGTCATAAATATGTTGATACTTTCATTTTATTTACTTTTTTTATAGTTTATTTTAGCATATCTCATTTCATTCTAGTTAATCTTCATGCATATTTTCCATTTTTGTTATTTTATATTTTGTAACATCCTGTTTCAAATCGTCCGTGATTAGGGTTCGTGGGCTGCAACCTGGGCATGAGGAAGTCTCGGGGTTGCGACGACTTGCTAGAAGCGTAGGGCATCTCGTCAAATTTCTGTGGATATGAGGTACATTGGAATCGGAGTTATATCGAGGAAGCAATGGAAGTTTGAAGTTTTGGTAGGAATAATCCCTTATTTGAGAAAGGTAGCAGCTGAGTACGTTGGGCGTACGTGTGTGTACGCTTAGCGTACTCATGTGCGTGACTTCTAAGCGAAGCCACCTAGTACACTTGGCGTACTAGGCACAGAGTGAGAACCCTAATTTTGGGTGTGTCCCTATATAAAAAATGAGATGTCCTCATTCCTGGCCACCATCCTCAGGCAATAAACCCTCTCAAACCCTAAATCCTCATTCTTGAGCTTGTGTGTGTCCATTGGAGAGCCTTAAGTGATTTTGTGTGTTCTTAGAGTAAAGAAGGAGCTTTGTAGAAGAAGGAGTGAAAGTCCAGGCCTTGGATCTGAGCATATCTGAGTTGGGAGCTTCACCATGAGGTATAAAGCTCCAAGTTTTCTAACTTTTTTGTTTTGTGCATCATAATAGAGTATTTTAGGGTTTTTGTCCCAGAAGATGGAAACTTTATGAGATATTGAACTCCAGAGACTATGATCAACCCCTTTGAGTGTATTTAGTGGTGTAATGTCATAAAAATCCAATCTTGGACGTTGGAATCAAGTCATGCATGAGTTATGGGCTTTTTGAGATACGATAGTGAGTGTTTTGGGTGTTTGTGACAATATCAACCATACAAAGGCTTAAAGTCACTGACTTTATGGAGTAAGGGCTATTAGGGAATCCAGGTCTATGATTTGAGTCAAGGTCTTAACTGATTAAGACCAAATGAGTAGAAAGAGTGAATCCGGGGAGTACGCTGAGCGTAATTCCAGTACGCCCCGTGTACTGCCCCAGTGTCCCCGATGGCCAATATGGATTCGTGAGTACACTGAGTGTATCAAGGGAGGTACGCCCTGCGTAACCTCACTGTCGACTTTTGGGCTAAGTCTCATTTTTGGGCCTGGAGTTTGGGCTTGTTGCAATAGAGTTTCGGACCAGAGGATTATATATATGTTGTAGCACCTGATTCCTGGTACGTAAAATTTATCTAAGAATTTGCTTTTTAGCCTGGGACTCGGCGAGTTGTAGGTCCGCCTCGCCGAGTAGGGGCGGGGTCCGGGGGCACGTTTAAGTTGGCGACTCGGCGAGTCCATATTCTGGACTCGGCGAGTCACTGTTGTTTGATGAAACCCTAAGTTTCAGGGGTTTGCACCCTATTTAAACCCTCACTTCCGCCCCAAGCTCGCCCCCATTCACCCTCAGAGCTCCCAACATCGTTTTACCCTTATTCCTTGTGAGATTGAAGTATTTTGGTGTGTTCTTGAAGCTTTTAAGGAGAAAGAAGAGTAGATCAAGAAGAGGAGAAGGAGGCCAAGCATCTCTGTGTCATCCCAACATTTTCCTTGAGGTATAACTCGTTTCCACTCTGTTTTCAAGCTTATAGTCTCTATTAGCTTCATGAAAGTCCTTCTTGAGCCATTCCCCAAGCTTGTTTGTGCATTGTGGGTTGTATTAAGTTGTTAGCCTTTAGATCTAGGCACTATTTAGTCCCTAGAGCTTGGATCTACTGCCTTTATGGAGTCATATTGCATGAAAGTCCTAGATCTACCCCTTTTGGTGCACTTTGAGCCCTAAAACCTTCATTGGTGATCATCCACACGTAAAGTTGGAAACTTTACGTGTAAACCAGGCCCTAGGAACTCAAATCTATGAACGGCATGGACTAGATTCAAGCAAAATCGCGTGTATAGTTTTTGCATGTGGCCGACTCGGCGAGTCGTTCATCGGACTCGGCGAGTCGAGACGCGAGTCCTCGAGTTTTCCCCCTTTTTCGTTATGCCGAGTAGAGTAGTGAGTCCGGGGTGGAATCGGTGAGTTGGAAGCCGAACTCATCCATGAAGGAACTCGGCAAGTCAATGCCCTGACTCGGCGAGTTCAAGACGATCTTCTTAGATCAAGAACAGACTCGACGAGTTGTTCATACAACTCGGCGAGTCACAGCATAAAGTGTTCATCGGATGAATATGAACTCGGCGAGTTGTTCATACAACTCGGCGAGTAGGATGAAGGTCTTGGACATCAGTTTAGAAGGAGAACTCGTCGAGTCAACGCCTAACTCGACGAGTAGAGTCGGGATTCAGGACAATCGATTGGATAGGGACTCGGCGAGTTGGAGAGCCAACTCGGCGAGTCGGGTCAACTGAAAGTTGACTCTGACTTTGGCGTATGACTTGGCCAGGGGTAAAATGGTCATTTTACCCAAAGGACAGTTAGCAGTGATTGATTGAGTGTTTTGTGGGAATTATAGCCGGAGGATTTCCGGAGCAGCAGCAGCAGCAGCAGACAGTCCATTCCCGCACAGATCAGCAGCTGTTTCGAGGTGAGTTTCCTTCCAGTAGGAACGGGTCTAAGGCACCAAGGCCGGCCCGTATAGACGAGATGTTAGTATTAGAGTGTGGGCCGAGCCCGTATCTCTTGGTTGAGTTGATTATGATATATGCCAGTATGATAGAGTTGTCTATACTTGTTGTCTGTGTGATACTCGTTTATTATGGGTTAGCGGCTGAGTGTGGGCAAGGCCCGTATCTCTCTGAGAGTGGAGTGTGGGCGAGGCCCGTATCTCCCAGATAGTGGAGTGTGGGCGAGGCCTGTACCTCCCCGCTAGCGGAGTGTGGGCAAGGCCCGTATCTTCATGAGTGTGGGCGAGGCCCGTAACTCCTAGTTGTCTGTTGTATGCTTGCATGGTATGAGGTATTATGGGGGAGCTCACTAAGCTTCGTGCTTACAGTTTTCAGTTTTGGTTTCAGGTACCTCTTCAGCTAAAGGAAAGGAGACGGCGCGGTAGCGGCATATCACACACACTCTTGTTTTCCGCACTATGGATTTTTTGGGATGTACTCTGAAATATTACTATGATATTACCGGTTTTCAGACATGGAGTATTATTATGAATGTTTGGTAATGATGTTTTTATGTATTAACCTAAATTAAAAATGAAATTTTTAGCCGGTATTTTTGGGGCGTTACATATGTGCTTGAGGCCCTTAAGTTGGGCTTTCCATTTAGATTTGAGAGTTGGGCCTCGGGAGAGCCCATTTATTATTGGGCCTTGGTGGGCCCAATGGGTTTTAGGTTATGGATGGGCTGGTTAGTCGACTACCTTTAGACCTAATGAGTAAGAGTTTGGACTTAGTTCCTAATTGGGTTAATTGTGGGTTTGGCTCAGAGTTAGAGGCCAGTGCGTAGCAGCAGCATTTTTAGGGGTTGTTCATCATCCGAGGTGAGTCTTCTCACTATACTTACCATGAGTGGTATCTTTGTGTGACTAAGATGTCTTATGTGATTATATTGAGTACTGAGATATCATGCATTATGTCTATGTGATTTATGTTGTGTATTATTCTGTGCTTATTGAGTTAGGATCGGAGGGTCCACCCGAGTTACGGGACCGGAGGGTCCCACTGAGACACATTGACCGGAGGGTCTTACTGTGTTATAGCCTCGAGTGGCTAATGAGCTGTGAGTGGTATTTTGGGGAACTCACTAAGCTTCATGCATACCGTGTTAGGTGCTATGTGTTTTAGGTTTTTCTCAGGATCACAGGAAGGCACCGGCTTAATTGTACACACCAGTGAAAGAGTTATGTTTTGAGGAACCTAGATTATAAATCAAACAATTATAGAGTTGCGATTTGTAAATTAAATAAATGAGATTTTTGTGAAATGTGTTATGAGAATTATGTGATTTTAAAATGAAAATTTTGTTTGAAAATTTACGGTGTTACATATTTGTATCGGGTACTTTCTAGTCTTTTGAGTTTAATTGCAAATTTATTAAAGACTATATAATGTTGAGCGACTGTGGGAGTGCGAGATATTGAAACATGAAGCTTGTGGTATATTTCCGGATTAGTGGATGCAAACAATGGGGCTTGGTTTTGAGAAGAATACATAATTAATATGAGCTAATGATCTAATGAGGATGTGATGACTTGGGCTTTGGAAGATTAAAGGAAGACTTAGGCTACCTTGGAAGTGCTAAGATGAAAATCCACTGGGCTTAGAAGTCAATGAATTTGGTTGGAGCAAAGAACAAGGAAAAAATAGGGGAGAAATCTTTTAAAAGCAACGATTCTTCATTTCAGCGCATCTTACACGGTCCGTGTGAGAATCCAAATGGTCTGCATGAACGCTACACGAACAGATCTGAAATTTTGGTTGTGGCTGTTATATGGGGAAAGTTTGTGGGACTCTTTTCATCATCTTTTGGATCCGAAAAATGGGTCTTTTCCCTAAAGTTTTGGAGCATGAAGAAGATATCAAGAACACTTTGAAGACTATCATTTTCACTTGGAATGTTTGGTATATTTAACTTTTATTTTGTTTTCTTGAATTTAGCCATGCTAGGCTAAACTTCTATTGGTTGACTTTGGAGGTAATCCTTGAATGTTTGGTTGATCTTAAAGAACTTCATGAACTTGTTATTAAATCCTTATGAAAGTGTTTTCCATTTTAACATCTTCATTCTACTTATGTCTTCATTCATGAGTTTAGATGTATATGTAGTGATTAGTTGGCTAATTTCTTGATTAAGTAATGGATCTTCAAATTAGCAAAGCAACAAATGGTTCTTGTGTTAGTTTTCACTTCACACAATCATAAAAATATTTTCTCCAACATGGTATTGAAAGCATTCGACTCCTCTTAGATTTGGTGAGTTTTTTATTCTTAATGCTAGTTAACTTTCACTAATTACATGCTTAATGGAAATTGTGACTTTAACTAAGAAAATATGTTATGAGCTTCTCTAGCTATTTTACTATGTAACACCCAGAATCCAGAAGACCAAGGAAGGAAAGGAAAACCTCAAGAAAAGAAGGCTACCCGCCGAATCTGGGGATGACTCGACGAGTAGGAGCAGATTTTGGTTAAGTGACCTACTCGACGAGTTGGAGGACCAACTCGGCAAGTTGGTCTGGGTTTGGGAAACCCTAAATTCGGGTCTTGGTGCCCTATTTAAGCATCTTATTCTCTACCCCTTGGCCTCATTTACAGCCTCCATTGTGTAAACCCTCATCCACGAAACCCTAGAGCATTTTGGGAGAGTGTGAGCCATCCTTAAGTGGTTTGCGTGTTCTTGAAGACTAGAAGAATAAGAAGAAGGAGCTTGAAGGTTCAAGGAGAAGGTTGTAGATCCAGGAATTTCGCCCAATTCTCATCACTTTCTGGTAATCAAGCTTCTAACTTGCCTTGTAGTTTCTTAGATCTCCTTGTGGTCACTTTTATGGGGTTTTTGTCCAAGGAGCTTGAATTATGGGTCATGAATGTCCCAAGTTGATTATACTTTCAGATCTGAAGTCTTTAAGGGTGGTGAAGGCATAAAGGTGCAAACTTTATGTTGGATTAGTGTCTAAGGCTGTAACTATATTTGGTAAGTACTTGACCCGGTTATGCATGGTCCTTTTGGGTTGCCTTCACCATAGCAACTTGACAGGATGATTTGTTAAGAGAGAAGAGATATTATTGTTAATATATTATGAGAATAATATATTAAAGGAATAATATTGTTATTTGATTAATATAAGTCATATATTAATTAAGAATTAATTTAGTGACTTAAAGAGGTTAATTGAATAAAGGGACATAAACTGTCAAATGTGTGATAGTTGTGTTTTGGGCTATGTATCCTTATGGGTAATGGGGTGGACGAAATTTAGGGTTAGGGAACCTTAAATTCGTCCAAGCCTAGAATCTAGAAGGATCTTGGATTGCTTAGGGCCTAAGTTATTCAATTAGGGTTAAAAGTGAAACCCTAGTATCCCATAGTATAAATAGATCCCTAGGATGAGGGAAATCGGCACTCATGCAAGGCAAGGAACCCTAGGGCCGATTTCTCACCCTCTCTCCTCTCTCTCAATATCATCCTCTTGCTAGTTGGTGTTTGTAAGCCATTAGAGGAGTGACAATTGTGACTCTAAGCTCTAAGGGGAAGAAGTATCAAGCAAGTAATCTAAGGTATTGTTCTAGATCCAATTACATATGATTTGATTCAACTGTTTACATTAGATCTAGTATTGTAAGTCTTGGATTCAATGCATGTTCAATTAGAGAAACCTAGATCCAAGCATTAGGGTTTACATGTGCCCATAGGAAAGTTCTTATGGCTCAAACCCATCACTTTATGCCATTGGAGTCCCATGCAAACCCTAAGGATGTTTTTATGGCCTTTTAAGCCCCAAATGACCATGCATGGATGTGAAGTTTGAGACTTTACGTGCTTATTGAGTAGCTAGGGCCTAGATCTTCGTTTTCCTGCCTTGGATTGGAGAAATAAGGATTTTGGACAACGATTTATATCTTAAGGAGCTAGGGTTTGATCTAAACCCATTAAGAAGGATTAGGAGTGGGTAAAGTGGGAAACTTTACCCTTAAGAGGTCATTTCCAGCATTTAAACGAAGTTTGGGGTTTGGATCTGGAGTGTAGGGGCTCAATCTGTTAAGATGGCCCAAGCAAACTGAAGGACTCGGCGAGTCCAATGAGGAACTCGACGATTTGAAGTGAGTTGCCCCGATTTTGTTCACGGTAGAACTCGACGAGTCAGAGGAATGACTCGACGAGTTGATTCGATAAATCGCGAACATAAGTAGCCAGGGAACTCGGCGAGTCAGGGGTTGACTCGACGCTCGACAAGTTGGATTGTGATTTCAGGATTCTGAGTTTTAGAACTTGACGAGTTGATGGAGCAACTCGGCGAGTTGAGTCAACTCGAAGCGTTGACTTTGACTTTGGCCAGGGGTAAAATGGTCATATACCCTAAGAAGGATTATCAGTTCTTGACTAAGTATTATGTTGATAATGATAGCTCGGGGAGTCGAGTAATCAGCAATTCGAGGATCTGCCAGCTAGCAGCGAGGAGTTATTCGCAGGATTCTACAATCAGCTTGCAAGGTGAGTTTTCTCTAGTAGGAACGGGTCGAAGGCACCAATGTTGGACCATTTACGTATGTTAGTGTATACCGAATTTAGATCCGATGTCGGGGTTATCCCAATGTAGTTTATATGTTTCGGATTTCGGTCCGATGTCGGGTGAGGCCCGAGGAAGCTTTATATGTATGTTACCGAACTACAGTTTGATGTCGGGTGGTACCCGAGGAAGGAATGCATGTTTAGTTATACTTGTTGTCTTTGTGATACTTGTATGTGTCCGGTAAGGAGGTGAGTGTGGGAGGGGGCCCGTATCTCATCACTAGCCGAGTGTGGACGGGGTTCCATATCTCATTATTAGTAGAGTAGGGGCGGGGCCTTGAGACTAGCAGTCACAGTGTAGTGATTACATGTTATGTATTAGCATGATTATATGTTTTGTTTGTATCTGAATAGCGGGCGGGGCCCAGAGACAGGCGGGGTCTAAGAGAAACAGATATGTATACCAAGCGGGGCTCGATGTCAGGCGAGGCCTGATGTCGAGCGGGGCCTAATGACGAAGCAAGTCCGATGCCGGGCAAGTCCCGATGCAGCGGGTGGGGGCCTAGTATATGTGTTTGTATGTATGGTATGTGGTAGATTGGGGAACTCACTAAGCTTCGTGCTTACAGTTTTGGTTTTAGTTTCAGGTACTTCCGGTAGCGGAGGGAAGAGCTCGGGATGACTGCATGGCACCCACCACAGGTTTTAGCCTGGGATGATTCACTCTGGTATTTGATATATGATTTTGATACATTGACAAATGTTATGATATTTTTGAGTTACACGACTTATATTTTTATCTGATGTTTGATATTCAAGGACTTTATTAATGATTCAAAACGAAATTTTTGAACCGTATTTTGGGGATGTTTCATACTAACTAAGAAAAGTTTAGGTAATCTCAAGCTTATTGGATTGCTATACCTAAATTAGAGATTCATGACAAGTATTGCACCTTGAGTTCTAATGATTTATCTATCAAATGTTCAAGTGGTGAAACCTCAATGTCAACCATATTTCTCTCATTGATTTACATCGAATGCTAGTTTTTGTTAAATTGTAGTTTTCAAGTCTTAGAATATTTTTAGTTTCTTTAAACAACCAAAAGATTAAAACCCTCATCTTTATTTTTATTTTATTTTCACAAGTATTTGTTCAAGAAGATTTTCATAGAGTTACATATTGAACCAATCTCCGTGGATACGACCCATTTACCATTATATGTTACTTTGTGTGCAATATTTAGGGTATTAATTTTGTTGGCCTCAACAACCACCACATGTTGGTCACATAGTTCTCCATGAATAGTCATAAGTATCTCTATGTTTTCCTATATATTGATGTGTCACGGGACAACAAAAGTATGTTTCTATCGCAGGAAAATATGTTCATGACATTCTCGAATGGGCTCACATGTTAAACTTTAAACTGAATCGCACCCCAACCGACACTTAGGCCAAACTCGATCACAGTGGCTCACTTGTTGATGACCCCACCTCATACAGGAGCCTTGCTGGAACACTTCATTAACTATGTAACACCCGTTTTCGAGACCTAGAAGTTTTGGCTATATTTATGAAAGTACTTTTTTTTGGAAAATAAAGTAAAATAAAAAAATATATTAATAAGATGAGAAAAAAATAATTAATTAAATACTTCAAATATATATATGTTGCTAAGAATTAAATTAAAGGTTGTAGGAGTCGAATCAAAGAAATATTGTTAGAAGAGTCTTGGTTGTCAAATTTAGAATATGAGATTTAACCTTTTATTAACTTAGTTAACCCTTTGGGAATTAAAATGTTAGAAAAGGGATGGTGAAGGAATAAGAGTGTAAATATATAATTGCTTGTATATTTTTTAGAACGTCTTACACATACACTCACAACTATACTCCCAAATTTACACATTTTGTCCACAATAGGACTTGAACCATCGACCTTTAGTTGAGAGACACTTATATGTCACTAGGCCAAAGGCCCTTTGCAATAATTGCTAGTATATTAGTTAGTCATTTAGTGGCCAACATGTAAAATAAGGAACTTTAGGTGATATTGTGTAGATTGTCTATATAAAAGCTAGTAATCTTCCCTCATCTCTCCCAATTGATTCAGGTAGTAGTGAAGAAAAAATTGTATAAATGGTGATTTCAAGCTCTCATGGTGGAATTGAAGCCTCTTTGGTGACAAAGTGAAGAATCACCTATTGTGTCTTCATCTATTAGTGATTAGAGATATAACTTCTCTTCATTTCATATCTAAGGTTTAAGTGTTTGATGTCAAATCCAATTTCATGTTTCTTATTAGTGATTCATATAATTTCTAGTTGTTATCTTGTATCTAAAACATCATTTCATCATCAACTTCCTTTATAGTTGATTGATTGAATTTTGATGATGAGTTTTGGGTGTTTCTAACACTAAATCTCTTAAAATCAAAGTTAATGATTCATTTGTGATTTGAATGAGTTTTTAATGCTTATAATATACTCTAGAACACCCACACCCTTACCTACACACACGCATGTGACCATGCCCATGTCCACTCGCAGCTGCGTACGTAAATGTATATGTACACGCTTGTTTTCTTTTTCTTTATTTAACCATTTAAATCCTCACCCAATTCCTCGTTAAATGGAGTTAGACCTAACCTTAAAGCAAGATACTTATTAAATGTTTTTATCAAGTGCAATTATATATTTTCATTTTGTAAAGCTATCTTCTCAAAACCCATTCATTGTATAGAAAAAGTAATGTCCTAAGATGAGAGGGTGGCATGGGTTACCATTATACACGTAAAGTACTTATGTTCATCGATGACGATCTTGAAGAGAATTTAAGTTGTAGGAGGATTTACATAAAGACTAGGTGTGATTCAATTATCTCAAAAAAAAAAAGGCAAAGGTTAAAATCGAAGGAATTCATCTCGATGTCGGCATCCGAGAGATTTCTAGTTGGTCCCTGCTATTAATAGCAAGGAGGAAAGTAAGTTGGAGGAAGACGCATAAGATCCTTATCATATGTATGATGCTTCTGAAGAGGAAGAAGATAGTGAAGATAATGACAATTCAAAAAAAAATGATGTTGATTCCTTATATGGTGTTCCAGATCCTCCTGAGGACAAGGATGGGGTCACTGGATGGAGTCACTAAAATATTAGACCATGTTTTGAATAATGCTAAGGGTGATTAAAGGGTCCTCAAGGATGGGGTCACTAAAATATTAGACCATGTTTTGAATAATGCTAAGGGTGATTAAAGGGTGGACATGAAAATCACTATAGATTCAAGGGATAAGGAAAGTAAGGGGAACAAAAGAGTAAAAATAGCCTTCTACTAAGTGTGATTCTTCTACGGCATAAACCAGATTCTATTCCCATTATGAAATATTTGGGAGCCTCGATAGAGATTGTTTTTATGCCTCGCGTTACTGCATCCACGATGGTTGAACCTATAGCAGTAGATGCCTTACTCGACCAAAATTGATCTCAATCCAGACATATCCTAACATCATATTTTTAGGATGTTACAAATGGCAATAAATTTCCTACGGTGGGAAATTTCTTTTATTTGCGGCATTTAATCGTTGTAAGACTATTACAACGATACCCAAGAATTGGGGTAATCAAACAGTCTCAACTTTATGCAAAAAAGATGTAGAAAAATACAAAACCTTCTTTTTTCTTTGAATTTCTATGCATCAAAGCATCTCGATCATGGACACCATGGCAAAACAAATGTTAAATTACGTAAGTACTTGAAAGACTCGCTCGCCATGAGCCTAACCTTGATCAAGTTCATGCCACTCTCCAAATAGTATTAGTTGCACTTCAAGTCCTACAAGCTATCCGAAACACACCTCCTACAAACCTTCATGTTGAATCCTCACATTCCTACCATGTTCGTTCTCAAACTATCATATTCCATATTCAATGGCAACTTTTAAGCAATATCAATTTTCAACAAGAAAGTAGAGGTAGAAAACACAACCACAATTCCCTTGTTATTCATCTTCTCCTTCAATTCATGTGTCATGTTTATTGTCAAAAGTCTAAATCAAAACTACATTTAGAATCATTGTATCGAGAGAAGCCTCCTAATGAAACTAAAATCTAGATTTCTAGAGTTTCCACAATGAAAACTTCAGTTGTTGGGTGTTTATAGAAGATGGAAAATGCCTTGCTTTCATGGAAATAAATAATTAGGAAAGAAACATGCAAATTGCACACCAAACAACTCCATTCAAAGGAAATAAAACATGATGATATGTCCTCCATCAAGAAAATTGTTACAAGAAATTTGAAACTTTTTTTTTCAAACTAGAAAACAGAGTTTCAGATGAAGAGGTAGCCAATTCGATAATGGCTTTGCAAGAAACAACCTTAAAAATCACCGTGTCCTAAGATGGTAGAAACAAAAAAACAAAAAACAAAAAAAAAATCACCTAAAAACAAACAGCACACATATCTCACATAATAATCCATTCATTGAGGGTTTTTAAGTTTTGCACATGAAGATGACCTTAACCTGGTGAAGTGAATCATGGCACGAACCCGATATCCTTGAAGTATTCATGCTCCAGTGCTGTCCTCGCTGTAATTCTTCTGCTTGGATCCAAACACAGCATTTTCTGAAACAAAATTTATCATTAGATTAAATTAAATCAAAATTCAGTATTTGTTTGCTTTATAAATATATAAGTAGAGATTTGTTCCCTTGATAGAGAAAATAATATCATGGCGTGTTTGGTTTGCAGATTCCAAGGAATCAATGGAATTGGAATTCAAGATTACATTCCATGGAATGTTTGGTTACCAAATGGACGGAATTGCATTCTGTCATTATCCTTTAAAACTAATCACCCTCGTCATATATTGAAATAAATAGAAACAAACATTTAAATGTACATATTTACAATAAACAAAAATATTTAACAATACCCAAGTCCCAAGGGAATGGGGTAAGGGGAAAGTGAGAGGATAGAGAAACAAAAATAATTAATATATTAGAAACTTCAAAATGATTTGATTTGAATTTCAATGCATAGTGTATTTGTGGTATTATTGAGTAAGATAAATTTGTAGAACATCAAATTCCCTTAAAATTGTGCCAAGTTAAAGAGTAAACTTCATAAGAGAGACAAAGCAGGTATTCCAATGGGTTCTCAGAAAAAATATCATTGCTTATTTGGTTTATTGGATTCCAACGGAATTGGAATTTGAGATTCCATTCTGTGGCATTCAGAAACAAAGATATTATCAGTATGAACTTACACGTAGGAGATCAAGACCAGTTTTTTCAAGATTTGGTACCACAGTTGCCAGGTCCTGAAAATTAAAGGATACACCAGTTACCACTTTTTTGACTAAAGACTAAAGTAAAAAAAAATAATAATAATAAAAAAAGATCAAAAGGTTAAAGATTAAAGTGAAAAAAGAAGACTAGTCACCTTTGAGGACCACTTTGGAAAGGCAGACTTAAAGTCAGGCAAAGAAGTCACACCAGGCCATGTATCTTCAGTTGGGGTTCCCATGATTCTATAATTAAAGAAAATAATATTAAATGAGAAGAGAATATAGTAAAGAGTAGAATAGAATTTGAATAGAACCTGAAAATCTTGAACAGTTCATCAATCTCAGAGTCTCCGGGAAAGAGAGGTCGCTGATTCACCATCTCAGCAAATATACAACCCACAGACCACACATCAACAGGAGTAGAATAGTGGCGGGACCCAAGAAGGATTTCTGGTGCTCTATACCACAGTGTCACCACCTACAAAAAGTACATCAAGCTGGCATAAGCAACGGAATCAACAATTCCATTCCCTTCCTTCCCTGATTCCATCATGAAAAAAAAAAACTACCTACCTCATGTGTAAATGTCCTCACAGGGATACCAAAAGCCCTGGCCAATCCAAAGTCTGCAAGCTTTAAAGCATTCGTACGACGATCAATCAACAGGTTTTGAGGTTTTAAGTCTCTGTGGAGAACTCTATGAGAATGACAATAAGCAATGCCACGTAGGATTTGATACAAAAACGTCTGTAAAATGTAAATTCATCAAGATAACAAAAATGTGAGACTCTATGGTGTTCAAATATACTCAAAAAGGTTCACTTACTTTTACAAGACGAGGATCCTTTGAAAACTCTGGACAAGAATCCATGTGTTTCTTCAAATCAAGGTCAAGATACTCAAAAACCAGATACAATCTTTTGTCACTGTGCACAACATCCTGTAACCTGACAATGTTTCCATGTTGCATTTCTTTCAAGAGTGAAATCTCTCTGATAGCTGTGCTAGGGACTCCTTCATCTTCTTGCTCCAGACGAATCTTCTTCAAAGCAATAGTTTCATTGGTGACTTTGTCACGAGCCTTGTAGACTACACCATATGTTCCTTCACCAATCTTCTCAACCTTCTCATACTATGTTTATACAAAAAGTATTGAAATCAAGTGGTGGAAATGTGAATTGTAAATATTGGAGGAAGGTAATGGGATGTGATGTATTGTACCTGGTCCATCAAAAGTCCACTGAAATGGACTTGGTTGAATCTACATCCATATAGCACCAATTAATAAAACACATTCAGAAAAACTTCATTGGTACTAAAATGACATATTGGATACAAGGGCTTTAATCAAATAAGCAGCATGAATTACTCAAAGTTATTAACAGTACTTCCTGATCTAGCATTTCATTGAAAAAGCAACATGAAGTAAATCTAGTAGCATAAAAGTAGCCAAAAAACCTATCGATTATGAAATCATTATGCCTTTAATGATTGGTAATGATCACATCAAGCATCTAAAAGAGTTCGGTAAATATCTCCAACATTTCCCCCAAATGATTCGATCTTAGTAAAAGGACTTCAGTCAGTCATCCAACTGAATGTCACATCGAAATCAACAAAAGCAGTACCGATTTACTAGATGAGAAGATCGCAAAATGTAAAAAACTTAACCATCTACAATCTACGTCAGTTGAAGTACACTTCGACCAAGTCAAAGCAAAGTCACCAATTACATGTATGTTCTAAAGCAACATTTGCTATCGTTTTCAGAGTAAATGTGGTTTAATCAACAAAATTCCAAAACATATGCAATTTCAAAGTTAAAATCTAAATAAAGTACTCCAAACTGTAACGATTGCAAGCTTAGATAGTGTTGAAAATGGAAGCCGTGATTTTCAGAGGAATCGAGAGTTGTTAGCATACCTGTGATGAAGAATCTAAGGTATTTGCTTGAAAGAAGATGAAAACCCCCTCTAGGTTTTGGGGGAGAACACGGTGTGAGGGAGAAGATATATGGAAATGGTGTGTATTTAATCACCAAAAGCTATGTATTTTTATTTGTTTTTAATATTTATAAGTATTTCCAATAAATGTAAAATAATTGCTTCCTCGAGGAAAAAATGTATCTCTAACTAACAAATAAATAATAAATTTATCATGCGTTTACACCTTTGAAAGATTTTTTATCAGTATTTTTTTTACAATGAAAACGGGGAATGATAAAAAGTAAGTATAAAAATATTGAATTTTGGTAACATCAATCAATCACTTTAAAATGAAATTCAGTAAAATAAGTTAACCAATTTACAAACGATAAACTATCAAATTGAACACATTATTTAACATGGTTCGGTCGATGTCATTTACGTCCACGGACGAACGAGAGATTGATGATTTTATTAATCTTCCAATAACAATTACAATCATTCATAAAATGTTGCACTTCACTTGAGCTCTCAATAAAATGAATATTTCTTGTTGATAAACTGCTCTAAAGTATATGTCGTCAAACTCAAAATGATCACTCTCTTGAAATTTATGCACTTATATACGCATGTATCTTACATATTGATTGTTGATGGAGATGTGTGGTTATTTATGCAATCATAAAGATACCCTAATTTTGATGGGCTAAGCACATCTATAATTAGGCCCTAAAATGAATTAGCCAATCACCTCACGTCATGCAGCTGGTTCTAGAATCTATAACCTTAGGGGATGTGTATGATCACATGTTATGCACATAAGCAACATATTCTCCATGCATGGGGCGCATTCAGCATCATATCATCATGTCTTTGAGCCTTTATGATCAAAAAAGCACATTCTCTAGTCCAACAGCTTATTCTCCGTGTCAGGAGTGTGTTCTCCATGCTTCAATGCATTCTGATCAGGAAGAGCACATTCTTCAAGTGTTTAGTTACTTTGCCAAAGGTTAATCGCATTAAGGACTTAAAATTATTTCGCCAAGAGGATTCTCTTAATCAAGTGGAGAATTATCTCTTTGGTCATTCTCTCACCAAGTGGGCATTCTCTCACCGACCATTTTAATCAAGTCTTCACACCCCGACAATATCTCACTCAAAGGCTTGAACAACTTAGAGGGTGTTTGGTTTTTCTCTGGAGATCTGTGTGATCTCTTTAGTCTGCGCGGCGCAGACCACGTGCAGACATAAAGGTTTGCAGTGAGTTTGTTTTTCTGAAGTGCGCAAACATAAAAACGTCTGCGCTAGGTCTTCACCACACATTCATGGGCCATCCTTTTCTAAAGTTTGTGAATTGCCTTTAACCTAAAAAAACACGTCATTCTTTCTTTTCTATCTACACCTCCATTCCTCCAAAGTTCCCACCCTCGTAGACAGAACCATTGACCACTCCCTCTTCGCTCCGGTACCGTTCTTCGTTCATCACCTCCAATCAGCACCGCCCATCGCGCCCTCCTCTCCGATCGCGGCGAACAGACAACATCTCCTCTCCGATTGCAGCGAATAGGTTTTTTTCCTTTTCTCATTGTTTTTTTTCAGTTCCAACATGAAAACTGAGGATTAATCTTGCTGGAAAACTCTTTAATGCACTGAAATACTAGTTTTTTGATATTGGAAATCCAAAAATATTGAAAAAAAATAGATTTTCTTGCTTCAAATTCTTGTTAAATGTTGGTGAAAGTCAATTTTTCTCCATAACATTGCTGAAAAAGTCTATAATCTAGTTAAATTTGTTGCTTTTTTCTGAAATGGTTATGATTCAAGCTTTTTTATTGATTAAAATATGAAATTTTGTGTTGGAAATATGAAATAATGTTGTGAATGTAGTGATTCTTGCTGAAACTACTCTTTATTGCTTCAAATTGTTGTTGAATGTGTTGAAAATTGTTGTTAAATGTACTGAAAATCGTTATTTGGTTTTAGAATTATGAAATAATGATGTAAATGTTGTGATTTTTGCTGAAAATACTCTTTGTTGTCTCGAATTGTTGTTGAATGTGCTTAAAATTGTTGTTGAATGTGCTGAAATTCATTATTTGGTTTTGGAAATATGAAATAATGATGTTAGTTGTTGACTGTTTTTTTTTTGTTGGAATGTATATGATATGCAATACCTTATGAAATCATATTTGTCAATCTGTGAATGCTACAATAACTTATGAAATCTTATTTGCCTATGATATATTGGTTATTAGAAATGGGAGAAAAAAAAAACAATGGGCCAATAAGCATTTGAAATGCTTACTGGTTATTTGTATTGAAGAAGTATAAAGTGTTGGTTGAAAAGGATTGAGTTTTCAAAAAGATTCATGGATAAGGCTTGGAAGAGTTATTAAGGAGAATTTGACGTTGATTTGAGTAAAAAAACAAATGAAAAATGCATATGACAATTTGAAAGTCAAATACACATGATGGGTATAGTTAAAAAAACAAAACCGGTAACATATACAATTCTCAAACAAACAATTTTAACTTAATAGCCGAAGAGTGGGGTGATTTTAAGAAGATACATATACATTAATATATATATATATATATATATATATATATATATATTAAACATTTACGTTTGAAGTTGCCAAATATTCTTATACTATTTTTTGTTACATTTGGGTTTAGGGGCATCCGAAGGTTGATTCATTGAGAACAATTCCACTGCCTTTTCCAGATCTTTGTGCACGTCTTTTTGATGGAAATAGTGTCACTAGTAATTTTAGGAGTTACTCAACCCAATCATCATCAATAGCTGGAACATCCTCTTGTCGTGTTCCACCCATTCAGATCACCGCCACCCATTTTATTGCAATAGATGATGATGGTGATGACACTTCACATCATGAGCCACCACCTTCTGCTGCTTCAACATATGCTGCTTCGCCATCCGGTAACCCCAACAAAAGGCTAAACCCTCAACTCGTATAGCTCATAGTGTCTCACTGTCTGCTTCTTCACCTGATGGAACTTCGATTACTGCTGACAATTTAGAATTTGAAATGAAAAAAGTTCTACAAAGTTTGACTAAAGGGTATACAATCCTCAATGTTTAGAGAAGTTAGAGGTGCTTCAGTTAGACCCTACAGATCCTTTACGCTTTGTTACATATCATATTTTTGGAGGGACCGTGAACATGAGAGAGAGATGTGGATGCATTTGCCCGATGTTCCTGAGAGATTACGAGGATGGCTTGAGATGACAGGTACAAGTTTAGGAGTTTTGAAGGACAAAAAGATTGTCCGATGATTTTTCTTGTGTTGAAACTATTTGTTAGGTCCTTTTGCCTTTGTTGTAACTATTTTGTTAGGTCTCTTTGCCTTTGTTGGAACTATTTTTTTAGGTGTTTTTGCCTTTGTTGGAACTATTTTTTGTTATTTTCCTACTTGGAATATGGTTAATGTAGTGTTATTTTGCTACTTGAAATATGGTTTATGTAATGTTTTTTTTATACTTGAAATATGATTAATGAAGTGTTATTTTGTTACTTTAAATATGGTTTATATAATGTTTTTTTTTTCTACTTGAAATATGATTATTGTAATGTTTTCTAAAGTTCTACTTTGTTGTTTTAGGTTCATAATGGATCATAATCAAAAGATATTTCTCGTAATTCTTATGTACCTGTACATCTGTTATTTTGGGAAGATCGGTGTGAAACGATTACGTGATAATGATTCAGAAATTACGGGACATGAATACACATTAAAGTTATTGCATTGTAATCATTTACAATATGTTGAAGTATTGCGCATGTCCCGTGACTCTTTTGTACGACTATGTGCTCATTTTAGAGCAAATTACTCATTAAAGGACAACAAGCATGTATCGGTTGAGGAAAAGATGGCTATGTTTTTTATGATGACCGGCCATAATCAACGTTACGTGATTATCAAGCGGAGATTTCAACACTCGAAGCAAACAATTCATAATTTTTTTATGAAGTGTTGGAAAAAATGATGTTTTTCGCACAAGACGTTATATTACCAACTTCTTTTAATCTGAATCCAAATATTTCTGGACATAATAAGAGGGTACGACGGGTTTTCAAAGGGGTGGTTGGTGCATTTGATGGCACTTTGATACATGTTGTTGTCCCTACTAAGAAACAAGACTTATATAGAAGTAGGGGAAAGGGAGATTGCTACCAAAACGTATTGGCAATTTGTGACTTCAATATGATTTTTACATTTGTTGTGGCCGAGTGGGAAGGGGTAGCGCACGACTCTAGAATATTATCAGAAGCAGTAGCCGATCTACAAGCATCATTCCCGTTTCCACCACCACGTAAGTTTTTGTTTTATTAAATATTTTTATCTTAGTTTGAAAATTGATTACTGCTTTGCATTTTTTACAGACAAATATTATCTTTGTGATGCCGCGTGTGCACACATTCGAGGATTTATAGCCCTTATCGTAATTTGAGTTGTTAGCTTGGAGATTTTCATCAAAGACGTGCATTGACCAATAAAGAAAAAATTTAACCATGGACATGCAAAACTTCGGAATGTCATTAAGCGTTCTTTTGGTGTTTTGAAAGCACGCTTCTTTATATTGAAGAAGATGGCACCATTCCCGTTTGTTACACAAAGAAACATTGTCATGACATGTTTCGCGCTTCATAATTTTATAAGGAGAGAATGATTGAGTGATGAGTATTTTGCACGATACGATGAACCCAATGTCTTGTTTCGAAATAACAATGTGGTCGTCGATGATGATGAAGATGAGATTCCAACACATGGTACTGTAGCAAATTGTGAATATATAACTCAGATACGAGATGAAATTGTTGAGCAGTTGATGCACAATATAGATTGAATTGGTTTAAATGAAATTGTCATTGTAAAACCAAATTTTTTTATTATGTGACTAATTTAGTTGCATGAATTTTATTTTCAATGTTGTATGACTATTATTATTAAATTTTTGGTGTTGAAAAATCATTTTAAGTTTGTAAAATCATTTTATCTAAAATTTATTTTATTTCAGCAGCATACAGACGTTAAAAAACAAACAGTCTTCTTATTGCAGGCTGCAGACGTTTGGTCCACCTATTATGTTGCAAAGGCTAGCAGGTGTGGTCTGCAAACTGTAGACATTTTAGCTTCAGAAAAACAAACAACACCTTAGTCTTTTTTTGTTATACAAGTCCTCAACATTTCTTAATATCTCCCACTATTTATCTCTCCTGCCATCCTTTTTCCCAAACTTATGGTTGGCCAGTTGAAGTCATGCAAAACTTTAATTTCTCATTGGTAACCACCTTGGTAAACATATCAAATGGATTATTCGTTCCAATTATTTTCTCCATATTCAGAGTTCCATAATTGATTAACTATCGAATTAAATGGTACCTCATCGAAATGAGATTGAATTCTTTTTCGGGTGAACTACATTATGGTTGTCACAATGCAATACATAATCCTTCTTATGCATTCCAAGCTACAATATGAAGTTCTTCAACCATATAAGATTTTTGGTTGCTTCTACACGGTCCATATATTCTACTTATGTGGTTAAGAGAACAACACTCTTTTGCAACCTAACATACAATTGATTGTTGTACTTACGATCGTGAACACATAACATGTTGTGCTTTTACCTGAATTAGCACATCCTCCCAAACTTGCATCAACGAAACCTTATAAGACTATCCCTTTCTTTTGAAACACATGGAAATCTCAAAACGTTTCTTTAAAGTGGTGTAACAACCACTTTAATCCTTCTTAATGCTCTTTTTTGGATTTGACATGAATCTTCTCACAACTGCCACTCCATAAGCAATGTGTGTAACACCCTAATTTCTTTAAAAAATTAATATATTAAATGTTTTCTCAAAACAAACCGAATAAAAACTCTTGTTATATTTAAAGTCAAAAAGACAATATGAAATAAATAATATAATGAAAGGTTTGAACTTAATTTAAAATACTAAATATGAAAATTACTTTTCTTTAAAATTATCATAACATTAATTTGTATAAAACATAAATAAAAATATAAAGGCAGAATACTTAAAGGTCATGAACATTATTATCGAGTGCGATACAATCATGTTGAATCTCTTGTTTTCCTGAAAAATGTTAATAAACAACGAGTAATCATAAATCTTAGTGACCACCAACATGACTCACTCATTATATCAATCATATACCTTCATATATAACATACTTTCACAATTCATACATCACATAAAACATAAGTTCCTAACATATATTGTTGGTACCAACTACTTTCCTTTTTGTCCATAGTACCACGAGGGTATCATGGATTTGTTTCTTTTCCTTGCATACTCTAACCCGGAGGATATGTAACATCCAAATTTTCAAACCAAAATTTTCGTTTTAATTAACCAACAGCATTGGTCATAAAAAACCCATCTCAATAAAATCTCAAGTATCAAATACAAAGAATCATAAGAATATCATAGTGTCCCAAAATATATAGAATCAAAAACTGCAGGCGAATGTGTATAATCAACCATTTGCCTTCCTGCGATCATCAGAAGTACCTAAAACAAATTTAATCAACAATTGTAAGCATGAATCTTAGTGAGTTTCCCAAAGTATCACATACAACACATCACAAATAAACAGTTATGGGTTATTAACAACCTTGGGGACTACCCAAAGTCTTGGTGGACAAATAGCATGCCCTGTAGATTATCAGCAATCCTAGAGACTACCCGAAGTCTCAGTACACATAATAACACATATCATAGTAACAACAAATAGACACAGCTGTTTAACACATATATTCTACCATACAAGTAAGAATAGTGAGGAAACTCACCTCGTATAGGTGACTGATAGAACTCACACCCGAACTGTCGGAACTAAACTTCGCATATTAGTTACACTCAATAACCCTAATTAACAATTAAGGTAATTTTCCATACTTAACTAGTCCCAAGCCAAGTCTGATCCATAATTAGGGCAAAATACTATTTTTCCCCTTCAAATACCAAAACCCTCACAAATTGACCAAAAATGCACACTTAGTCAAAAAGTCAAAGAAAGTTCAAGGTCAACACTTTAACCTTACGCTCGACGTACTCAGCTCTACGTTGGGCGTAGAGCACAACATTAGAAATACGGGCTCCCAGCTGACTATGTTGGGCATGGCTAAATTTACGCTCAACGTACTAGGCCTAAACTCATATCCCATCTTTTAAGCTCTTAATCATCAAGACACTTTACCCCAACCCTAGATCTGACCCTAAAAGACATTCTAATCCATAAAGTCTCTAACTTTATGCCTTTGCATGTCTAAAGAGAGCTAAATCCCAAAACCCTAACTTCTAACATGAACAACAACTCCATAACTTATGTATGGATGAAAGGGAAGGACCAAACTTGCATTTGTATGACATTGTGCACTCTAAAACGTTTGAAAGGACAGCTCAAATGGTATGGAGTAGTACATACACGTAAAGACTATGGTTTTGGGACAAAATGAACATAAACTTAAGCTTATACAAGATCTAGCAAAGCAAGCCTCTAGGTATAAACTTTTAACCTTATGGAGATGAATAATGAGGTGTAAATTATGGATCCAAGAGCGTGAGTGCACCACCACTTCTTCAATGATCTTCCTTCACCACCAAGAACACTCAAAAATCATTCAAAGGCTTCAAAACTCACTCACAAGGGCTAGGGTTTCGATATTATGGTTGGGAGGGATGGAGGTTGGTCATAAGACGATCCAAGGAGGAATAAGATGCTTAAATAGGGGACATAACCCTAAAATTTTGGTTAAGATGGATGGAGGTTGGTCATAAGAAGGTCCAAAAAGGAATAAGATGCTTAAATAGGGGACACAACCCTAAAAATTTAGGGCTTAGGAATAGCTCGAGTACGCCTGACGTACTCAATGTGTACGTCCAACGTACTCAACCTAAGTCGCGATCAAAATATCGACTTACGCCCAACGTACAATCCTTGTACGCCTAACGTAAGGGCTTACTTTACAAACAATTAACATTTTAAAGGTCGAAAATGGAAATACCTGGCAATGGGTATTACAATTCTCCCTCACTAGAATCAAACTTCGCCTTCGATGTCAGCCGCTATGAAAAGATCAGGGTAATGCTCATGCATATCATCCTTGGGCTCCCAAGTCCACTCGGAGCCTTTCCGATGCTGCCACTTAATTTTGACCAAGTTCACTACCTTGTCCCTCAAGGCATTCACCTTCCTATACAGAATCGCTACAGGCCTTTCAATGTAATTCAGGAGACCATCGACCTGAATGTCCTCCAAAGGAACCACAGTTGTCTCATCAACCACACACTTCCTCAACTAGGAAACATAGAAGGCATCATGAATCTGACTCAACTCCTCACACAACTCTAACCGGTATGCCACCTTGCCCACTTGAGCTACCACTCTAAAAGAGCCAATAAACTTGGGGACCAATTTGCCCCACTTCCTGAATCGGATAACGCCTTTCCTAGGTGATACCTTCAGGACCACCAAATCCCCAACTTGAAATTCCAATTCAAAGCGTCTTCGATCCGCATAACTCTTTTGGTGGCTTTGGGTCGTCATTAATCTCTGTCTGACCTGTTGGATAAACTCTATCATCTTGAGCATTATCTCAATGCTCCCCATGACTCTTTGTCCAACCTCTCCCCAACAGATAGGAACCTGACACTTCCTCCCATATAGGAGCTCGAAAGGGAGGCATGTCAATACTAGCATGATGGTCGTTGTTGTAAGAAAACTTAGCCAACGGAAGGTATGAGTCCTAGCTCCCACCAAAGTCAATGATGCATGCTCTCAACATATCCTCGAGCATGTGAATAGTCTACTCGCTTTTCCCGTCTATTTGCGGATGCTAAGCGGTACTGAAATGCAATCGAGTACCCAAATCCTCATGAAACCTCTTCCAAAATTTGGAAATGAAATGAACATCCCAGTCTGACACAATGGAAGTCGACACCCCATGATGAGCCACTGCCTCTCAAACGTAAATATCAACCAATTTCTTGGCCGAAGAGCTCTCATATATGGCTAGAAAGTAAGCACTTTTAATCAAACGATCGACTATCACCCAGATAACATCAAACCCTTCGCAATCTTCGTCAATTTCATAATGAAATCCATCCTAATTTGCTCCCACTTCCACAATGGGATCTCTAAGGGATGGAACTTTCCATGAGGGCACTAATGTTTGGCCTTGACCTTCCAGAAGGTCAAGCACCGCTCCACGAACCACACCACATCCCTATTCATACACGGTCACCAATAGCCATGTCTCAGGTCATGATACATCTTTGTATCCCCTTAATGAATGGAGAATATCTACTTGTGGGCCTCATCCATCAACACCTGCCAATCCCCACAAGCATAGCTGCATAGGGCACTCAAACATGACGATGTAGTGTCAATAATCCCCGACTATCAATATCAAAGGCTGAAACCTGACCAACCACTTGTTCACTCTTCCGATCCTCCTCCTTGATGTTCAAGTTATCCATGCTTTTTGGAGACTTTATGCACCATGTTTGTTGAAGATTCAAGTTTCTGACTCGCATATTCACATATCTCAGAAGATACAAGTTCCAATTACATATTCAAGATGTTCAAGTTATCCACGCTTTCAGAATATATCTCGCCACTACTACCCAAGGGGAGTCTATTCTTTTTTATCACTTTTCTTGTTTTTAAATTATTTTATGCATATAATGAGAGCATTGTATGCAATAAGTGTGGGGTAGGGGTCAAAAAAGTAAATTGCTAGAAAATTTTAAAATTTAAAATTTAGAAATAGATTTGAAATAATAATCTAAAAATTAAATATAGTAATAGATTTAACTTAAGTTGCTAGTTTGTGTGTGGGATGATCTGATGCGAGCTCAAATGTTTAATTAAGCCAACACATGTTATAGTATATTTGTGGCTTCCCAAATCCTAGTGAAAAGCCATGAGATATGAAAGGTAACCTGGTAGTGTTTATGGCATAAAAAGTTTTTGCATCTTGTACCTGAAATCTATCCAGTAGAGCTTATGTAGTCATTGCACTTAAACTAATACCTCTAACCAATAAAGGTTGAGGTTAAGCTCCCTTGCTTAAGCATGTAGGAATTGAGCGAAAAAAGAGAGTTATTTAAAAAATAGAGGAATTACCAAAAAAAAGTTGTAAGAATTTTGGAGCTGTCAAAGTATGCATATCAGAAGATCAAAATTATGAAGAATCAAAAGTGAAGATACCAAAAATCAAACAAAAAGGTGGTAAATTCAAAGAAATCAAAAATTAATTATTCAAAGAAGTGAAGAATTCCAAAAGAGCTCTATTGTGGTATCTAGAGTTGTAATTTTTCTAGATTATGTATGTTTGGGTAGCTTAACTAAAAATACCTTGAGGTTAAGAAAGATTTATGAGGATTGATTCGGAGGGTTGCAAAAACGAGTGTTGTATAAGCTAAGGGGCGACAGTTCATAAGGATTGTGAGTATTTAGGATTGAGAAGTTATTAGGATTTTAGACACATATATACGCATTGAGGTTTTGATATAATGGTTGAGTTCAAAATGCATTGTCTTGTGTGATGTTAGTGATGAGAGTTTGACTTATAATAAATTAGTTTTTTTAGGGCAAGCAAAAGATAAATGTGTGGTATTTTGATATTGCTATATTTATACATATTTTAGGCAATATTTTAATGCATTTTTTATTAATATTTTGGTTATTTGCAAAGATATATGATACTTATGAAATCAAATTGAATTTTGCAGCCAAAAAGAATAATCTTGAAAAATAAGGACTATAATTGACAAGAGGAGGAACTTTGGAGACTTGAAGAATTTAGAAGAAAAAAATCCATGTGAAAAGCCCAAATCACGACATGGTGAAGACTTACACGACATGGAGTGAGTGCTCTAGAAGATAAGTGCACGGGAAGTCAGAATCCTTGCCCGATAAGGATTCATCTCAAGTCACGACGTGAAATCCACGTCCACGTTGTGGAGCATGAATATTCCAAAAACTATATATATATGTATATATATATATATATATATATATATATATATATATATATATGTGTGTGTGTGTGTGTGCATTCACTTTCACGATTTAAGAAGGTTGGGAGGTTTTTCATAGAGACTTTTGGAGAAAAATTACTGGGAGATAAGTGCGAAAAGGCATTCATTGAAGGAGGGTCAATTGAAGATCAAGAGATTGAAGAATACTTTCATCATCTTAGTTTGGTACAATATGATTATGTCGATTTTTATTGGATTTGTGTTCTTGATTTCAGCCATGAGCAGCTGAATCTAGTAGCTTTCGTTTAGGTAGATGAAGCTTTAACTTTATGGTTTGATTATTGATTTATGGATTTTAATTGTTGGTTATGAGCTTGTGTTTGATTATATTTACCTAGCATGTTAATATTTGATACTTCGATTGCTTGAATTCAGGTTTTATATAGCTTAGTGAACATTAAATTACATGAACTTGTTACCTAGTAGTTTAGTGACCATTAAATTGTCAGACCTAGGATCGATCCAATCTTGGGTAAATAATTAAAGCAACTAATTTAGTTGTGTTGGAGAACATAAATTGTGATCACAATTGTGTTTATTTGGATTAATCTTACATAGCTTGCCTACATCGTATAATTGATTTTGTGTTTGCTTGTGTATGACCATACATAATTTTACATGAATTAGAGAAAATATGAGTAAATTTGGACTTAAATTGCTAATAATATAAAATTTGGTAACCAAATTTAATAATCCATAATTAGTAGCTAACCATATAGGAGAAGTATATTCGAACCAAATGGAAGTGTTTTTAATATATTGATTAAATTCGTTAGTTAAATAATTAAGTTTGTCTGAACTTGCAAAATCAGATAAAAACCAATTAAACTTTTGCTTAATTTTAGATTAATTTTTAGTAGTTAAATTAGTTAATTAAATATGTTCCCTGTGTGTTCGATACATGTCTATTGAGCTATAATATTTTCAACAAGGTACACTGCCTTAGGTAATAATTAGTTTCATTAGTAGGATAAACTAGTGCATAATTATTTTACGCACATCAATCACAACAAAAAGTCTGAAATAATGATGTCTTGACCTGTTCACCAATAACTTAATAAGTGGCCCTGCTATAGTAAAAAAATATATATGAAATTTAAAGAAGTGTAACAATCAAAACAATCAAATGGTGTAACAATCAAAACAACCAAATGCAGGAATGCTTCACTTAGAACTTGGATTTCTCTTAAATTTTTTTTAATTGCAATGACTCTTTATTTGAAAACAAGATCCAATAGCTTGACCAGATACAAAAAGATTAAAAACAGGTAGAATTAGACCGAAAGATATTACAATTTTAGGAACAAGATGAAACACTAAAAACTAAGGTGAATTCAGCCAACTTTGAATGGGCATATTTTTTCTTAGCCAATATCAAGAAAGCATGTTAACCATAGTTTATACACCAAGTAATATCTTTAAGTACTTCAGCACCATTATGGCAGCACCGAGGGCAAAATGGTCATCAACAAGGGCACCATACTCCAGAAGCACTTAGTGAGTGATCAATTCTTAAAATCTTGAAATAACAACTGATTATACTTATGTAGCCGATTACATAATTAAATTGAAGAAAATTCAAGTTAGAGTTATGCTTTGTGACTACTTCATAAATAAAAAAGATGGAACAACAAGACAATGACAATAATAATTGAATTAATTTATTGAGTTTCAAATTTCTAAATTAATGTGATTCTTGAAACATTTATACTTAAATTAATAATAATAATATTTGTTATCAATCCCATATGGGCATATACAAAGAATCAGATATCACATATTGTCACAACCCCGAACCGGAACAACGGAAACGTCCGGGGGTTGGGTGACTTCATCTTGTAATATCATCACAGTGTAAATAATTAAATCAAGACAACATCATCATCACATATACAATGATATAATCGTCATTGTTTACATCAGTGTATTGGATTACAAATTACATTCCAAAATAATAAGTGTATGACGATAACAAAAATACGACAAAATCCATGTGTTCTTGGTGACCAACCTGCTTAATGAGTCCCTGAGAATATAAGTTATTTTAAAAACTTCAACATATATAATGTTGGTGAGTTCATAAGCATGTTTGTATAAAAAGTTTGTATCACTTTGTAAACACCAGAAAATCCGGTATTTTCTGTAAAAATGGTTTGAACGTTTTTTGTATCAAATCTTGTATGTGTGTTTCTGTTTTGAAAATGTGTAAAGAGAGTATTCAAGGAACATCCTATAATGTAAGTTTCCCAAAAAATCCGATATTTTCTGCTTGTAAAAGTGTTATAGTCTTAAAACCTTAAGACCGTAAAATGGTGTTTGTATAGTATTGTAACTGCAAAAATGTATATGTATTTCGTAAATTTTACAGTGGAGTTAATTTCTATGTGAGTCGTTATAACCATGTTTGATATGATTGATCTGCCTGTCGTGACATTTTTCAGGCGTCGCTTGTTTAAGATAAGACATTTGTCACCCTAGACTGGTCTAGTCTAGCTGTAGCGAACATCTCAGGTGCAGGGTTGTCAACCCCATATAGATCTATACACAAACTCTCGCTCTCCCTCTAGGAGACTTTGGTTATAACTACAGGACCGAAGGTTGTACACTAGGTAGGTACGAATGAAAAAACGTCTCACAAGAACCTTAACTATGTTTACGCGAATATTGTAACACACTATTTAATGTTTTAAATAACGTTTATGTGTATGTATTTAGGTACAAGGCCCAATGTGTATGTACAGGAATGAATGAGGCCCTATAAGCATGAAATGAGTATACAAGGTCTGTCGAGCATGTAGATGGGTTAACAAGGCCTAATAAACATATAAGGAGTATACATGACCTATCATTTATCAAACATGTAAATGGGTCACTAAGGCCCAATAACATGTAATGAAAGTATTAGGCTCAATAAGATGTAAATGGGTCACTAAGGCCTAATAAACATGTAATGAATGTATCAGGCCCAATAAGCTTGTAAATGGACCACAAAGGCCCAATAACATGAAAATGGATAAACAAGGCCCAATAAAAGTGAGAACGACGTGATTAGCCCGTTTGTTATTATATTGCTTGTTTTAGCTCAATTATTTACCAAAACGACACAATAGGGCCCACTTTTTGTAAAAATGACAATCTTGGACCATTAAGCCGGAAATTTACAATCAAGGCACATTTTTGGTAAAAATGACATTTTAGGCCCATTAAGACCGAAAGTGTACTTTTCAGGGCTTATTTTGTATAAAATGACATTTTCAACCTACTTTTGATAAAAATAACATTTTGCCCCAAATTTTATGGAAATGACATTTTCAGCCCATTTAACCGAAAATTTACATTTTTGTCCCATGTTTATTTAAAATAAAAATTTAATCCATAAAAAGTCAAATATTCCCTTTTTAGGCCCATGAAACCGTGAGTTTCTAAATAAGACCCATTTTTGTGAAAATTGACAAATTTAGCCTATTAAAACCATGAAGGCCCAAATATAAGCCCATTTTGTGAAAATTAACACTTTTGGCCCCTTTAAAACCATGAATATCATAAGGATTCATTTTTTATCTAAAAAAATGACCATTTTTGGTCCTCTCCAAAACCGTGAGTGTCATAAAGACCTCACTTTTTTTTGTTTATTTGTAAAAAATGGCCCCTTATACGGTTTTATTTAGTTTTCAAACATCCTTAGTATGTTTAATCCTTTCAACTTCATAGTAAGTCATATAAGATGGTTTAGTTTACAACATCACCAATTTCAGTAGATATTTCGAGTTTGGTGAAGATTTAACATGTTTTCATAACGTAATCACAACTTAAAACATGAAAACACATATATACATGTATAAATACATAGATCTAACATAAAGCAACTTGTATCCTCCCCCAAAACATAGTAAAACCAAAAACAAGGGGGTATGAACTCACATTGAGTGATGGATCGATTTTGATGACGAAATGATAGGGGATTCTTGACCTTAACTTGTTATCTTGAAGAGATTTTAAAGATGTGGGTGGTTCTAGGGCCTTATATACAAAAATAAGGTTGTAAGAACAAGGATCTTGCTATAGACTTGAAACAAAACAATGGGGTTTAACCAAGACTTACCTAATTTTATGAAGCTTGAAAGAAAACTCCTTGTAGAACAAGCACCCACATTAATTTTAGAGAAAGGAGGCGAGAGAGTTTCTTGAGAGTTTTTGAGAGAATTTAGTGTTTGAAATGTGGATGAAGTGAGGATGGTGGTGGGGAGGTCCTATGACCGAGAATATGGAGAGAAGAGAGGGAGTGAGAAAAGGCTTGCATATAAGTATGAGATTGCCTTGTTGTATGATGTGTATTGTGCATGGTTGTATGGAAAATATTAATGAGGTGTCAAGTGTTTAAGTTAGTTAGGTTTCCTTTTTTTCTATAACCGAGAATTAGAGGAAATGGAGAAAGGAATTAGATGTTGGGCTCAAATTGTATGAGCCCATTATGGATTTTCGATTTATGTGGGCCCACATGAGAGTTCACGGCCCAAAAAGAGCAAAGATATAGGTTTTCGGTCCATTGTAATTAAATGAGTGGTTTTCGGCCCAATAAGGCCCATGATGAGTCTTATGGCCCAAAATCGATTACTTAGCGAATGTGAGTCCAATTAGGGCCCAGATGAGGTATTTTAACCCAAAATAATCAAGTTGTAGGTTTATTGGCCCATTAGACCCAATAAATGATTTTTGGCCCAATAAGGGTTTGGATTGGGAAATTAGGGTTACAAGCCCAAAGTTGAGTGAGTGTAGTGCATTGAATTAGGTTTAGGGCTTCATGATTGAGTTTTGATTTAAATAGTTGTTTTTGAAATGAATAACATGTATAGCATCAATCTTAAAGTTACAAGATACATCAAGAGTTGATCATACATAGATAAAATTTCCTAGCCAAAAATGCTAGTTGTGACACATATGGGTTTTTAATAGAATGAGAGAATCAGAACAACTTACATATGTAAATGGGCTGAGGAAGAAACAAATTGTCGGTAGAAGATTACAACGCTGAATGAGAAGAATGAGGAGAAGGAGGGTCGTGTGGAAACAAATCCTGGGATATTTAGGTTGCGTTTAGTTATGGAAAACAATTTTCATTTTCCATTTTTTGTTTTCCCTTTTCAGTTTTCGTTTTTCGTTTTCAGTTTTCATTGGAAAATTTAGAAAACGCGTCTAGTTAAAACTTATTCTTTTTTCATTTTCAGTTTTAGAAAATTAGAAAAGGCATTTAAATGTGTATATTTCTATCGGTTTTTATTTTTAGAAAACGGTAGCGGTGGTAGGGTGGAAGTGGGGGTAGTGGTGGGGGGCAATGGTGGTGTCGATGATGGCGACTGTGGTGGTGATGATGACAGGCGGTGGTGGTGGCGGCGACAGTTTTGGCAGAGGTGGTGGTGATACTGGTGATGGGGTAGTGGTGGTGGTGATGGTGATGGTAGGTTGGTGATCGTGGTAGTGGTGTTGTGTTTGTGGGTGTGGGTGTGGGGGAGGGTGTGTGTGTGTGTGTTTGTTTGTGGGGGTGTGGGTGTCTATTTGTGTGTGTGTGTGTGTGTTTGTGGGTGTATGGGTGGGTGTGTGTGTGTGTATGTGTGTTTGTGGGATGGAGGTGGGTGTGTGTTTGTGGTTATGTGTGTGTGTATGTTTGTGGGGGTGTGTGTAACAACCGATTATTTCGGGTCAATAAAAGTCAAACAAGTCAAACCAAATTCAAAAGAGTCAAACATAAGTCAAATAATTAAATAGTTAGAATTAAATAATGAAGATGCAGTTTACTTTTGAGGTTTTTGGTTCTGAGAATCAAAATCATCACCTAGATCGAAAACACCTTGGGTCGAAGTCAACTCCTTGATCGAGAACCCCTTAGCCGAGAACACCATAGACCGAAATCACCTTTTTGACCGAGATCATGCGAGGGCGAGAACTCCCTTGGACCGAAATCACATGTGATTTCGGTAGAAAGCAAGAGGGTTCTCGGTGAAGATAGGACGAATTCGCAAAATATTATCCGTGGCACTTTTTCCTAGGCGATAAAATACACTTCCCAATGCAAACATCACATCAATTTTACCACCATATATAAAGATTAGGCCGAAAACACCATTCACAATTCTCACTTACGTTTCAAATCCTTCACATTTTTCTCTCAAAACTCATAAGAACACCATCATATCTTCATACTTTCCGAAGAACATCTTCAAGTCTTCAACAAATTACCCAGAAACACATTCAAACCTTTCCCAAGAAACTATTCCTTCAAGATTTATTTCTTAGGAATCATTGTAAACTCTCTTGTTTAATCTAGTGTTTTTATAACGATTTCATGATCAGTTCATCAAATTTACACACACTATTATATGTTTAAAACTATTAGGATACAACTATTTTCACGCGTTCTAACTTGAAGAACATCGTCACTCACATCGTTATCCAACCAAGAACACACTCGAGGTGAGTTCATACCCCTACAATTTTCACGATTTTTCCATGTTCTGGAGGGGGGGGGGGGAATACAAGTTAAACACAAGAAAATTTGTGTTATTATACAAACGGTTACAAATGTTGTTTTTACAATATATATATATATATATATATATATATATATATATATATATATATATATATATATATATATATATATATATATAGGTTCAGGTTCATTTGAGACCATTCTAATTTTGTGAAACCGTGAGACCAAATCTAAAAATAATTTTAAAATGCAAAATAAATGGAAAAATCCAAAAAAAAAATTAAATAATATTTTTGGAACTTGAATTAACTAAAAATAAAAAAATAAAAAATAAAAAATAAAATAAAAAATAAAGTAAAAAAAATCCGGTTTTTTTTTATTTTTAAAATACGTGAAATATACTAATAGAATATTACACTGAAATATTCTAAAAAATAATTTTAAAATGCAAAATAAATGGAAAAATCTAAAAAAAATGTAATATTATTTTTGGAACTTGAATTAACTGAAAAAAAAAATCTCATTTTTTTTTGAAAAATACGTGAAATATTCTAAAAAATAATTTTAAAATACAAAATAAATGGAAAATCCAAAAATTCTTTTTTTAAATATTATTTTCGGAACTTGAATTAACTAAAAAAAGTAAAAAATAATAAAAATAATAAAAAAATGTGTCTTACGATCTCACAAAATTAGGCCGTCTCACATAAACCAATATATATATATATATATATATATATATATATATATATATATATATATATATATATATATATATATATATATATAGCGTACGAAATATGGTTACAAATATAAAACTATAACCCTTTTGTAACATGTTGAGCAAAATGGTATAATTATATAAAAATAAATATATAATTATTTCAAATCATTTTATTATCATAGTAGAAAAATGATATTGTATATACAAAGGATTCATCATTTCAGTGAAACATTTTTATAAACTATAATAGGTACAGTTTATGAGACACACACAATTTTACCATTTCAAGATACAATACCAAAAATAATTATTTAAAGGCATAATTATTTTATACCATGTAAATACTATAAAAGGATGATACATACATTTACAAGAAAATGAGTTTTCATCATACTACACGTAAACAATCAATATGGCTTTGTGAGACACGTCTTCAAGTACTTATCTAAGTACCAACAAAAGTCTTGTATTATAACCAGAATCTCTTGTAAGAGAGCGTGATATTTGTGTATAGATCTATACGGGACTGATAATCTCACACCTAAATTGTTAGCTACAGTTGGACCTACAAGTCTGGGGTGACAAATGTCGTACCATTTCGGTAACATCCCAAAATTCATGACTAAAAATTTCATTTTTCAAAACCATAAAACAAACATAATCTTAAGTTATACAAATACCATTATACTAAATCCGAGTATCTTTTCAAAACATATTTATTTATAAGAGTAAAACATCCCAGACTGACTAAACTTTGGTGTGTGTCATGCCATCATCCTAAGCCCTTCCCTTTGCTAGCTGAAGTACCTGAGACCAAAACTGAAACTGTAAGCATGAAGCTTAGTGAGCTCCCCTAAACTACCACATACCATACAATAACATATAAAGCACATATTGGGCCTTGCCCACTGCATCAGACCGAAGTCTGGAACTAACTAGGGCCTTGCCCACTGCATCGGACCGAATTTCGGAACTAACTAGGGCCTTGCCCACTGCATCAGACCGAAGTCTGGAACTGACTAGGGCCTTGCCCACCGCATCGGACCGAAGTCCGGAACTGACTAGGGTCATGCCCACTGCATCGGACCGAAGTCCGGAACTGACTAAACATAGCATAACATAATCATAGCATATAATATGAACACATATACTGCATACTACATCGAACCATAGTCCGGAACATATAACACATACCATGCTTGTATCACAAAGACACCAAGCATATTGAACTACTGCATCAGACCGTAGTCCGGAACTACTGCTAACTAAACGGGCTAACATTATGGTCGTAGACCCGTTCCTACTGGAAGGAAAACTCACCTACAAATGATGAACTCTGCCGATAACCCTCTGGCTGCTATCTGACAAATCTCCGAAACATTGCTCCTCTAATTCCTTGAGCTACCAATATCGATAATAATACTTAGCCTAAACTGTCCTCCAGAGGTCAACTAAGTCAACTCTGGTAAAGGTCCTGGTCAAAGTCAACTTTCCATTTGACCCGACTCGTCGAGTTCTCATACCAACTCGCCGAGTTCATGCCCCTCTATCTCCAAAACAACCCCGACTCCACTCGTCGAGTCTAAAAATAAATCGACGGGTTCTCCTTCAACTAACACTTCCGGACCATCTTCAACTGACTCGACGAGTTAATCCTTGAACTCGTCGAGTTCATCATCATCGCATGAAAGTCTAGGCTTTGACTCACCGAGTTGTATGAACAACTCGTCGAGTTCATCTTCATAACTAAGAAGATTGTCTTGGACTCGCCGAGTTCCTCATTGAACTCGTTGAGTGCTATAATCTTCATGACGATTATAGGTCCTGACTGACTGAATGCTTACTAACCCCATTCACTGACCTAACTCATAAACAGAAAGGTTTGGGTTTTTCAAACTGACTCGCCGAGTCCATGAACCGACTCGCCGAGTCCTCCTTGTGACATCTCTATTTTGTCGATTTCAGTCTATTCCAACCCTTCCAACTCATAGATCTAGACTCCTAATGCTAGCATTGCACGTAAAGTTGCTAACTTTACGTGCATGCAAGGTGTTATGAGGCTAGAACACCAAATCCAAGGTAATATGAAGTTCAAGGTCGTGAAATGAAGCCATGGCTGGGTAAAGCTACTCCCTTAGAGCCCCTAAGGCTCAGAAATGCTCAAATCTCAAGTCCTTTATCGTCCTCAAAGGCTCAATGTTCAGATTGGCCTTGGAAATGGCCCAAAAGACAAAATCTAAGCTACAAATGGGATCTAGATGATTAACAGTCAAGGTATAAGCTTTTTACCTCAAAATGGTCTGAAATGCTACCCCAACTCTGGATCTATATTTCCTTCTTGCACTACCAAGGTCCTTCTTCTTTCTCCAAGCTTCAATTCACTCTCAAGGAAAGAAACTAGTGATGGGTTTTAAGCATTCTAACACTTCCTAAGTGTACATGCAACCCTAGTAACCTTGAATCTATGTTTTCTCTATAAACATGCAAGTTTCTTTTTCAAGGTTATTTCTTAACTAGCATGGCATGGGGATTACATAAAACATAAAAACTAGTAGAAATACATACCTTGTTGTTGCTTGGATTCTTTCAAGACTTTGTGAGCCTAGCACCCCAAATGTTGTGCCTCAAATGCTTCACACAACACTACAACCTTGGAATAACTAGAGAGAATACTTCTACACTTCAAAATCAGATATTCCCTCACAAGAATACTCTTAGTGTCGATTTTACATGCTATAGGGTTTCTTTTATAGTGTGTCATAATTAGGAGTTACAAATGTAAACCCTAATTGTCATGACTCTTTATTTCTCATGACCCATGGGTTTGTAACTCGCATGGGCTATCCATGGAGCTCCATATGGTTATAACCAAACCCATAAACCATGGATCATTAATCCACCATAAAAGAATTGATGATTGTCATAATCAACCCTATATATTTAATTAGTCTCACTTTGATCACCAAATTAATACTAGATTAATACTTGATCAACACAAATTAAATAATACTATTATTAATATATTAGAACTTATAATATATTAATAATCACAAGTGTACTTTCTCTCATTTTGTCTATCCAAGTATTGCAATGCCATGCAACCCAAATGGACCATGCCGGGTCGGGTCAAGTACATACCAAATAAAGTTATGGACTTAGACACTATATCCAACAGTCTCCCACTTGGATAAGTCTAATAACTATATTTGCAAATATGACTTCAAAATCCGACTAGCAATCGTAGCTCTTTCAAAGTCTCTCGGAACTGAGATGATGATGATACGCCATTTAAGATAAGTGATCATATAATCCTCTATTCTCATGATATCAACCGGACAAACACATGGAACATGGTCTGTAAGTCCCTAATTTGCCTGTGTATCAGTCAGATCCGTTTGATGGTGCGGAAACCCAATCAAACGGATTATTTCAGATAAAATATAAAAGAAGAAGAAGAAGAATATGGTGAATCTATGTATGAATTGATTAGAATTATGATCCGGATACAAAAGATTCACACACACAATTTCTCTCTCTGGCCGTAAACTACTTCACTGTTCATCAATCATCAATCTCTACTCCTCACCATAACACCTCTATTTATACATGTTGGATATGGGCCGGAAACAAATGGGCCGTAAATGAGTTTACGGCCGTAAGGTGTTTACGGCCGTAAACTCAGCCATAAACTAGACCAAAAATTCATAAATATTACAGTAAAATACAATTGCCCAGAAAAGTAAAGTATAAACCATATTTTGACCCAACAATCTCCCCCTTGGTTTATAGCTTTCTTTTCTTAATGACCCAACAAGCTCCCCCTAAAAAGTAGTTGGCTCTTCTTGTCAATCTGCAACGAGAGCTTGGCTTCAGCTTTAACCTTCGATTTCTTCACAGCATCAGGATGAACATATGAATCTTCAATGAATGACTTCATCTTGAGCACTTGAGGTTTTCTTCAGAATTTGGCATTGAACGCACATTGGGTGAGGAGGCTTGACGTACTGATTCTTGAAAGATGGCGCATTCAGCTTGAGAATCTTCAGAGAGAACATCAGAGTGAACAAATCTTCTAGATCACTTCAATACAAAGATAACAGCAGATTGATTGAGGAGGCTTCAATGCAATCCGTCACATAATCTTCAATTGCAGCTTCACCTTGCTTCTGGGGTTGAAGGATTGAATGTCGAAAGAATAATCTTCATTTCTTGCTCCTTCGAATGCAAATTCTTCGATGCTCACGGACGAGGCTTTAGCTCAGAAATCTTCAACACAAACTCCATGAGTCTTATCTATACCTGAAATCACTTTTCAAGACAAAACAAAACTAAAAGAAAACTTAGCACACAAATTAAAATAAAAAGAAAAATATTTTTGGATTTTTTTTTTAATTTTTCTGAACAAGAAATAAAACATAAATAACACTATTTTTGGTTTTTTTTTTATTATTTTTAATTTTTAATTCTCCCCTAATATTTAAATTAGAAGAAACTATGACAAATTTAACAAAAACAAAAATGATATCTAACTTTAAGAGAGATTTGGGATCAAAGTTTTTAGACAGCCTTTATCCACTTGTCGGTACCTTCCATATTCACATCTTTGTCTGGTTGATCGTCGGTATTGTTGTCCACTTAAACACGAAAAATTGTGACAAATTTAGGACATACTATTTGTTACAAGACAAGGTGAACTTAAGTTCCTAAAAAATTATATCTGATCCTAATTTCTTAGATGTTATATCTTAAGGACCATTCATCTGACGACGACCAGGGATATTGTTGTCCACCTAAATTGAGCAGGGAGATCTATAGACAATCTGTATGAGTTCAATTTTAAGTGTACTGGAACGTGTTTCCCGCTTCCTGATATGCCCCAGCCATCAAGAACTTCCAGAGTACTCCTTACACCGGGTGAGCAGACAACCATTCAGAGAGAGAAGAGATTCAGAATTCTATTGCTAACTACTTCAGAGGGGTTGAGAAGAAGAAGGTTGCATATGCTGTGTACCAGGTCGGATTAGAAGTCGCGCAAAGGAGACAGCATATGGCTAACAGATGAGAAGTATTTCACACATACATTTCACACACACACACACACACACATATATATATATATATATATATATATATATATATATATATATATATCCTGCAGAGAAATAGAGTTGCATATGTTGTGTACCAGGTCGGATTGGAGGTCACACAAAGGAGACAACATATGACTAACAAACGGAAAGAAAGAAAATGATATTCTACAGACCTAATTTATCGGAATTTACCAGTCGTCCCATCCAACCGGAATTAAGGACAGAATCCGCACATCGAGGAAAAGTTAAACCACGGTTCCAAGTACGGGTTCATTTAATGTGACGAGTAGATTCCCATATATATCTCCCTGCTCAACCTATCCGAGCGTCGTATTGTCAGGCTGAACGGATCTAACTAGGTCAAGATTTGTCAAGTCTATGAATTTCCTAAGTTCAACTCTGCCTAGTCAAGTCCATTTTAAAAATTTTCATGCCTACCGACACATCAAGTCAGAGCATAGACCCTTCAAATTTGGGTACGTTACGCAGACTCAGGTTGCCTTTATCACATTATCATATCACTTCCCAAAAACAACTCCCTCAATCACATATCATTACAGACCTATTTTTGATTTTTTGATTTTCTAATGTTTTTGGATTTTTGAAAATTTTCTAATTTTAGTTTTGTTTTTATATTTCTCCCCCTAAATTTGTGCATAGGAGAGAAACGAAAGTAAATGCACAAATTTAAACTAACCTAAAACAAAAATCATTCTTTAAAGGGAATCAGCTTAAGAAAAACTTAGGAGTATAGAGAAGAAAACACAAACCATAATTCACCGATTGAATCTGCATCCAGAAGGTCTGAGAACAACACACATAATCTCAGAATAGATCCGAAAATTCTTCATATCATTAAGCATTAACCCCGTGTGATCCCTTCTTTTCTTCCCTTCTTTCCTTTCCCGCAAAGGACACATACTCTCGAACAAAATTCTGAATGTTGTATAGTTGAGAGATGCCTCCTATCATGTGCCTGGAACAACCACTACCAACAAATCGAAGTCTGATGATATACCTCCATAGCTGCTCCGACACATAGCGGGATTAGTTGGCCTTTAGAACCCAGTCCATTTTGAAACTGGGTCGACCTTTGTCATCAACACACAATACTTTCTCCCATGACATATCCTGCTTATCACAAACAGAAGATGTAGAAACATTAGAGTCGTTATGTGACATCCCCAATTTATCGGCCAGAAAAGACTGATTTGTTTATGCTTGTTTTTTAAAATCAGAGTAATCTTTTAAAGAAAACAGTTGTGGAATTTGTTCCCAAAACAAAATATGATAAGAATTATCAAAGCATTTCTTTAAAGAAATGTATTTTCATTATATAACAAAATCTCGGGATGTCATGTTCAATACAGACCAAAAGCATAAACAGAACAAAATAGACCTTACAACAGTTATTCATAACTACTGGCCTATAATCCAAAATCTCTCGTCAAGTCCACCAACTTATACTCTTGTGCCATTACCTGTAATGTAAAGAAAACTGAGTGGGTCAGGCTTGGGAGCCTGGTGAGCATATAGGGTTTTCAACCCACAATAATATAATTATTATATTCAACCATCAAACAATCAACTCAATTGCCCATCCCTATTATCTTTCTTAGGATTTTACCCTAGGAATTCAACTACCCATCATTCATTCATTCCTAAGGATTGACCTAAGGAATTAGCACAAACTTCCATTGCTACATAAGGCGCATCTGCCAACATTATCCTTTAAGCGCCTTTGCTAGGATTATGTCATACACTATGAGGCGCGACTGTCAGGTTTATGACATTCTCTTTTAGGCGCATCTGCCGACACTATCTTATAAGCGCATATGCCAAGATTATCCTATAAGCGCATCTGCTATTATTATAACAATCTCTATTTGGCGCATCTGCCAAGATCACGACATTCACTACTTGGTGCATCTACCGATATTATTCTCAAGCGCATCTGCTAGCATTATGGCATGCTCTTTTAGGTTCATCTACCAATACTATACTTAAGTGCATCTACTAGTATTATGTCACTCTCTCTTTGGTGCATCTACCAATACTATGCTTGAGCACATCTGCTAGCATTATGTCATTCTCTAATTGGTGCATCTGCCAATATCATTCTTAATCATCTTTCATACCTCATCATTTTATCACATACCAACTATCTCATCTACCCATGTTCTACCCAACATATTTGTAGATATAAAATACATATACAGTTTAACTCATTTAAAAACTATATAAAACATTCATTCCATACTCATATCAAATAAACATCAATATATAAACACATAGCACGTATTTATAACAAATACTTCATATTTATGTGTTAGAAGAAAGTAACCACACACTCTCCCAAACATATACTTAATACATTCAAACAATACTTGTATTATACCCGTGTTTATGAAAGGGACTATACACCCACACATATAAACAACTTTATATTATACACATAACACGTATTTTATAGAAAATACTTAATATTTATATGTTAGAAGAAAGTAACTACACACTCACTCGTATAAACAGCAATATACTTAATACACTCAAACCATACTTGTATTATTATCGTGTTTGTGAAAGGTAGTATACACTCACTTGATCAGAAGAATGATCGGACAGCACTACGACTTGCAGAAGTAGTAATCCTCAGCAGATCTGGAAGATCTCCACAAAAATCGAACTTCTCGCGGGCAGAGCTTCGGCTCGGGAACCGCACTTCTCGGGATCTTCGGGATCTCGGGACTTGCTTCGGCGCTCGAGAATAATATCGGGGCTTCGGGGTATTTCTGGCACGCAAATCGATGCAAAACGGGAGAGAGAAGAGAGAAAAATAGCAAACGAGTCGGCTGCCCTCGCATCCTATTTATAGGAGGCTGGAGCCTCGGAGTACGCGGGGCGTACTGCCTCATAATCGTCATTGCTTATGTATCCGAAGAACTCGAGTGCGAGTGTCGACATACCTCGGTGTACGCGGGGCGTAACTCGGATCGGATCGGTGACTCCTTCGGATAATCGTCCGAATTAAAGATTAAATTTAAATACAAATTATTTAATAAACTTTGGAAATTGATATCTTCTTCATACGAACTCCGTTTTCGACGTTCTTTATATCCACGCGAAGGTGAGACTACGCTCTACAATTTTCGTTTAGACTCCGTCGGCTAATTTTGACTTTATTTTTATCATTTATTTTTAGTAGACCGGGACAGGAAAACTCCGTTATAAAATCATAACTTCTTTATCCGACGTCCGTTTTCGCCTATCTTTTCATCGTTTCACTATAATTAACGAGATCTTCGATCCTCGTTTAGATTGTTTCGGCTATAAACCGCTCGATCTCAAATCGAGTATTCGGGCTGCATACCGCTAAGTCGAAACTTAGAAAAATCATAACTTCCTCATACGAAGTCAGATTTGGACGTTCTTTTTATGTACGCTCACAGTTTAACGTATTCTACGACTTTCATTTAGATTGCTAAGGCTAAATATCGCTCTAACGTAAATTCACTTTTTACGTCGCGCTGTGTCGTGCCGGTTCTGTCGCGAAACTTCGACAGGTCATAACTTCTTCGTTATAACTCGGATTTTGGCGTTCTTTATATGCACGGAAACCTTGTTACATATACTACAACTTGGTTAAGATTAATCCTTCTAGATAATCTTCCATCAAAAAGTCATTTTTGATGCCTATCGTCTCTAAATTGACTAGCCCTGATGTACAGGCGTTACACGTTAGTTGATTTGGGAGATTGAGCCTTCGGAACCCATTTATAGTTGGGTTTAACCCATTTCTTTTTTGATCCTATGGGTGGCTCAGTACTTGATTTGGAACTAGAAGCCGACTGCCGAGATGACTTTGACCTAACCGGTCTTGGCTTCACAGGAGCATGTCTTGAACTAGACTTCTGGGCCGACGTTTCCTTCTTTCCCTTGGCATTCGGATTCTTGGCCTTTGGAGTTTGATTCTTGGCCTTCTGTGCGTTCCAGTCATCATGGTCTGAACGTGACTTTGAGGGGTTTCTTTTGAAAAATCTCCCTCTTGGCGCGTTCTGCCAGCCTTGTGCATAGTAGGGAACATATGCGCGATTAGGACAATTTCTGGCAATGTGTCCAGGTGTTCCACAGTGAAAGCAAGTCTTTTTCTTCACTGTGAAGTTATCTCTTCCTGCCCCTGGTGGCGTATCCTTGCCTCGTTTCTTGTTGTTCCCACATGCACGCTTGCCACAAGAACTCTGTTGCGTTGGAATTGGTGGCCTGTATTTCTCAACGGCAGGTTTGTTAGAAGCAGCCGAGTTCGAAGCAACAGATTTAGAGTTCAAGGAGTTATTGGTTTGTTCAGAAAACTCTCCTTGTTCTCATCCTCTGCTACTTTACCTGCACATGTAACAGAAACATCAATATTTTCAACATTAATAACTCCTCCTGACACAAATCCAACTGGTTTTCCGTATTTAAGATGTGCCTCCCTGTCAATTTCTTCTTGTTTCATAGGGATGGATGTGTAGTTATGATTGTAAGGTGGAGGTACACTATCATACCCTAGACCCTTGCTTTGATTTTCTTTGAATTTTAACTGGGTCTCATATAAGGACTCGACTGTCTGACTTGACGCAGTATAATTTTTGAAACTGACATCAGTTTTTCCACACTTAATTTTTAAAGCGTCAAGTTCTTCAGTTACAACAGCAAGTTGACTCTTAACATAATCATAATTTTCACACTTGTTGTTGTACTCTTCCTGAAGTTTCCTAAAGTCCTTGGTTTTTGCTTCCAATTCAGCCTTCAGGGGTTTCTGTCCTTTCCTGAGTTGATATCCTTCGTATCTCAGGTCCTCAACTTCTCTTTTAAATACATCAATTTGTTCCCGAAGAAATTTAATCGTGGCTTCACAAGCTGGAGTACATGTAACTTCAATGACCGGAATGTTTTCAGAACTCATTGTTTCTCTACACTTCAAAGCATCAAGTTCTTGAATAACATCAGCAAGACTAAGATGATTTAGATCTTTTGTCTTCTTGATGATGGCCACGTTCATATCCCACGATTTTGGAAGTGAATTCAATAGCCTTTTGTTTATCTCAGATTTGGTCAAAAAGATCCCAGCAATATTCATCTCAGTAGTGAGTGTGGTAAATCGCTGCAACTGAGCTTCCAGGGTTTCTCCAGGGATATAATCGAACATGTTGAAATTTTGTCTTAAGATATCCTGACGACTCTCTTTCATGTTTTAAACTCCCTCGTAGATCTTAAAATCAATTAAAAAAACACAACTAGAAGTTAAGATAAAAATTAAACGTCAAATTTAAAATGCCTTTTTTTTAAAGTCAACCTTAAAAGTCAAATTTAAAAAAAAAATCAAACTCAAAAGTCAAACTTGAAAAGTCAAACCGAAAGCTAAATTTGAAATTTTAAAAGCTAAACGAAAAAGTCAAAGTTTAAAGTTAAAGGTCAAACTTAGAAGTCAAAGTCAAAATTTAAAATCAAAAATTAAAAAAAAAAACTATTTTTTTAATTATTAATAATTAATTAATTAATTAATTAATTTATATATTTTTTTTATGAAAAAAGAATTTAAAAGTAAAGGAAATTTAATTTTTTGGGTTAAAAGTGTTAAAAAGTGAAAGTTGGAATCGACAGGGATGGTTTATGAATTAAAATCGGAATTGGCATTACATCTGGTAACCTAGAGGAGTTGGAAGGAGCGGTGGTTTATTAAGCAGGAGACCTAGGTTCGAATCCCAGCACCCCCAGTTTCCGGTTCAAATTTTTTTAAGTGCAAATGCGAGGAAGCTGCTAGCGAGGACGAGCTGTGAGGTCGAGGTCTGAACTCGTCCGAGCCGTAAACCACCGAGGACCGCAAGCCGACGCCGTAAACTCTGAACCGCAAGCTCAGGCCGCGAACTTCGGGCCGTGAACCTCCGAAACCCTAGCCGCCGCCGGCCGCAAACTCCAACCAAAAACACCGAATTTTCGACTTTGAAACTCAAAAACTCGATCAAAAACCCCTTTTTATGAAAAACACAAAGAACAAACCCCCCTTATTTTTGCGAGATCTATACAAAAACGCAAAAATATTTCAAAAATAAGATCAAATAATTCCCCAAATCTGACTAAATTGACTGATATAACTTGGCTCTGATACCAATTGTAAGTCCCTAATTTGCCTGTGTATCAGTCAGATCCGTTTGATGGTGCGGAAACCCAATCAAACGGATTATTTCAGATAAAATAGAAGAGAAGAAGAAGAAGAATATGATGAATCTATGTATGAATTGACTAGAATTATGATCCGGATACAAAAGATTCACACACACAATTTCTCTCTCTGGCCGTAAACTACTTCACTGTTCATCAATCATCAATCTCTACTCCTCACCATAACATCTCTATTTATACATGTTGGATATGGGCCGGAAACAAATGGGCCGTAAATGAGTTTACGGCCGTAAACTCAGCTGTAAACTAGACCAAAAATTCATAAATATTACAGTAAAATACAATTGCCCAGAAAAGTAAAGTATAAACCATATTTTGACCCAACATGGTCTTACTTATTGTCCAACATTTGTTTCTCGATCTCTGATTTGTTTCGACATAGAACTAAATTGAACGCATCAATTAGGTTCTGACCGGGCCTGGTACATAGGTCAAAACCAAATCATCGAGGGGCCCAGATATCGCTTCTATTTCTAGAAGGTACAGATAAACTTCGACTGATATGCTTGTATAACTACTTGTTGAATTATTCATAAAGGCATGTTTTATAACATCGAGTTACCAATGCGTTTTCGTACAATCAATGAATAACCAACTCATAGTCAACAACTCATATCTCTAGGTTTGAAGATTTATATGATATTACCGTCTCACGATCACTCGAGATAAATTCCATGAAGTGATGCAAGTGAGCGTGGGTTGAATCCAATACTCAGCCCTTATGAGTACACATGAATGTTGTAGCAACCATTGCATTGTCTAAAGCACTTTAGACAAATCATACAAGCCAAATTCATGACAGTCTTGATTCATATCTACTTCCAACATATGACTGACTGTGGATGGTTTGAATAATATGATATATACCATAACATAATTATTCTGGACGTCAAAACATGCAAAGTGAAATACAAAAATAATACTAATCTTATATGGCCCCAACACTTTGAGTGTAAATAAAACACCTTTTATTTAAGCACCATATTGCTTACTTATTATTTATGTTTCGATTAATCAACTTTATGCTTGAATTAAAACATTAGTTGTCCCATGCTCCAAGCATGTACACTATGGTTTTCCAAACAATTATGCCATACTCTAAGTATGCATACTATGTTTACATATGGTCCTCTATTTGTGAAATAGATCAATTGACAATATTCCAATGATGCTCATTTCACAATTCCAATCCTTGTTGTAAATGCAAGAATACCAAACTCTTTCCATTTACTGTAATCTGTTAGATTCTAAACTTATATGCAATGATCCCCTTGTAATGACTATGCACAGAAGTCACAAAGACTTGGCAACAGACATTACAAAGCATTCCAATGGAAAACAATTCCATGGAAATGAAGTCTCAAATTCAAAGTACATTCCTTTGAACATCCTTCTTGCATTAAGTTCTCTAATCTTACACAGATTCAAAGAGTAACTTCCACCTATGGAAACAATTCCATATTCTTTCTTGCATTAAGTTCTCTAATCTTACACATATTCAAAGAGTAACTTCCACCTATGGAAACAATTCCATATTCCCATTTTGACCATCACTTTTGAACAAGAGTTGCCTCTTTTCAAAATATCTTTATATGGTCCTAACTCTATACTTCCAATTGTCCATGAGTAACCAATCTTTGGTAAACCTCAAACTGTCCTCGACAATTGCTTAATCATTTTAGTCATATCCAGTTCTAATCCCTTTTCCCTTCTTAATGCCCTAAGCATTAGGAAAATTTAGAATGGATGAATATTATAATACATGCAATCAATCCTATATCCGAAGCATATGAGACACGATTCATGCTATAAATTTTTTATTTGCCATGTTCTCACAATTCGAACTATGAAGAGGTATGCCGTAATCATAATCGAATTTTGAGAACGCAACATATATAGAAATTCCTTATGTTGAACAATTCCAACATAACATTCATATATATCCTTGACTAAAGCTGATAAAACACAATCTAAGCTGGTAGAATTGGAATGAAGTATAAAATCTTCTCCCTTAATTATAGCAAACAACTTTTCAAAGCAAATTGAAACTTTTGTTTTCTATAATTAACATTGCTAACTTGCAATACTTAACATAATCATCATGCTCCCACTAGCATAATGATTACCAGCATAACACTTTATGCTCCCACTAGCTTTGACATGTACTCAGAAATCAACTGGACTTCTAGAAATCAATACTTTATTGACTTTCTTACGAAAGTTCATATTTCTGATACTAGATTGCTTTGATAAGACTTTATCAAAAACATACACCTTTCCTTAGATAGCTCACATGTTTGTCTAGACCTTTTGCAATTCTCACTAGTTAGTGTGTCGGTTAGCCACACACGCTCCACTAACTATATGAGAATACAAATATCCCAACCGCTATCTACTTAAAATCTTCCTAGTGAAAGCGTTTCCTCACCATCATTTTCATGAATCGAAGAGAAACCTTATGACACTTAGATTTTATGGTGTATGTGTTCTTTTCCATGTGAATTTTGTCAAAATCATAATCACAAGACTAGGTTAGTGACGCTTCCAAATTCAATATGGACTGAACTTGTGCAATCTTAATTTCTTGCCACCCGGTAGTAAAAGGGCCTACCATTGCTTCCAGGTTGTTATGCAAATAGTCGAGAACTCTCAGAACTCCAATGCAAAGCCAACCTTAACTGGGATGAGCACAGAATATGTCAACACGATAGGTTACAAACCTCAAGTTGTGGGCTAGTGATTAACAAATATCTTGATTAGTTCTTGAGCCTATCTTAAGATCTCTTTAAGACTCCCACTGACCTCTTGACATATATGATTCTCTTTGTCAAGAACCATTCCTTGACAAAACAAATATTCAATAGTTAGTGTTGACTCTTATCAAGTTAAACACTTCCCACAATTGGAGTTAGTTGGTATTTGTTTTATCCAAAACATCACAACTAACCAATCTCAAATGTACAAGAGTAGGACACATCTTACTCTACATTTGATAAGTGTTATAAACTTTCTAAAGATTATGTCACTCAATGGCTCAATCTTGGAGTATGACTCTAAGATTTGATTTTGATGTATGAATTATCTTTTGATTTAACCATTTCAACAACTCATGATTCCTCTTCTTAGCCAAACAAATGAACTAAGGTGTCCTTAGAGGATCAATTGTGATATGGTTTCATAATCACTAAGATAATCATAAAAGAAAATACTCAAGTACTCTCCCATCTCTTCAGATTGGAGAAACTTTTATCTTTCTGCCTTATTTGATTCTTCTTACTCATTCTGCCTATCATTGAAACTCTTCAATGATCCAGAATTATACTTAAACTTGTAAGTATAACCATATTTACTAAAATTTAGTAAATCATAATGAATAATCTTATTAACCTTTGTGGTGGACCTGAACAGCACACAACCAAGTGTACCTAATCTTTTAGTCCTTCACTTGACTCACATGCGAATGTGAACAAGGAATTAGTCTTAATTTACCAAAGATGAAAATTATCATTCATCACACAATACAACTTGCATGATTCCAAGTTTCTATCCAACTGAAACTTGGGTGATGAGAATCTTTCCTTATTTGGTAAATTATGACACTACCACTAATGAAAGAATCAAATCCATTTACCCATATTGCTTATCAATGGAAACATATAAGCAACAACCTTTTTCACAAATGCCATTGTAAGGATACTTAAAATAAATAAAATCAAAACATTTTTCTTTTATTTTAAAACTTTGCGGAAAACTTATCCTTACAATCCATATGGAAAACTTGTTGTTAACTATTCCTAAGCAATATATCTCAACTCTTAAGTAACAGCTCAAAATTCTGATCACCGAACCATGCGATCGAAATCCATCTTCACGATCAGAATCAACATATACTTCCTTTAAGTTTCTTCACTCTTCTTTGATTCTTAAAACATCAATATGTGACCCAGTCACCTCATGCAATAAGAATCTCAGAATAGAAACTTAATAGAGTTAGATAATGGACTTTACCCAAAGCAGAGTCAAACATTTGACTTTACTGTCCTTATGGACTTTTAGGTAAATTTGGCAGCTTCGCAACCAATGCCCTTCCTTTGGCAACAGAAACATATGGACTCTTTGGAAAAGGTACACGGGACTATCACAGACTTAACCTTTCTCTTTACCATTTGGTCAACCGAGTTGACTATGGCCAATCCCTTTCAATTGGGAAGAGAAAGTTTTTTCTGGACTTCCAATGTTACCATTGTCAATGTCCATGGAAGTTGATCTTCCAATCAAATTTTGCTTTACCAATGCTCCAAATCATTGCTGATTCAGCATCATCAAGCAAATAGATAAGATCATTTAAGGGTCACGTCGCAATCTGTCATCAGGGAGTGACCATGTCAACAACCAGCTACCTTGAGACTTCGACACCCGACTCTCCCGGCTTGTCAATATGTGCCTTAATCTCCAAGACTTAAGCACATATAGACTTTGTTTGCCAATAGGGATTGAGTGACTTAGAACTTATCAGGTCTTGAAACTTGTGGGATAGGGAGATTTATTGGAGGATGTATAGGAAGTGAAGTATGATTTTCAGTCTCACTAATGCACAACAAAGGGATTGATCTTTCACCTTGGTTGCCATTTGGGATATCATCTTCGTTAGGAAGCTTGTTCCTAAAGATTTGGGAAGACCATAGCTGTCTAAACTAGACATCTATAATGGGAGAAATTCAAGTTAGTTGATTTAAAGTCCTTAATATAACACCCAATATGAAATATTAAGGCTAGAACCCAATAACCTATTTATAACTGGAAGAGGGATGCCGTAATCCAAATTATAAAATAGTTAAAGGTAGGTAAATGACGATTTACCAATTTCCACCATAAGAACGAAATATTTTATTATTAGGTTTTATTGTTTTTGAAACTCCTAGATCTTTTGAGATACATTGAACTTTTCAATGGCATGTTTGAATCTCGATTGTGCCCTCTCAAGTTTGTGACTGGGATGCCGAGGATCACAAACAAGGTGTGAATAACCATACAAATTGACTTGGTACCCTTAACAATATTACCTAATCGATGTGCCGGTTAACCACACACGCTCCACCGATCTATAATAAAGTCAAGTTACCCTTTGCCACTCTTACTAGTCCATGTTAGTGTGCCGGTTAACCACACACGCTCCACTAACGACTTGGTAAGGTACAAAGTGTAATTTTATGGGCTAGCACCAATTTCACATTTTCCTAAAGTAACTAAGATTGAGAATTTATAATGTATAGTTACTTTATAATTCATTATACTTTTAATAAGAATTTAAAGTCGTATCCTACCCGTTCGGCTAACGACCCTCCACCGATCAAGGAAGCGGTGGGTGAGAGTGGACACCCATTAAGTCACCATTTTATAGGCAACAACCTTATACCCCCCTTATAGACCGGCTTCGTGAATAAAGTCTACTAACGGTAAGAATGACATATTCTTATACATATCTATATAATTAAAATTATAATAATAGTATAAGGGTGTATTTTAAACATTTAAAATACTTGGTGGTTTAATCTATTAATTAAACTATACTCTTAATTTAATTAAACTTAAACCATGTCTTTATGGAATTATTAACTCTTTTAATTAAACACTTTAATTAATTTAATGAAGTCCATAAAGTATGCATTTTTTAACTTTTAAAAAAAAATAATTTGGAATTAAAGTGTTAGACTTTACAAATTCCAAAACTTGAGGGCAAGAATTGAAACTATTCCAAGTCTCTTCAATTTGTAACTTATGAGTTTTAATGGTTCATAAAAATGAAGACTCTTCATTTTATGAAACCTCTTTAGTTCTTTAAACACAAATTAAAGAAGTGACCTTTGGTTATCCATAACTTGAGGACAAGTTATGGACACCATCAATACAATTAAGATCAAGAATTAAACACACATGGTGGTTACACATAATTCCTATGATCTTCTAAAAACTCATAAAAACACAAATTCATGTCAAGCAATTTCAATAAATCATATAAACATATATAATACTTTGAAATTGTTAAAAGTCATGTAAAATGGATTAACATAATCATTATCATTTTTGAAAAACAGATTTTACAAGTCCAAAACAGATTGGGATAATGATTCTAATCCATTTCCAACAACAAAACTCGAAAAATATGCCCAGCTCGATCCTACTCGCCTAGTGCATTATCCTACTCGGCGAGTATGATGAATTTGTTCTTGGACTCGGCGAGTCCTCCCCATGGACTCGGCGAGTTCAGTCGTCAGAATACAGAATTTTCGATTTTCAAGCAGTTTTGCATCAAGTATACAGAAAACAATCCTAGTCTCTAATACCACTGATGGGTTTTGAGCATTCTAACACCTCCTAAGTGTACATGCAACCCTAATAACCTTGAATCTATGTTTTCTCTATATACATGCAAGTTTCTTTTTCAAGGTTATTTCCTAACTAGCATGGCATGGGGATTACATAAAACATAAAAACTAGTAGAAATACATACCTTGTTGTTGCTTGGATTCTTTCAAGACTTTGTGAGCCTAGCACCCCAAATGTTGTGCCTCAAATGCTTCACACAACACTACAACCTTGGAATAACTAGAGAGAATACTTTTACACTTCAAAATCGGCTATGCCCTCACAAGAATACTCTTAGTGCCGATTTTGCATGCTATAGGGTTTCTTTTATAGTGTGTCATAATTAGGAGTTACAAATGTAAACCCTAATTGTCATGACTCTTCATTTCTCATGACCCATGGGTTTGTAACTCCCATGGGCTATCCATGGAGCTCCATATGGTTATAACCAAACCCATAAACCATGGATCATTAATCCACCATAAAAGAATTGATGATTGTCATAATCAACCCTATATATTTAATTAGTCTCACTTTGATCACCAAATTAAGACTAGATTAATACTTGATCAACACTAATTAAATAATACTATTATTAATATATTAGAACTTATAATATATTAATAATCACAAGTGTACTTTCTCTCATTTTGTCTATCCAAGTATTGCAATGCCATGCAACCCAAATGGACCATACCGGGTCGGGTCAAGTACATACCAAATAAAGTTATGGACTTAGACACTATATCCAACAACTAGCTCAACAATGGAGTTAGGTGGCTAGGGTTTCGAGTTCTAGGCTACAGGGGCCACAAATGATCCCTAGGTAAGAGAATTAGATGCTTAAATAGGGTACCATGTCCTGAAATTAGGTTTTCCCAACCCAGACCATACTCGCCGAGTCCACTCGCTGACTCGTCAAGTCGGTCACTTACTCTTCCACACGGAGCCCGCTTCGACTCGTCGAGTTCTTCCTTGAACTCAACGAGTTGACTCCTTTGACTTAGGGCTTTTCTTTCCTTTCTTGGTCTTTCTGATTCTGGGTGTTACAACTCTCTCCCACTTAAACTAGACTTCGTCCTCGAAGTCCGCTACGTCCAACTGTTCTGCAGTCTGCTTTCAACATTCCTGCCTGAAGAATCTAACTCCCGCTGGCCACTTCCATTGACCTTTCACCCGGTCATTCAGACTAAAATTAGTCCTCGCAGATAACAATCCTCAAGCGCACTCTAATTCCCCCAACGATCTTGAGAAATCAATTTACTCAACTGACCATCTTTTCGGTACTCCCCTGGTACTTATGTTGGACATCCGAGGGGTTCACCCCTTTTTGACTTACGTGTTTTTTGACCTTCCCAAGGCAACTTTGCATAATTAACCACCTTCCCTGCACTGTGAAGGACATACCCTTCACGGTATCCATTACTCCAGCCACCTCCCGTGCTGGTCACTACTGCCGATACATACTGAATACTTCTTGCTACTATAACTTAGTGCCAAGCGTCCATCCCAACGAATGGACCAAATAATCCTTCGAGTAAAAGATTCATCCCCTGTAACGGTTAAGACTCATACGAGAGTTGTGCAACAGGGTCAGAACCTTCCCTCTGAGATTATCTAACCCTGTTGTGAGAGACGAAGCACCCTCAGTCAATTAGCTGCCTCATGCCATACTCCTCTTATCATTACTATGACTAACCGAAAGTGTTGCTGTCTCTTGTCCGCCTTCCTGAGAAAACCGAGACCACCCTGGTCCCACTAGTCTGCCATTAACTGGTTACCGGTCTCCCACCGGTTACTGATCCCAAGCTCCAACACATAATAGCTCCCAGCGACTTTCGAAGGAACCTCGGCTGTCTAAAACTACTCTATCCATATTGCCACTCAAGATCTCACATTCCTGATGATCCCCTCGCCTGTACTGTCTGACCGCTCACTACCGGCGATTCTACTACAAAAGGTGAATGCTACCAGAACCATTGTAGTCTTACATCACTCCTAGTCTCCAACGACATACCAATTTTCGAATCCGATCCAATAGTGGCCTACTCACATCCGAGCGGTTGACCCACCCTGGCCTAAACCATCTGAATAAATCCATGAGCAAATCATGTGTCTACCACATTCTCACTACCGAGTAGGGATCAACAAATGCTACGGGCCACCCCGCAGTCTCACGCTCCCATACTAACTGACCACTAATGACTGCTACGGGCCACCCCGTACTCTTACAACACTTCTACGCTATCTGCTAACTATTGCTACGGGCCACCCTGCAGTTTTACCACATTTCTCGTGCTATCTGACCACTGGTGAATGCTACGGCTATCCCGCAGTCTTACAATACCACCCATGCTGACTAACTACTAATGAATGATGCAGCTACACCCGCACACTTATAACACTCTAACACTATCTGGCTGCTAGTGGATGCTACGGCTACACCCGCAGACTTACAACACTCTAACACTATCTGGCTGCTAGTGGATGCTACGGCTACACCCGCAGAATTACAACACTCTGGCAATATCTAGCTACCAGTGAATGTTACGGCTACACCCGCAGACTTACACCACTTTCCTCACTAATTCGTTGTTGGGGAATGTTGCGACTATCCCGCAGTCCTACCACACTCTCCATGTTGTCTCTACCACTGGTTACTACTTCAAAGTCATCCTGACTCTCCTAAGTCTTGTTGGCGATCCTCCAACCTAATACCCAAACCATCCCTCAGTTACCAAGTGTTGCTACTATCTTATAGTCTTACATCCTTGCTACGCTCGTGTTCTGACAAGCAAATCTTCAGCTTGGTTTCCCGAACAAATCATCTACTAATCCCAATTACATGATCCCAATGTTGGGAAGTTTCCACAAACTCCCAACTCCTGCACTCCTCTACTTACACAATCCCTCGGACTGCTTTCCCTTCCTCCTCAAAGGTCACTAACCCTTATAAGTTTAGCATGCTACCGACCATGAATACTTGAAGGGTTCTCCCCCACTTTGATCCGGCTATTCCCTTACAGTTAACCTCTTGAAAAGGATTCCCCATCCTTCCTATCATCTAAAGGGTCGATCCGCTGTCCACAACGCTTACCTCTGCTGGAATATAACCAATCTATACTCGAACGACACCTTCCCGAAGGTAGTGAGATGCTACCGAGTCTCACACATACTTGCTACCGCTACTACATCCGAAGTAACATGCTCTACAGGGGACGTCCTCCAACTATCATTCTAAAATCCAAGATATGCAGATGGCATATAACTCAATCAAAGCAAGCCACAAAATTCCTAAGTATCATTATCATTACCGATGCAGAACCATAACAATAGAGTCATTACAAAAGGGAGAATTCAAACGACATACTTGCGATCTAGTGCGACTCGATCTTGACTTCCTGCGGGACAATGGGCGCCTGAACCTGGACTCTCTCCACCACAAAAACAGGAAAGTGAGACTTAAAATGACCCGGCTGGTGACAATGAAAACATATATGATCCTTCTTACAATCCCGACACACATGCCCCTTTTCCTCGCACTCGAAGCACCTGAACTTGTGACAAGCAAACCCATGAGCCCCTCCACACTTACCACACACCTCAAGGTCCTCCCGACTTCCAACACCCAAGTCAGCTGAGTATGATTTCTCACTTCTTCCTAATTGTCCTGAAATAAGTGCTCGCTTCCTTTTTCCAAGCTGCCCATCCAAACCAATATCCTTATCCCGAGCTACCCCGACTACCTCATTACTCAAATGAATAATTGTTGTTTGACCCTGAAGCCTAGCAGTTAGCCCAATATTGTCGGGTAGCTATTCGCGCATTGCTTGTGACTCCACTGTAGACAACTGAAAAGCCCTGCTTCCCACCGCAGGCGCCTCTACCCGGCCCTGACAGTCGTCGATGATCCTCAATGTGGCAGGGGCAGGTGCTATCATTTGTCCTACCGAAAGTAAAATCGGACACCGGGACTTTCTGTGGCCCCGCTAACTGCAAAGGAAGCAGATCAAACCTGACCCCTGAGTGGCAGCGGCAGTACAATCTCTGCTAAAATGTCCAGTCCGGCCGCACCTGAAGCAACCAGAATCACCACCACTACCAGTCCTACACGCACCCTCGTGCGTCCTGCCACACTTCCCGCATCGGTTGCGACTCTGATAATCCCTCGATCTCGAATATGACCCTTTGGGCCTTTTGCCCGAACCCGAGACTACCTGAATCTCATCTGGCTTCCTCTTCCTGATTTGCTCCAAGTCAATCTCCCTCTCTCTGGCCCGAGCAATCATATCCTCCAGCGTTTTGCAGCTGGACCTGCTCACAAACTGCCTGATGTCACACCTCAGCATTTCATGATATCGAGCTTTCTTCATCTCCTCGTCCGCCACATACTACGGAACCAAGAGAGCCCTCTCCCTGATCTTGGCGGTAATCTCCGCCACAGTCTTAGTAGTCTGTTGAAGATCCTGGAACTCCCGTGCCAACTGCTGCACCTCAATAACTGGTGCAAAGCCATCCCTGAACCTAGCCAAGAAACCACTCCATGTCATCGCGTCCAACACGACATCATCCCCCAAGGCATGACCAATCTCCTCCCACCAATCCCTCGCTCTGTCCTTCAGGAGACAGGAGGCAAATCTGACCTTGTCTCCCTCGGGACACCGGCTCGTGCGGAAAGCGTTGGCAATATTGGCCAACCACCTACTGCTAGCAATGGGGTCCCTAGCCCCATGATAATCTGGTGCTCCACAAGCTCTGAACTCTCGAAAAGTCAAGGTACGCGCCCCTATTGACGCCATCATCTCCGTACGAAAGGCTTTGAGCCTCTCGTCTAAAATCTCCAATATACCCTCCTTGACTGTGCCAAAGATCACAAGAGTCTGGTCTAAGATACTGTGCGTGATCTCAGCTAATACAAACTCTCTCATCCGTTCCTCGAGCTGCTCGGTCCCTGAACCCGAGCCTGATCCCTCTCTGGTGCCTGAACTGCCGACTGCTGGTCTAATGCGCAAAACCACCATTCTAACACATAATGACAACATCATAAACACTTATATGACTAAAGGGATCACATCTACTACAAGTTCCCTGATCTCATCTCAGCTTTCCTTGATTCGAGTACGGATCCCCTGCTTTCAGTAGTACGGGCCCATACTACCTTCCACATCTATCCGTACTTTCCTCAAGAACTGCCTTGACTCCACCAAGTCCTTTCTACTACCACTGCTCTCTACTACTCTCATCCTAGGCTTGCCCTAGGGTAATCACCAACCCACTCTCCGCTATCAGCTGCACAAGAAGTCCCGGCTACCTCGCCGTAACTAGCTCGTGAACACTATTACATATCACTAAGACTAGATAATTCTTTGAATGAGAGATCCTACCCTACAACGGTTGGACTCAGACGAGAGTTGCACAATAGAGCTAGACCTAACCTTCTGAAATTATTTAATCCTCACAATATGTAACGTAACATATTCATTTACTAGTTAGTGAAAGATAACTAAGACTCCTAAAAGCACAAAGCAAGCAGCATTCGAGCATCGAGTACACATAATCAAGCATATACTACTCTGGTTATCATACCGACAATTCCGTACTAGCATGCAATTTTCATAGAGCTGAAACACATATAACAGGCATATAAGGCATCCTTCCTAGATCCTTAGTCCTAATCTAGCATGTTGTTCTACTGAAACTGATAATCATAGCATAAACTTGTATGGGTAATTTGGGAGTACTTACTTGAGCTCGGCTGATTGCATGCACCACACCCTTTTCTCTCTTGAAAGTTCTTTTCTTTCTAAAATTCTTTTCGCTTTTTCTAAAACTCTTTTCTTTTCTAAAAGTCCATTTTACAAAATTGATTTCCTTTTGAAAATTTCTATACCAATCCCTCAGTTCGAGTTCAAATACACTCGAAAGTATGTCCGAATCCCTCAAACCAAGGCTCTGATACCAACTTGTAACATCCCAAAATTCATGACTAAAAATTTCATTTTTCAAAACCATAAAACCAAACATAATCTTAAGTCATACAAAGACCATTATACTAAATTTGAGTATCTTTTCAAAACATATTTATTTATTAGAGTAAAACATCCCATGCTGACTAAACTTTGGTATGTACCATGCCATCATCCCGAGCCCTTCCCTTTGCTAGCTGAAGTACCTGAGACCCAAACTGAAACTGTAAACATGGAGTTTAGTGAGCTCCCCCAAACTACCACATACCATACAATAACATATAAAGCACATATTGGGCCTTGCCCACTGCATCGGACCGAATTCCGGAACTAACTAGGGCTTTGCCCACTGCATCGGACCGAAGTCTGGAACTGACTAGGGCCTTGCCCACCGCATCGGACCGAAGTCCGAAACTGCATCGGACCGAAGTCCGGAAATGACTAGGGCCTTGCCCACTGCATCGGACTGAAGTCCGGAACTGCATCAGACCGAAGTCTGAAACTGACTGAACATAGCATAACATAATCATAACATATAATATGAACACATATACTGCATACCGCATCGGACTATAGTCCGGAACACATAACACATACCATGCCTGTATCACAAAGACAGCAAGCATACTGAACTACTGCATCGGACCGTAGTCCGGAACTACTGCTAACTAAACGGGCTGACATTGTGGTCGTAGACCCGTTCCTACTGGAAGGAAAACTCACCTGCAAATGATGAACTCTGTCGATAACCCTCTGGCTGCTATTTGACAACTCTCCGAAACGTTGCTCCTCTAGCTCCCTGAGCTACCAATACCAATAATAATACTTAGCCTAAACTGTCCTCTAGAGGTCAACTAAGTCAACTCTGGTAAAGGTCCTGGTCAAAGTCAACTTTCCATTTGACCCGACTTGCCGAGTTGTCATACCAGCTCGCCGAGTCCATGCCCCTTTATCTCCAAAACAACCTCGACTCCACTCGTCGAGTTTGGCAATAACTCGACGAGTTCTCCTTCAACTAACACTTCGGGACCATCTTTAACCGATTCGCCGAGTTCATCCATGAACTCGTCGATTTCATCATCATCGCATGAAAGACTAGGCTTTGACTCGCCGAGTTGTATGAACAACTCGTTGAGTTCATCTTCATAACTAAGAAGATTGTCTTGGACTCGTCGAGTTCCTCATTGAACTCGTTGAGTGCTATAATCTTCATGACCATTATGGGCCCTGACTAACCGAATCCTCATTAACCCCACTCACTGATCCAACTCATAAACAGAAAGGTTTGGGTTTGTGACCTGACTCGCCGAGTCCATGAACTGACTCGCCGAGTCCTCCTTGTGACATCTCTATTCTGTCAATTTCAGTCTATTCCAACCCTTCCAACTGGAAAGTCAACTCTGGTAAAGGTCCTGGTCAAAGTCAACTCTCCGGTTGACCCGACTCGCCGAGTTGTCATAACAACTCACCGAGTCCATGCCCCTTTATCTCCAAAACAACCTCGACTCCACTCGTCGATTCTGGCAATAACTCGATGGGTTCTCCTTCAACTAACACTTCGGGACCATCTTCAACCGACTCGCCGAGTTCATCATCATCGCATGAAAGACTAGGCTTTGACTCGCCAAGTTGTATGAACAACTCATTGAGTTCATCTTCATAACTAAGAAGATTGTCTTGGACTCGCCGAGTTCCTCATTGAACTCGTTGAGTGCTATAATCTTCATGACCATTATGGGTCCTGACTGACTGAAACCTCACTAACCCCACTCACTGATTCGACTCATAAACAGAAAGGTTTGGGTTTGTGACCCAACTCGCCGAGTCCATGAACTGACTCGCCGATTCCTCCTTGTGACATCTCTATTCTATCGATTTCAGTCTATTCCAACCCTTCCAACTCATAGATCTGGACTCCTAATGCTAGCATTGCACGTAAAGTTGCTAACTTTACGTGCATGCAAGGTGTTATGAGGCTAGAACACCAAATCCAAGCTAATATGAAGTTCAAGGTCGTGAAATGAAGCCATGGCTGGGTAAAGCTACTCCCTTAGAGCCCCTAAGGCTCAGAAATGCTCAGGTCTCAAGTCCTTTATCGTCCTCAAAGGCTCAATGTTCGGATTGGCCTTGGAAATGGCCCAAAAGACAAAATCTAAGCTATAAAGGGGATCTGGATGATTAACAGTCAAGGTATAAGCTTTTTACCTCAAAATGGTCTGAAATGCTACCCCAACTCTGGATCTATATTTCCTTCTTGCACCACCAAGGTCCTTCTTCTTTCTCCAAGCTTCAATTCACTCTCAAGGCAATAAACTAGCTCAACAATGGATTTGGTGGTTAGGGTTTTGAGTTTTGGGCTATAGGGGCCGCAAATGAGCCCTAGGGAAGAGAATAAGATGCTTAAATAGGGTACCAAGTCCCGAAATTAGGTTTTCCCAACCCAGACCAGACTCGCCGAGTCCACTCGCCGACTTGTCAAGTCGGTCACTTACTCTTCCACACGGAGCCTGCTCCGACTCGTCGAGTTCTTCCTTGAACTCAATGAGTTGACTCCTTTGACTTAGGGCTTTTCTTTCTTTTCTTGGTCTTTCTGATTATGGGTGTTACAATTTCGACGCATGAAGAACGTCGTACATGCCATCTAGGTCATTAGCATGGTTATAATAACTCACGTTTGGTTTATGAATACATACATATCTTCAAATGATTTTATTTAGATAAAACTACATTACATTATTTTCCAGTACAATACAGTTTACATTTCTGGAAACATGCATTCAAATGGTTTTATAAAGGTATAAAACTACATTACACTACTTCAGAGTATAACAATACTTATACATTTTCAATCTTAGGGTGTTTAAGACCACATTACATTTAAAAGAAAATATTTGATTTTTTGGAATAACACAATATCATTTTCAAGGAACAAAGACATATCTTTCGCATACAAAATGCTTATGAACTCACCAACTTAAATGTTGATATTTTTTTTTCAAAACCACTTGTATTCTCAGGGAATCAGTAGACAGATACTCACGCAAGTTTTGTGAAGACGGAGCATAGCAGTTTATGTCTTATATTTTTGTCATATGTTTTGGAGTCAAACAAACAATGATTCGAACTCAATGTAAATATTAAATTATCAATACAATGTTTGTAATGCTTTGATTTCTATTATTCAATGGTTATGATATTGTACATGACGTCATCCGCACTCAGACGTTTCCGCTGTTTTACCCGTTTGGGGGTGTGAGTGTGGGTTGGGGTAGGTGTGTGCTTGTGGGGGTGGGTGGGTGAGTGTGTGTGTTTGTGGGTGGGTTTGGGAGTAGGTGGTGCGGGTAGGTAGGGGTGTGGTGGGTTGAGGGTAGGTAGAGGTAAGGGTGGATGTGTGTTTATATTTTAGACTTATATAACTACATTTTGATAATTTTTTGAAGACCATAAAGAGTTAGCCTTAAATGTTCGGAAAAATTTGGAATTAGAAAAATATGAAAGACAATGATTATTGGTTTTCCAAAAATGTCTAACGTCTTTGTAATTTTAGAAGACAAAACTGCAAAAATTGTCCCTGTGGTATGCATTTTTTTGGGGTTTTAATCCAAACCTCGACTTTTTTGGATTAGTGGTCCTTTTAAGCTAATTTAGTTGCGGATTTGGTCACTCAGTAAACTGAAATGACTTTAATACCCTATGGGTATTTATTTTCTATTTTACTTTCATTTTTTTTTAAATCTAATAATTATTAATTTATTTGAAAAATAAAAAAATAAGAAGGCCAACCTCTTTTTTTTTCTCTCTCTCTCTCTCTCTTGAAGAAAAATCCACACACGATGGGATTTAACCACCATAAACCACCACTGCCACTACCCAATCTTCCATACTGTTTTCTGCAATTAGCCCCACCCACACCTTCTTCGATCACTGCTAATTGATTCCCTCCCTCTTCCCTCATCATTTGTCGCCGAACAGAAAAGTAACAGAGGCATCAAAACGACTGGAAGCAGCCTCGCCACCCCCACTGCCACCGCTGCCAACGTAAAAACCAGCCACCACCACCTATTGCCATCGAGATTTCCACCAACACCTTGCTGCTTTCGTCCCTATTCCCTTTACAAACCAGTGAACACTAGAGGTGCTCTGATAATTCCTTTATCTAAATTTGGAATCTGATCTGATTCCCACAAACAAATCAATTTTTTGGGGATAAATACTCACACACAAATCAAATTCCATAAATGATAAACACACATAAATCAAATTCCAGTTCCCTCTATCCGATATGAATTTATTTATTCAATCTCTCACGAAGAAAGAGGATCGTTTAAATTACCGGTAATCTCTCACCGAAAACAAAAAAAAAATTAATTATCAAAACCTACAACTCCTATTTAATCTCTTGCTGGAAACCTACAACTCCTTATATCCAATCAACCAGAAAGCTACGATGTCAAAAACCCAGTTGAAGGGTTCATCTAGCATATCACTCAACACCGGTGCCTTACTTTATCGATCTTAATTCATCTTTATTGTCACCTCCAGAGAACAATCTTCAAAATCCATGACCAAGGTCCACTGAAAATGAAATTGAGATTTGTAGATCTGTATGTGAAAGAAAACGAGAGTGGGGGTTAGTTTCTTACTGCTATGAAGATGGTGACAATGGTTGTATGGAGAAGATGATGGGTCGATGTAGGTGGGTCGATTACCACTGGTCCAGGTCGTAAGGGGGAAATAGGGGAACCCATATTGAGTTCATGAAATCCAGGTTTGTTGGTATTACTAACATCAAATGTAACTGATTTTTGGGCTATAGCGGTTGTTGTAGATGATAATTTGGTGGGTAGATGTGAAATTTTGATTAAGAAGGAAGAGATGAAGAAGATGAAATGTTCATCTTGGGTAAAACAAAAAAGGAGGAGGTGGGGGTATACGGTGGAGAGAGAGAGACTTTTATTTTTTTAATTAGTTAAATAAATAAATAAATAAATAAGTATTTAGATTTAAAAAATGAAAGAAATGAAAAATAAATGAAAAATAAATAAACCAAGGGTATTACAGTCATTTTATTATTCAGAGGGACAAAAAACGCAATAAAACTAGCTCAAAAAAACCATCAATCCAAAAAATTATGGTTTGGACTAAAACCTCAAAAAAAATACATATCTTTTTTGCAATTTTGTCATTTTAAAAAACGAAAAAAATTTAAAAAAAATAGACGGATTACTTGCGTTTTTCAAAATTTTTATTTTTCTTATAATTTTTTTTCCAAAAAAAGCGTATTTTTCCGCAACCAAACTATCATTATCTTTCTTTCAATATCTAAAATACAATAAGGGCATAAAAATATGCCGTGGAAAAATCAGTCCCCGTTTCCGTAGATTGAGAAAAATCGAAACCAAAATCACCATCAAGCGCCTCCCCTTTCGACGTCTTCGAGCTTCTCCAAGTTTCTCTCCAAACACCACAAGCAGAGATGCCAGGGCCAACAATGGAGGCAGAATTACCAGTGGAACCACAATCATTGAAGAAGCTTAGCTTTAAAACCCTAAAACGGGCTCTCGATCTTTTTTCTCCTCTCCACTCTCAGTTTCCTCCTCCTGACCCCGAAAGGTTTCTTTTTAAACCCTAAATTCGATTTATCAATGTAAGTATTGCAATGTTTGATCTGATTGTTCTTTATGTAATTCTGTGCAGCAAGAAGATACGGATGAGCCATAAGGTTAGTACGTCGCTGTATTTTCACTCAGTATATGGCTTCATGTACTGTTTTTATTTTCTTCCCTAAGTATGTTAGTTTCATCGTTTTTCTTAGACCAAACAAACTAGTTTTTTGATCAAGACATGATATGAATTGTTCTAATTTAGAGAAAAAGTTTGAGAATCACGTTAAACTGTATCTCAATGATACAAATAGAACCACGTTTCATTCAATGTTTGATTCTGAATTTGGAATTGGGGAATACTACTATGTTTGATATTAGAAGTCTCTGGATCCTCTTATCTTTTTCCTGAATGGAAAGAACTTACACTATTGTTTCTTGCGTTTGTGATCATTACTTTTGAATGTATATTATGTGGTTTATATGTGTGCATTACTTTTTAATGCAGCTACACGTTGAGTATGGGGGAATAAAAAGTGTGCCTAATCAGCCTATCAAGAGTTCCTCACAAAATCAAGCTACACCTTCAAACTCAAATGCTCTTGTTCTACCAGGTACACACACTGATGATTTCATCATTCTTATCAGCATTAATCTTGTTTGCATGTTGATTCTTATTTACTGTAATCTAGACTGCCTTAAATAGCAATTGCAATGACACATGATAGTTTGAAAGTAAGATTGTTGAGCTATTGTCACACTGAATTATGCTGCTTTCACCTTCAAGTTGTTGTTACTTGGAATCATGAAAGCCTAAAAGTACAATGCAATTATACCACTCACAATGACTTCACATTTTACACTAGAATCAAAAATGTTTATTTAACTGATGTCATCAACTTTGATATTATACAATCTATGCAACAACAACAGTTTACCCTTTTAGCTTTTTTTATGAAATGAAACTTAAATTACTCCGACCAAATAACATCATGGATAGAATAGTAAGTATCATCTTTTGACTTATATAAAAAATTTTGTAGGCACTGAAAGTTCTAAGAAGAGTGGTGCTCAGAGTGATTTAGCCATTACTCCTGTTCAATCAAAGAACCCGTAAGCATGATTTTAATATTTTTTAAAAGATATACTTTTTAACTGATAAACTGAATTAATTGATTATGTATGTATTTGTTTGACAGAGGTGATGGCAATATGAGTGGGAGAAGTACTTCCATCATTCCTGCTCATGGGACTTCAGAAAGGTTTGAAATTTTTTTATTATATATTTCACACACACACATATATATATATATATATATATATATATATATATATATATATATATATAAACTTGTGTTGTTTTATTTAACAAATCTTTCCTATTTGATAGTTTATTAATAGTTTTGAGTTATTTCCAGTAGGAATCTTTCAACTGCAGCCCTTATGGAAAGAATCCCTAGCAGGTGGCCACGTCCTGTATGGCATGCTCCATGGAAGAACTACAGAGTAAGCACACTTATTTTTATGACAAATGTTTTTTTAAAAAATAATATTTTATATGTTTAATTAAATGTGGTAATATATTTACAGGTGATTAGTGGCCATTTGGGATGGGTGAGATCTATTGCATTTGATCCAAGTAATCAGTGGTTCTGTACTGGATCCGCAGATCGAACAATTAAGGTAATAATTATAATGTTTTAATTATCAAATCCATATTTTTATATAATTATTGTTTTTAAACATGATAAAATGTTGTGTACAGATATGGGATGTGGGATCTGGAAGGTTAAGGCTCACACTAACAGGACACATAGAACAAGTTCGAGGTTTGGTTTTTATTTTTTTTTAAACTTGACTAACAATATATATATATATATATATATATATATATATATATATATATATATATATATTACAAATTTTAATGTTTATTAATTATTGCAGGGCTTGCTGTTAGCAGTAGGCACACTTACATGTTTTCAGCTGGTGATGACAAACAAGTTAAATGCTGGGACCTAGAACAGAACAAGGTTCATATCACTTAAACAAGAAACATAAAATCCTTTTTTTTTTTTTTTTTTTTTTTCTTTTTTCTATTTTATATAATTTTCTTAAATATTTTATTTTTGAAAGGTTATTCGTTCATATCATGGGCATTTAAGTGGTGTATATTGCCTTGCCCTTCATCCCACTATTGATGTTCTACTTACTGGAGGCCGTGATTCTGTTTGCCGGGTATGAAATTTTTTAGTTTATAGTAAATTACAAAAATGGTCCCTCTATTTTCTGATTTTCACCGTGTTTAGTCCAAATTTGTTTTTGTTTTCAATTTTGGTCCCTGCAACCTTGAAATAAGGACCAAAGACAGAAAGTCACAGGGACCAAAATCGATACTAAACCATGAAAAAAGTAACAAAAGCGAAAAATATTTCAAAGACAGGGACCGTTTTTGACTATTTGTAATTTTGTATTATAGTTTAAAGTTCAACATATGAATAATTTCAGGTGTGGGATATTCGTAGCAAGATGCAAATCCATGCTCTTTCTGGCCATGATAATACTGTTTGTTCAGTTTTTACTCGACCTACAGTAAGTAAATTTACTTTTAATAAATATTATTTTTAGTAATTCAAAAGATTAAATTTTTACATCTTATTCCAGGATCCTCAAGTTGTTACTGGCTCACATGATTCGACTATAAAGTTTTGGGATCTTAGATATGGTAATATACTTTTTTATTCAAAAAATAAAAATAAATATATTGTAGGCTTTTTTTTTTTTATTGGAAGTTAGTATTTATCTGGAGTTGTTTATTTTTTAGGTAAAACAATGGCAACTCTTACTCATCACAAGAAATCTGTGCGTGCATTGGCTCAACATCCTATTGAGTATGTATTTTCAGCTTTTTAACTTTTTAATTTTATCGGTTTATTTCATATTTTAATTGACTAATTCATTTTTTTTATTTACAGGGATAGTTTTGCTTCTGCATCAGCTGACAACATAAAAAAATTTAGCCTTCCAAGAGGAGAATTTTTGCACAACATGCTGTGAGTCTATTTTTTAATACCATTTAATTTGATTTATAAAAATTAAGTTAAAAAAGTATCTAATTTCACCTGTTTTTTTTTATCTGTAGTTCCCAACAGAAGACAATAATTAATGCAATGACAGTCAATGAAGAGGGTGTCTTAGCTACAGGAGGTAAGAGTTTCTTCATAATCATTTTTATAAAAATAATTCTTAAAATATAAAAAGTATTTTTTTTTCACTTAATATTGACTGACTATAATAATCTTTTTGATGAAAGGTGACAATGGGAGTTTATGGTTTTGGGATTGGAAAAGTGGTCATAGTTTTCAACAATCTCAAACAATTGTTCAACCAGGTACGTGTCTGTCTTTTAATGCTTCAAATAGCAATCTACTTCTAACTTTATAATTTTTATTAATTTACACTATAAATATTTATTTATTTTTTTTATAAAATTTTATTAGGGTCATTGGATAGTGAGGCTGGAATTTATGCATTATCTTATGATATGACCGGATCAAGGCTGGTTACATGTGAAGCTGACAAAACAATTAAAATGTGGAAAGAAGACGAAAATGCCACTCCAGAAACTCACCCGGTCAACTTCAAACCCCCGAAAGATATCCGTAGGTTTTAAACATGGAGGGGCATTTTTGGAAGTTTTTGTTTTTATTGTTAATTGTGTTGTAATGTTAAAAAAGTTTAGTTTTGGGATATTTGATAAAAAAAAAAGAGAAAATTAAATAGTTGTGTGATATAATGAGTGTGGTGACAAAAATGGGACCAGTGTTTATTTAGCATGTCTAGGAAAGAAGGGCCTTTGCAGGTTTGTCATGAAAATATGCTTCCTCAAAGCTTAAGTAGCATGCAATTTTCTTTATTTATTTACTCATGTTGTTTGACTTGGTCAAACCTTAACTTTTTGAGGGACCAGAGTGTCCACCTAAAAGATCACAATCCATTTAAACTAATCATTGTTTTATTTTTTTGTTATTTTTGGCAATCGACTTTTTTTTTGGTTACTAAATAGGCTACCAAGAGGGAGTTTGGCTAATGCTTTTTTTTTGTAAAACGAGAGTTTGGGATTAGTTTATGTTGTAACAAAATACAATGAGTTGGTATGTTATTAGATTTTGACAAGTTATGCTTATATATGTAAAATGACTAAAAAAAACATGGATAAAAGAGTTAATTTGTATGTGTCCATAATTCTTAAAATTAAAGAATTATATTATTAAAAAATATTGAGAAAATTAAATTATTAGTTCATTATGAACTCAATATTAAAGTGCCTTAAATAATCAATATAAGTATTCTCTGTGTAGCATTACTTCGGAGTTGGGACTAGTTTATGTTTTTTTTTTTTTTTTTTTTTTTTTTTTTTTTTTAATTTTTTTTTTATTTTTATTTACATGACAATGAAATATTAGATAGAAACTAATTATATTCCTTAATAATAAAAATAAATGTATACATTCAATACTCAATAGTAAATAGTAAACACATCACTATACAATAAAAATAAAAATAAAAAATTAACACCTATATTATGAAATTAAATACACAAACACATTTATTGATAATGGACTAACCAATTTTTGTATTTGACTATTTTCGTATGAAAGTATTAACTACAACCATCATAAATCTCCAACTACTTTGAATATATTAATATGAAATACGAAAATACACTACATATGTTTTGTGGTATTTATTGTGACATGTTCTAAATAGTATACATAACAAATCAAATGTTATAATTTCTTTAAAAACTAAAATGAGTTTTTAGGTATAATTTAAGCAATTGTTGTCCAAAAAATAGTGTAAATTAAGTAATCCAAAAATATGATCTTTTTAAGTCTTATAGGGTCTCGCCAACGTTGCATGTGGGTCTCGTCGACATGTAAATTATTATTGCTCTTTTATTTATAAATTTATTTTATGTTTTTCAGAATCATCCTGAAAATTATGATGTTCATGATTTACTTTTTATAATTTATTATAAATAATCATTATCCACTGTATACTTGTTTACAGTATATCTAAAATATGGTTAATAATTAATAATATTATTAAATAATATTCGATTTAGTTTTGTACATTTTTTAGGGAGCAATGGTATGATTTATTTTTTTAAATATGAATAAGTATAAAAAAAGATGTAATGATTAAGACAGAAGTTGTGTGTTGGATGTGGGGACTTTTGGAATCATAGACTCTCTTATCACACAATGCAATTTGACCTTCCCTTCTTCCAGTATTTTTTTAATAAGTGATTGATCTCTTGTAATAATTATAATTGATTTTAATTTTTTTAAATAGTAATTGTTATAATATCTTAAATGATACTGTATTTAAGAAATCTTGGACCTTACTGTCTGGAATTTTTAAATATAATGATTATTTTACAACTTAAAAATAAGTATAATGCTTATAAATATTCAAAATTTGCAAGTCTGGCGACATGGACATCTATCAAAAGTTACAAGGGTTTTTAATTAAAAAAAAGTAACATTTATTAATTGATCTTATTTTATGGTTGCTCCAATGTTAAAATATTATTGTGATAAGTTATTTTAATTAAAAACATAGAGGATTCATAAATTTGCAATGTATAGTTATCAATTGCTGATCTTTTTCAATGATGTCTATTTTTTATGCTTTATATATATATATATATATATATATATATATATATATATATATATATATATATATATATATATGATTTTTCTTAAGTGACATTTGATTCGTCGAATGTTTATGAAGAAATTGAAATTAAAATCCGAAGCCTTTTGGTTAGCAGAAAATAAAACTGAAATCCAATTTTATATTATGTTTAATTTGATTTATGATTTATAACTCAACGATAAACAAGTTTGTTATGTTAAATTCATATGAAAAGGGAAACTATAAACAAGTTAAGGATAATTGCTTAAATATTTTTGACATCTAATATTTTAAAATATCAGATGTTTGTTACTGGATACATAAAAAAATGGGATACATATTGAACAACTTAAAACGCCATCCAAATAGCCATAAAAATAGGTAAATTATAGTAGTATATAAATAAATAAATATTTTTAACAAATGGCTATAATCTAACAACTACATAAATCAAAATTTGTTTTCTATGATCTTTGTTTAAATTGACGAAATAATGTCAAAATCGAGTCGGTTAAATTAATCAGCAAATAAAAAAAATATTATTGATGAATTAAGACATAAAAAATAAATTGGTGGGTACTTTAGATCTATGAAATCTCACTACAAATTAATAATAGGAATCTGATTCACTCTCTCATCCTAAAACTGTAACTGTCATTTAATGAAATTGATTACGATATATAGTTTTTATTTAAATTTTATCAAAAATAATTGTTGACATTTAATGTATAGTTGAATTATTTTTTTATTAAAAGTTCGTATTTGTTTATGATGGAAGATTGAAAGGGGCATCTAAATGTAATAATTAAGATGGGTAATTAATAAATTATTTTATTAAAATATATATGGCATGTTACAAACTATAAAAGGGCTTAACATCATTCTTACTCACTTCCAAGAAGATTATAAAGATCTCACCCAAGATATAAGGATCTCTCTCATTTCGGGTGCTCTTTAGCAGGAATGTGTGTTCTATATCTATTATACGTATCAATCTAGGATCTTGTAATTCGGTTTTTATTTTCTTAAATCAAAGAATTTATGCAACCCAAAACCCTTTTCATCAGTTTTCATATTTGTTGTTTCCTAAAAGCACAAATTTCTGAGATTTTGTAAAGGGGTAGTCTCAGAATTCTAAGTGGGTAGTCTTCATTTTGTGTGTGGGGGCAATCTTGGTACTTGGTGCGAAAATGTGGATCTTGTGGGAACCAAAAATTGGGGTTTAGATTAGTTTCTTTGATTGGGTTTGATCTAGAAAAGGGGTTTGAATTTTGACTTTCCGAGAGGATTTAAAGCCACCAATTAGGGTTCTTGTGAACACAATCATAAAGACGAGAAAGTTGACTTTTTCTTTTCATTTCTTGACCAGAAGAACAAACAAGAAATTTTCTTCAAGAAAAGGTAGGACATGATATGCTAATTTTGGTTTCTCCTTTGTGGGTTTTTCTCTTTCTGCTTCAAAGATTGAATCTGTGTTTGTTAAATTGCATTTTCATATCTGTTCTATACTGTAATCAGCTAAAAACCCTAAAGTTATCCGTTGGTCTTACACTCTTACTTACAAATTCAAGATCCTTTTTATACGTTTAAAATCTGTAGTGAAAATCTTTGTTTTCTGTATGTGCAATCCATTTGATGTCGAGTTAATGTTGATCAAACATGAATCCAGTTGAGAATTTGAACTCATAATTGGAATCTAAAAGAATGTACTTGTAGTTTTTTCGTTTCCCAAAATTAAAAAGAAAAAACTAATATCTTCCATAATCCATATGCAAAAAGATCCATTGGGAATTGTCTAAAATCGCTCATTTCATGGTATTTTAGTGTTGCTTTCTTGCTTCTTTTTGCATTTTAGCAACCATAATGATTAATATGCAACAAGCATGAATGTTAGAAAATTGATCTAATAGGACTGATTAGTCTTATTCATAGTTTAATTTCATACTTTAAATCTTGAAATTTCACAAACACTTTCAATTATTTGTCAAATAGGTCTTGTTTACATTCATCAACATGGGTTCATTTTGCACCAAGCTGATTCCATGTCTGGTTTCACCACACAAAGCTTCAATTCTCGAGGACCCAAATGGTGGTATGCATTCCATATTTCCATAATATACCCTTCTGTCATTTTTAGCAGTTTATTATAATAATTTGAAACAAAAACTCTCTTTTTTTTATCAATAGGGAATGAAGAGGAAGCTGGAAACTTGCCTGCATTTAAAGAATTCAGTTTTGAGCAACTTAAAAACGCAACATCAGGTTTTGCAACTGAAAACATTGTATCTGAACATGGTGAAAAGGCTCCAAATGTCGTCTACAAAGGGAAGCTTGAAAATCAAGTGAGGATAGCTGTTAAAAGGTTTAACAGATCCGCTTGGCCTGATTCCCGACAATTTTTGGTACCAAAAAACTCAATTTTTTGTCCTATTTTATGAAATTTTATAACAAATTTATGTGAGAATTTGATTTTATGAACATCAGGAAGAAGCAAAATTGGTTGGTCAATTGCGTAACGTGAGGCTAGCAAATCTTCTTGGTTGTTGTTGTGAACATGATGAACGACTTCTTGTAGCCGAATATTTGCCTAATAATACACTCGCCAAACATCTTTTTCACTGTAAGGAATCGTTCATGATCGACTTTTTAAAATTCGAAACATTATACTCTTCAAGAATTAGTGATTTTGGATAAGAAGGCTAAGTCCGATGATGTTTTTTGCATTTGATTTTTCATAATCGTTCAAAATGGTTCATTCTTGCAAAGTATACTAGTGTCTTTTAAGACGTTTTCACAAGAATCGGGGTTAGCAACGAAAATATTCAATATTACGAGGGGGTTTATGTAAATTTTGTTGATCTAGGGGAATCACAGCCGATGAAATGGGCAATGAGGTTACGTGTGGTTCTCCATTTGGCAGAAGCTCTTGAATATTGTACAAGTAAAGGCCGTGCTCTTTATCATGATCTCAATGCATACAGAATTTTGTTTGATGAGGTGGAAATTTAAATTTTAAATTTAAATTTCAATTTTCAATTTTTTTTAAGACCCAATATTCATGCATTAGATTCTTGCAGGAAGGTAATCCAAGACTTTCTTGTTTTGGCCTAATGAAGAACAGTCGTGATGGGAAAAGTTATAGCACCAATCTTGCATTTACTCCTCCTGAGTATTTAAGAACAGGTACATTCTTTTTTCAATGTAGTTTTTAATTACGTTCTGAAAAAAGAAAATGTTTTTTGACTTTTGAGGTCAAAGGGTCCGATCTTTTTAACTTTGATTTTGAAATGACTTCTTAAATCTTGTTGCTTTAATGTTTTTTTTTTTGAAAATGTGTTTTCGTTTTATAGGAAGAGTGACACCCGAAAGTGTGATATATAGCTTCGGAACTCTTTTGCTTGACCTTCTTAGTGGAAAACATATTCCTCCAAGCCATGTAAGAATACATGTCCACACTTTCCATTTATGTATAGATATATGTATGTATGTGGGCCCATTTGTTATGTAGAACAAATTGTACTACTGTGTTTAGCTGAGAGTAATGTCAATGGTCTTGTGTGTGAAAAAGACATGAATGCCCTTCTTATTTGGTTTATAATTTCAGGCTCTTGACTTGATAAGGGATAGGAACCTTCAAATGCTTACGGATTCATGTTTGGAAGGGCAATTTTCAAATGACGATGGAACCGAATTGGTTCGTTTGGCTTCTCGTTGTTTACAATATGAACCCCGAGAACGCCCAAATCCAAAGTCACTAGTAGCTTCCTTGATTGTTCTTCAAAAGGAAACCGATGTTAGTTCATTATATCTTTAAATTATAAATTCTTGCATTTAAGTATTTTGAAAAACATAACATGGTGAGATTATTAATTTTTCTTATTTTTACAGGTTCCATCTTATTTGTTGATGGGTATCCCGGCCACAACTTCATTCTCACCTCGATCACCACTTGGTGAAGCTTGCTTGAGAATGGATTTGACTGCAATTCATGAGATTTTAGAAACAATTTCATATAAAGACGATGAAGGACAAACAAACGAGGTTCTTACTTCTTACTTATTTATTCACAAATCGCAATATTATTTTTATTCATGTGTCCCATTTGATTTCTTGATTTCACATAAACTGGGTCGGACCCATGAAAGGAGGAAAGTAGTAGGACCCGCAAACTGGATTCCTTTTGTAATTTATTACTATTATCAAATTGAACATGGGTAAAACTAATAAAGCGTGATTTTTTTGAATTTTGGAAATTGATCCTTGTAATTTGTTGTTACAGCTCTCGTTTCAAATGTGGACCGATCAAATGCAAGAATCATTGAATTCAAAGAAAAAAGGGGATATGGCATTCCGACACAAGGATTTCAAGGATGCAATAGAGTGTTATTCACAGGTTGTTTCTTTTGCACATTTCCGATCGATGATTATTTATTTTATTTTTTTTGTCAAAATTGCAACGCTGAATGTTAGTAAAATGTCTAAAATACCCTTTGGAACCACCAAAGAAACTTTTGGCAAAGAATGTGCATGACCTACGTTTTCTGTACAAGTTATGTCGCACCTACTTGACTACTTCTTTCCCACAAAAAAAAACACTTACTTGACTTAACTTAACAGTTAACAGTTAGTCAAAAGTCTAAAATGCCCTTACATAGTTATTTACTTATTTAGTTAATTGATATGCAGTTCATTGAACATGGACCAATGGTATCACCAACAGTGTACGCGAGGCGTAGTTTATCGTATCTGATGAATGACATGTCACAGCCTCAGGAGGCATTAAGTGATGCAATGCAAGCTCAAGTGGTGTCACCCGTATGGCACATTGCTTCATATCTACAAGCTGCCTCACTTTTTGCCCTTAAAATGGAAAATGAAGCCCATGCTGCCCTTAAGGAGGCTGCAACCCTTGAAGCCAAGAGAACCTCACCTTCCACCAATGGATCTGCTCAATGATCCACTCGACACTTGTTCATATCAGTCAATCTTTTGATGTAAATCTCTGAAATTTCTTGTCGACTTAGAATGAGATGTTTGACTTTTTCACTCAATGGTCAAATGCAATGGCTTTTTCATGTTGATTTTGGGTTTTTGATTTTTTTATATGTTATTTGGGACCTTGTGTTAATGGGAAGATTGAAATAGGAAAATTGCATTCTTTTGTTGGAGATTTGGATGTAAAGCAAGCAACTCAGTTGACTAGTTTGTGTACAAAAATATTTATTGTTTATTTTCTTGGTTAGTAAACTCTGACTATTAGACTATCCACATTCACAATCCAACCCAACCTAAATATCTATTAACTAACTAAATAATTTATCTCTTTTCCAATTTCCACCTATTCAACCCAAATAAACACAAACTTTCACTCCCATTAACAACTCAACCTAAATCATTTTTCTATTAAACAATTGTAATTTCGTTCAAAAAAAAATTAAACAATTGTAATTTATTATTCTTTTCTTATATAATAAAATTTATTTAAAAAGTCCAAAACAACTTAATTATTTATTTAAAATAAAAAAATATAGAAGTATATGTATGTATATATAAAAGATATTTTAGAATCGTAAAACATAATTAATAAACTAAATTAATCAAGTTACAAAATGTAACATTATATCTAAAATTACAAATATAGAAGGTGCAAAGTGCATATTATTCATGAATGTCAAATTTCTTTTGTCATATATACTCAATTAAATTATTTTTTAAAGCTATATGAACATCTCTATTACGAAGCTGTTTCCTATTGGTCATATAACTATCAGTAGAGTATTTAAAATGTTGTTCATCATCTTGAGTAGAGTTGTTTCATTATTGGTTTGTAGGAATGTCATTTAAAATTTTGGATGAATCATAATAGTTAAGGTATGTGTCTTGTCCATCCTCAACGATCATATTATGAATGATTATACACACCATCATAATTTTTCTCATCATATCTTTGTCCAAACTAGACATAGACGTCGAAAAAAATGCAAAACAAGCTTGTAAAACTACAAATGCTCCTTCAACATCTTTTCTAGCGGCTTCGTGACGTTCATCGAACAACTTTTGTTTCGGGTTTATGGAGCAGTTATTGACTGGACAAAGGCAACCCATACAAGATATATTCCATCAGTGAGATAATATGACATATTACTTTCCCGAACCATTCATGACATAACTCACATTTGGTGCTCGGTCTGCCAAGACATCACTAAAAATAGGTGATCGATGGAGTACACATAACTTCATTAAAAACAACCAAGTTGCTAAACTTCTTGTTCCCATTTGCCTCATAAATTTTATGAGCTTCATTCTCAATATCTTTTTGGCTCATTCCACTCTTTTTTCGACGATATGCTTTCTGGCAGACATCAACTCATTTTTGAGCATTTTCACTAAGTCGATTATAACAACCTCTCATTTGATCCATGTTTTTTTTGTTACCGATCTTTCCTAGGTTTTCTACATGGGCTTGACCATACAATGCCTTTACTCGTGCCCATAATGATTCATTTTTCTATTTTTTGTCACGAACTCTATTTTGACTAGCAATACGCCGTGAAGACGTTAAAATGATATCTTCTCCAACATTCCATTTATTGCTTCGTGGTTGTGTTTCAGTGTTTTGTAAGTTATGAAAATTTGTAGTGACAGAAGATTGATTTGGAATTGATAAAAATTGTGTTTTCATAGCATTGAGTATTTTGAAAATCTTGAGAACCACCAAAATTCAAATCAAAACCATCTGGAAATGAAGGATCCATGACATCAAATATTCAAATACGAAGTTTAAAGAGATTAGAAATAGAAAACCAAACTTGGATATGGAAATATGTGGATATTGTAGTCTATTTATAAAGAAAAAAATCATAATTTTTAGTAATAATTTTATATTTTTTGTGAATATTTTTAAGAAAATCAGATATAGTGAACATTTCAAGAATGTGAACATTTCGATGAGTGTTAATAAATATGAAGGGCTATGTAGATAGATATGAAAGAAAATAAACAAGTCCTCTTCTTTGTTACTAATTGGCACTACGTCCCAAAATAAAATGTAAATGCTAGCTAGATATGAAATTTCAATAAAAGAGGTTGACGATAATTAGGTAAATACATAAAGTGTCCCTCATTCAATACAAAATAAACTTAAATTTCTTAGATCAAAAAATAAAAACTAAAAACTAAATACAATAGATTAGGGCCCAACCGGGTTCGAACCGGTGACCTATTGATCTGCAGTCAATTGCTCTACCACTGAGCTATGGACCCGTTGATGTTAGTCTGTAAATGAAAATGAAAATATTGTCAAAAACGCAAGTTTAAAAAAAAAAAGCAAATAGGGCCCAACCGGGTTCGAACCGGTGACCTATTGATCTGCAGTCAATTGCTCTACCACTGAGCTATGGACCCTTTGTTGTTATTCATAGGATCATTATATTTAAATACAATAATTATTTTCAGCTAAATGGTACAACGATCCAAACATAGGTATAGAGCAGTCGAACTGTCGAACAACAATAACCCATTTCACGTCATAATGTAATCGTCATACCACCTTAATAAACATACGTCTAAGCATGCAGAAAGTACAACCCACAAGGCAAGCCACATATGCAACACAATCTTCTTCTTCTACCCATATTCAATTCAAATAACTCACTGAGTTGCGGATCAAAAAAAAAAAAAAAAACAACTAGGGTATGCAGCCCTTTAGCTGAAAAACCGCAATGTCAATCCCTATTAACTGAAAAACCGCAATGTCAATCCTACAAAAATTAAGAAAAAGAAATAAACACTTAAAAAAGAATTAACATTGCAGTGAACTTCGGCTTTATGGCAGGATGAACTTCGGCTTCTGTCACAACTCTTCCCAGACTTCGTTCGGATCATTGTCCGATTATCATAGTCGGTGAATTTTTGGTTTACGGACAGTTCCCTTTTATTTTTTTAATTCGTGGATGTTGTTATAGCATTCGGGCTAAATTGTCAAGGTGGAAGGCAGTTCAAAAAAATAAAAAAATGCAACACAAAGTAGTAGATTTGAATAAAAACAAAAGTACAAACAAAAATACCATTCAGCCATTCATCATCGGTGTTACATCCATCCGTTACACATTCTAAAATACCAACGTACTATCAATCTTTCAAACAAAACCAGTATCATCCTAATCAAGATTCTGCAATGTCGGGATGATCTGGTATCGGATTAGCTGCCCGAAAATCCTCTTTGGTTCTACCATAATAAGCCGCCAGTTTGCCGCCCGGAAAAGTCACAAAATTCCAACCGAAAGCTGACCCTCCGACAACGTAACTGCCTGGAGTTACTTCTTCAGGGTGGTGCTTATTGGCGGTAGGCAGATCTTCAGAAGCTTTTCTGGTGACCACCTTTTCCTTCTCTGCTGGCGGCGGCTGTGGTGGCTCAGCCGGTTTGACCTCCGGTGGTGGTGGCTTTTTCTGATCATGAACACCATCGATTCCGTTCTTACACTTTTCCATGGTGATTGTGTCTGTTGTCATGTCTTTGTATAGCTTCATTAAGACCTTCATTTCTGTGGAATATAGAAATAAAAATGGAAATGAAAATGAAGTTTATAAAACTATGATTGTCAATTGTTATATTTAAAAAAAGAAAAAAAAAAAAAAAAAAAAAAAACTTACGTTGGCTGATTTCATGAGCAGCTTTGGAAGTCTGGAAGTCTGGTGTTCGGAGTACCTTTAAGATGAGAGGGATTAATCAGGAATTTGATGCAAATAAATTGTAAAAGAATATGAATTCATAACTGTTCTTATAAGATTTGAAGTAAAAACGAATTCCATGCGACTTAGTATGAATGTTTATAGAAATCCAGTTGAAAATCATAAACCCTAATTTGACTAACGATCATTGCACAAGCCCATAACCAAATCATGAGTAATTGAAAAATCTCCCAGCTGTAACTTACTATGAAAGTTTAGTGTCTAAAGAAATCCAGAAATTAAAACTTTAGGATCTATTCGAGAAGTTAAACCTAAATTAATCATAATAGGCAGGGCAAAAACAATAAGATTACAAAACAAGAATTAACATAAAAATTCAAATTGTATGACGGAGCAACTATTTGAACAGATCGAAAACAAGTATACTAACTGGAAAGAGATGAAATTAGGGTTTATAAAACAAGACGAAAAGTGCGTACAAACAGAGCATCATTTGGGATTTGTTGTTAAGACTTGATTACCTCAAGGAAATGAGGACGAAGATCCTTAAGAACGGCTCGAATCTTGAAGTAATTTGAGTCTTGGATGTTGACATTGCAATCAGAAGGACGTTTTTTGGGATTTGCTTGGAGATTTTGGGGACGATTCGGGATTTCCATTTTGTATATTGCAAGATTGAAGTAAAGAAAAGTTGTCGACTTTGGTCAGTTTGATTTCAACTTCCTAGATTTTTGTAAAAATCAAATCAGAGATATTTGAGGCAATGGAATGTATCTATCTATATATACGGGTATGTCGATAATTTTTTTTAGAGTTATGTATTTTTATTTATTTATTTTTTTAATGATTTGATAGGTAAAATACTTTTTGAAATGTATATATATTTACTAAGATACTTTATTTAGTCCTTATTTTTTTTTTTTGTAAAATAAACCATTATACTTTAATAATATGTACACATTAGGTCATTTTCACCGGATTTTACAGATTTTGCTGACGTTGAGGGTTTATTTTACAAAAAAAAAGAATAAGGACTAAATGTGTATATTTCAAAAAGTATCTTACCCCATCAAGTCATTTTCCCTTTCTTTTATTTTGTTGACATGAAATACCAAGGTGACATCCACGTATCCACAACGAAAATTTTCCAACTTTTATTCATCATAAAAAAGAGGGAGAAGTCCGATCTCCGGCGAATCCTTTGTGTGTTCTTACATATCACTGGTAGCAAGGATGAATGATGGCAAAAACATCAAGGTCGAAGGGGGAGGCAGGAGGAAGTAGAGACGGTAGTTGGCGGCGAGGAGCTGCTCTGGTAGCTCCCTCGTCGATTATTTCTTCTTTTTCTAGCAACATATCTCAAAGATGGAGGCAAAGACAGACAGATCGGAGAAACACAACAGGTAAAGGGTGTTTGGCTGTTGTTGTTCAACCGGAAGGAAGAGAAACGAGAAAGAGAAGGGTCACCGCCCTTTTCTTGTTGCTGGAGGATCACCCACCTCCGGTGAATAAGCTAATTAATTGCTATTTAGTGTCACTTGTGCTTCCACATCAGCAAAACCTGTAGAATCCGGTGAAAAGGACCTAATGTGTACATATTAATAAAGTATAAGAGTTTATTTTACAATAAAAAGAATAAGGATTAAATGTGTACAATTCAAAAAGTATCTTACCCTATCAAGTCATTTTCACTAAAAGAAAATTCGTATATGACTGGTATACCGGGTATAGCCGATCACAAGGATTGCATTGTTATAAAAAATAAAGTATAAGAGTTTATTTTACAAGAAAAAAAAATAAGGACTAAATGTGTACATTTCAAAAAATATCTTACCCTATCAAGTCATTTTCCTTTTTTTTTTTCTCGTATCTAACACTTGTTTTGTTTTTGTTTTTATTATTATTTTTTTTTCATGGGAAAACCTTAGAAAAACCCAACATATTTTCACCAAATGCTTAAAAAACCACTATATTATTTTTTAGTATACTAAAACCCTTATATTTTCTAAAATTCTTATTTAAGGTTTTCTAAACTTAGAAAAACCTACTCTATTTTCATGAAAGGATTAAAAAAACCATTATATATATTTTTTTTAGTGTATTTAAACCCTCATATTTTTTAAAATATTTTTAATCTAATGAATTGTAACAATAGAAACGTCAAGAATCGAGTACCTAACAGTTTTGACTATCTAGGATTTACCGAACTCAATGTCTTAAAAGATACATTTTAAAAAATATAAGAGTTTTAACGTACAAAAAAATTAATCTAGTGGTTTTTTTAAGACTTTGAAGAAAATATGTTGGGTTTTTATAAGATTATCTATTTTTTCATCTAACCAGTATGGTTTATTATTTGAATAAATCCGAATTGTCCAATTAGATTATTTTGTTCAAATATTCGAATTTTTGGATTGGTTTCAACAAAACCGAATTATTACTTTGGATTTCAGATTGGTTTTGATTTATTAAAAAACAAATACTTCAAAAAAACCGAATAACCATTTTTTTTAAATATATATTAATAATTATTTATTTTCAAATAGATTAAAAAAGTTTCACCTAATAAAAAAACTTAATATGTATTTTTCTTTCAAAAGTTTTTTATCTGTGAAATACTAAACTTTAATATATTTTTAGTAGTCGTTTAAACCACAACTAAATTATTTGTTTTTTATTTTATAAAGTTAGGTAATATTCTAATAATATGTTGTTTTAAAAAATATTTGATTTTTAAAAACCAAATTATAAAAACTGATCCAACCGAATTGTAAATTGATTGGATCGGATTTGAATTTAGTTTGGACTATCTGGATCTATGTTTTGAAAACCGAAATTAATTTGGATTCACTTGATTGGAACTGATCGAACCGAATCATCCAAACAAACACCCCTATCTAACCCTATCATCCAACGATTTGAACTTTGTTGTTTCGGTTCCTCCCTTTAACTCGATTAGATTTTGTTGTTAATTTCATTGTAAAAAGACATTTTTAATCTTAAATGGGACAAACAACCGGTCAACCATCACTCACCCATTGCCACCGAAGACCATTAAACAAATTAAACAACGTCAAACAAAACGATAAATGATTTCGATAACACATGCGAAATAAAACTACTAAAAATGCAAACTAAAACTGTAAAATTAGAACACGGTATTTAGTGTGGCTCAGTCTAATCTGACCTACAAGAGAGAGAGAGGGAGAGAAAGAGAGAGGGTTTTAATATCACCAAGAAAATTACAATCATACAATGCTAAACTGTATTTTTAATCTTATCACTCATTGTAAGGTATCACTCGGATTTTTTGGGTTGCCAAACAAAAGGTTTTGAACAAAAGAACTACCTTACTCTATATTTTCTATCCGATATATATATATATATATATATATATATATATATATATATATATATATTTGTATTCTTGATGCAACACACTTCAATATATAGAGATATATTGTTGTCAATTGAAGAAGTGTAAATATTCCTTCTTTGATTTGCTCCAAGAACATTAAATGTGACAAAATGTTTACCGAGCTTCTATGACTCCTGTGTGTGCCAACTAGCAAACGATAATAATGACTGCCAAATTTTACTTCACGCGTTAAACCAAAATTAAATTTGGTGATAGTTACAATTTTAGCCCTTGATCTTTAAATGGCTTGTCATTCATGGCTTCACAAATCTTAAGAATCTCCTACTTGCAGACTTGAACAACTTAGTCTTTCTCTATCATCCAACTCTTGCAACATTCCTTAATCTCTTTCTCTCTCCCATCCCATGTCCCTTTCCTCAAACTCCTGAAAGGCCAGTCGAAGCCATACACAGCTTCAACCTTTCAATGGTAGCCACCTTGGTGAACATATCTGTTGGATTCTTCATTCTAAGGATTTTCTTCGGATTAAGAGTTTCATCATTAATTATCTCTCAAATGAAATGGTACCTCATCTGAATGTGTTTTCGTTTTATTATGAAACACCATATTCTTTGTCAGATAAATTGTGTCTAATTGTCATAATGGAGTACACAATCCTCCTGTTGCATTATAAGTTCTGATATAAATTTCTTCAATCATATAAGCTCTTTGGTTGCTTCTACAATATTCATATGCTCTGATTTTATAGTTAAGAGAGCAACACTCTTTTGTAACCTGAACACCCAACTAATAGCCATACCTCCAATCGTGAACACATTACCAACTGTGCTCTTTCCTAAATCCCCACATCCACCAAACTCTGCATCAACGAAACCTTATAAGATTTCAAGTAGCGTAACAACCACTTTGCTCCCTCCCAATGCTCTCTCTCTGGATTCGACTTAAACCTACCGACAACTCCCACTATATGATCAATATTTGTTCTGGTGCATACCATATGTAACATTCGATTCTGGTTCATGGGATCTCGGCCTGGCACAGTTGTGGGTTGTCCGCAGTGCGACCACGTCAACTAATTAAGGATCATGGTTTCTAGTACCCGTGACACAGTTAGTGTCTATCTGCAGCACGACAACCATGTCAACACAAAACCCTAAGTTTTGGGCCTTGATTCATGTTTACGGGATGTGCTGGTTAGGGTATTCACATATGTACTGATTTGCAGGGACTAAGAAGAAGTGAGAATGTGGAGCATGGGAAGATAAACTTGATCATGGGGAATAAGAAAGCTTCACCTGTCACCAAGATTGGAGTTTATTCTTTGTTGCTAAGTAGTGGGTTAGTGTTAGATTTGAATAAGTGTTGTTACTCGTCTGAAATGGAGAGAAATATTATTTTCTTTCATGGTTTGTACAAACAAGGTTTTACCTTTTCATTTGATAATGAATGTGGTGGTATTAATGCTTTCTTTAATAATGTTCTTTATTTTAAAGCATTACCTTGTGATGGTGTATATGAAACTGTGTCGGTTATTTATAACCTAGGAAATAATGTATTGTGTATCGATTCTTCCACTATCTTGGATAAAATATCATTATGGCATTGTCGTCTTGGACATGTAAGCAAGAAACGCATAGGCCAACTCCAAAAGGATGAAGTCTTGGAGTCATTTGACCTAAAGTCGGATGATAGACCTGAATCTTGTTTGCTTAGGAAAATGACAAAGTCACCCTTCACTAGTTCTTGTGCTAGGGGTGAGGGTTTGTTGGATCTCATACATACTGATGTGTGTGGACCCTTCAAAACTGCCACAAGAGATGCTAACCGATTCTATATGACTTTTACTGATGATTTTAGTAGATATGGATATATCTACTTAATCAAGCATAAGTCAGAAACCTTTGAAAAATTTAAAGAGTTTAAACAGGAAGTGGAGAATCAGTTGGGCAGGAACATTAAGATGCTTCGATCCAATCGAGGTGGTGAGTATCTTAGTACAGAGTTCCTTGACTATCTTAAGGAATGCAAGATTATCTCAAAATTGACACCTCCCAAGACACCACAGCTCAATGGTGTGACTGAGAGGCGCGATCGAACCTTGTTGGACGTGGTTCGTTCCATGATGAGTCGAGCTTCACTACCAATATCATTTTGGGGGTATGCCTTAGAGATTTCCGTCCATATCCTTAATCTAGTCCCTACAAAGAAGGTTGCCAAAACACTTCATGAGATGTGGACCAGAAAAGTTCCCAATCTGGACCACATCAAGATTTGGGGTTGCGAGGCTTTCGTGAGGCACGAGTCTCACGATAAGCTCGAACCTCAAAGTAAGAGGTGTATTTTCATTGGCTACCCACAGAGATCCTTTGGTTACCTCTTCGCGAGAGAGAGAGAGAGAGAGAGAGAGAGAGAGTTCATGAGCCAAGGAAACAGTGGGAGGAAAATTGACCTTGAAGAAATTCAAGAGTCAAGTGGTGAAGGAACCTCAAACCCTAGCAATCAACCTGCGGAGGAAACTCTTGTTGACTCGACAGAATAGTCTGTACCTCTGAGGCGTTCCATGAGAGTTAGGAATGCACCTGAGCATTACTATGGTTTCCATATTACTACGGAAGGTGATAAACTTATCAATGATAGCACACTGGTAAGTCTGGATGAACCTAACAGCTACAAGGAATCCATGGCAGGCCCTGAGGCTGCTAAATGGAAAGAGACTATGGACAACGAGATACAGTCCATGTATGGCAATCAAGTTTGGAACTTGGTTGACAATGTACCAGGTCGTAAGACAGTTAGGTACAAATGAATCTTCAAGAAGAAGACCGACATGGATGGTAATGTACACACTTATAAAGCGCGACTGGTTGCAAAGGGCTTTTCTCAAACTCCGAGAGTTGATTATGATGAGACCTTTTCACCAGTAGCGAAGATTAAGTCTATTAGGGTTATGTTAGCCATTGCTGCATTTCATTATTATGAAATATGGCAAATGGATGTCAAAACTGCTTTCCTTAATGGAAAGTTGGCTGAGGATGTTTACATGAGTCAGCCAGAGGGTTTTGTCAGTACAGAGTACCTTAATAGAGTGTGTAAGCTTGAGAAATCCATCTATGGATTGAAGCAAGCACCTCGCAGATGGAATCTTTGTTTCGATGAGAAAGTCAAAGAGTTTGGCTTTTCGAGGAGTGAAGATGAATCTTGTGTATATGTCAAGGCTAATGGGAGTATAGTTAGCTTTTTGGTATTGTATATGGATGACATACTACTCATAGGAAATGACATCCCAACTCTGCAGGAAGTGAAGTCTTAGCTTGGGAAGTGTTTCGCTATGAAGGACCTTGGAGAAGCTGCCTATATCCTAAGGATAAGGGTTTTGAGAGACAGGAGTAAAAGACTAATTGGACTTAGTCAAAGCACCTATGTGGACAAAGTGTTGAAAAGGCTCAATATGCAGAACTCCAAGAAAGGTGAGTTACCGATCCAGAGTAACGCCAAACTGAGTAAGACTCAGAGCCCGAGTACAGAGGCTGAGATAGCAGAGATGAGTCGAGTTCTGTATGCTTCCGCTGTAGGCTTGATCATGTATGCTATGACCTATACTCGTCCTGATGTGGCCTTTGCATTGAGCATGGTCAGCAGATATCAGGGGAATCCTGGCAAGGATCACTGGACTGTGGTAAAGAACATTCTCAAGTACCTGCGGAGGACTAAGGACTGGGTCCTTACCCTCAGTGGGAGTGATGACTTGAGAGTAGTAGGGTATGGTGATGCTAGCTTCCAGACTGATAGGGATAATTTCCGCTCTCAGTCAAGCTGGGTCTTTACCTTAAACGGAGGAGCCATTACTTGGAAAAGTTCTAAGCAGGAGACAGTGGCTTATTCAACTTGCGAATCAGAGTATATAGCAACAAGTGAGGCAGCAAAGGAGACGATATAGCTGAAGAACTTCATCGGGGACCTTGGAGTTGTACCAGCTATAAAGGAGCCTATGGAGATTTTCTGTGACAACAATATTGCGGCTGCCTTAGCCAAGGAACCGAGAGATCATGGTAGATCCAAAGACATTGACAGAAAATACCATTTCATCAGACATCGAATAGAAGAAGGACTCCTCATGGCAAAGAGGGTATCATCGGATGAGAACCCAACAGATCCCCTCACGAAGGGACTGAGTAGGGTTAAACATCTCCAACATGCAAGGTGCATAGGGCTGAAGGATGATATTAGTTTTAGTAATTAGATAGTTTTGAAATGTGTAAAGTGTAATTGACATTTGATGATGAATAAAAATTGTTGTTTATTTATGAGTAAAGTGTTGCTATCTTTTGTCAATCGTTTACTATCATTTCATTTTTGCATGTTTTGACTTCCAGAATAGTTATGTTATCATATATGACATTATTCAAACTCTCCACAGTTGGTCATATGTTGGAAGTATATATGAATCTAGACTGTTGGACATAACAAAGTGTTGCTACAACACTCATGAGTGCTCATAAGTTTTGAGTATTGGATTCAACCCACGCTCACTTGTATCACTTCATGGAATTTATCTCGAGTGATCGTGAGATGGTAATATCATTTAAGTCTTCAAACCTAGAGATATGAGTTGTTTCCTATGAGTTGGTTATACATTGATTGTACGAAAACGCATTGGTAACTCGATGTTATAAAACGTGCCTTTGTGTATATTTAACAAGCAGTAGAACAAACATATGAGTCGAAGTTAATCTGTTCCTTCTTATATTAGAAGCGATATCTAGGCCCCTCGATGATTTTGTGTTGACCCATGTATCGGGCCCGGTCAGAACTAAATTGATGTGTTCAGTTAATTTCTATATCAAACAAATCGGAAATCGAGAAACAAACTGCTGGACAATAAGTAAGACATTGTTCCATGTATTTTTCCGGCATATATCTAGAACAGAGGACTATATGATCCCTTATCTAAAATGGCGCTTCATAGTTCATCATGGTTTTAAGAGCTACGATTGTCGGTCGGTTCCTGAAGTCATGCTTGCAACTATAGTTATTAGACTTATCCAACTGGGAGACTGTTGGATAAGTTGTCTAAGTCCATAAATATATTTGAGATGTACTTGACCCGACCCGACATGGTCCATTTGGGTTGCACTTCACCCGAACAATTTATATGGATAATCTTTTGAGAATAGTATAAGTTATGATTTATTAATATATTATAAGTTCTAATATATTAATATGAAATCATATTATTTAATTGGTCTTGATCTAAAATTAAGTTAGAATTAATTTAGTGATCAAAGGTGTGACTAATTAAATATGGACTCTTGTATTTATATAGTGTGGGCTAATGCTTATTTAGAATGGGCTAGGCTTGCATGGTAAGTCCATGGAGCTTTAACCCATGTATCTCATGGAAATGAAAGGTCATGGGTATTAGGGTTTACATGGATGTAACCCTAATCCACCACACTATATAAGTGAGTCCTTGGCACTTGAAATGGACTAGTTGTGTGTGAGTAAAGGTGGCCGATTTCTACAAGTGTTCATTCTCTCTCTAAAGGTTTCTAAGGTTTGTGGTTATTTGTGACTTCCATTTGAGACATCCACATTATTGGTGTTGGGCTCTAAAACTCCAAGCAATCAACCACTACTAAAAGGTATGTAACTCTACTAGCTTATTAAGTTTCAAAGTTCCCCATGCTATTCTAGTTAGGTTAAGAAACTTGGAAAAGCAAATTTGCATGTATCTTAGTAAAACATAGATCCAAGGTTTCTAGGGTTTCATGTACACCATAGGAGTGTTAGAATGCTCAAATCCCTTCATTTGAACCCAAAGTTCTTCTCTAGGCAACCGCCAATCATACAAGAACAAATGATAAAACCACTGAACCCTGACTTCATTGGAGAACTAACCCGCTAACCCTAACCAAAGATCCTCCAAACAATACACCTGAATTGATCCCGACAAAGAACCAGAACAACAGCTGAACACGTTGACTCCCGCTCAACAAGATATGACCCACTAAAGATTCATGGAAGACTCACGACATACAGAATGGCATATAACAATCTATGATAACCCAGACAATAGCAGAGGACAAACCTGAGATATAACTTACTCAACCCAAGCAGAAATCCAACGCAATAAAAGTTCCTGATATCAACCCGAAGAAAACAGAAGATGGTATACCCGTAAAAGCATTTGAAGGAATCCTGAGTTACCTCGACCATCCTGAGGTCATGGTGCAAAACTCACCTCTAATCCCAAATGACAATAACTAACAATAGGATCCTTTTTCCTGAAGGATTCTAAGGATTTACAAGCTTTGGGCTCTAGATAAGCCACCAACTGTCCTGCTACAACCTCGGACCGAAAGGCCCCAAGATGACCATCCAAGGGCTCCAAATCCCTTCCTTGACCGAACCAAAGACCATCGAGGTCCATTCCAAAACATCGTTAGTAATATCCGATAAGAAGAACTCCTGCGACCGCGCATCGATTGACTCAGTACCTGCTCCTAAGCCAGAACCAGTCTCCACATCCCATTCCTGAGTGCTCAACACCATACCGAAACATCTTGCAAAAAAATCCGAATATACCCAAGAATCCTCAACCCACAGACTTCTTAGATTCTCCAAGACACTCCCCGATTCAAGTATGGATCTTGTGCTTTCAGTAGTACGATCCCTATACTACCTTACACACCTATCCATACTTTCATCAATAATCCTCCTGAATCCTCTAAGTCACCTTCTCAAATCCATACATTAAACACTCGCTACCCAACACAACCAAATCCATCAAAGCAATCCATATGCTTTCCTAGGTTCCCGACCTCACCCTGCCATCAGCTGTTGAAGAACTCATCATAATGTTAGTTAGATATCTCATGAACACAATCACATGCAACAAAGCTTAGATAATCCTTTGAGTAGCAGACTCATCCTTACAACGGTTAGACTGAAACGGGAGTTGTGCAATAAGGTCAAATCCATCACTCTGAGATTATCCAACCTTGCTACATGTTACTAGACATATTCACTCAATAGCTAACTCACATCACCTATGAGTCCTACAAAGCACAAAGAAATCAACATTTGTGCAGTAACACTCCAAACCATAGAATAATCACAAGCATCCAATCCCACATACTACAACCCATACTAGGAGCTCCTACTCCTGCTACCGATTGCCTTACACATACAAATCATACCCAATCCAACATCCCATGCTTCCTAGACTACCAGTCATAACATATACGGCCAACCTATCACTGGATAATCAAAACTAACATGCAAGTCTACAAGCTCATACAATAGGCATACAAAGGCATTTCTCCTAGCATTCTATCCTGCAAAAATTGAGTAGCTCCTTAGCTCTAACTAGCATGCGATTCACAGATGCATAAATCAAAGCATATTAGTAACATGTATGGGTATTTTGGGAGAAACTTACTTGAGCTCGGTCGATTGCATGCACCACACCCTTTCTTGTATTAGAAAACTCATTTTTCCCTTTATAAATCACGTTTCTTTTATTTTGTAAACTTCACCAAATCCTCAGCTTGAGTTTAGACACACACGAGGGTATGTCTGAATCCCTTAAACCAAGGCTCTGATACCAACTTGTAACGTCCCAAAAACAATGACATAAAATTTTCGTCTATAGATTAAAAAATCATTAGTACATATTATTTTCATAAAACCAAGGTAATTTGGATTTAGCAAAACATCATCAAATTAGAGTAAATCATGGAATGCAGAAACATGTAGGGTGTGATCTGCAATCACCTCAAGCTCTTCCACTTGAAAACCAAGTACCAGAAACATAAACTGAAAACTGTAAGCACAAATATTAGTGAGTTCCCTAAGATACCACATACCACACATACATAAAATCACATAATGGGCCCCTCCCTACAACATACCTCGTCCGAAATTGGGCCCCGCCTAGCATTGAGCCCTGCTCGGTAGACAGATATGTCAATCACCAGGCCCCGCCTAACATCAGGCCCAGCAAGGTATAAGAATGTAAACATGTAAAAATATAAACATAATAACATAAAAACACATAAACACACAACACATACCATAATCACAAAGATAAATAACATACATACTAGCTTTCGGGCCCCGCCCGACATCGGGTCGTACCCGGTAATCATAAAGCATATACCAATAACTAGAATAAAATATACTCATCAGGCCCCGCCCAGAATCGATCCCCGCTCGGTAAATGTAAAACACATAACACATGTAAGAGTCACACAAACAACAAGCATATTAAGCATAATAAACCATGGGCCGAAATTGGTGCCTTCGACCCGCTAAACATAGTGAGGAGACTCACCTCGTACTACCGAATTACACAGACGATCTCTGGCTGCTGGCTGAAAGATCCCCAAACTGTCAATATCAAAACAACACTCAGTAACAATTGAGTTCCAATCCATAACCATAAATCCATTCGGGGTAAAAAGAACATTATACCCTTAACCTAGCTTGGTCCAAAACTAAGACCCAAACTCACAATCTGAATGGCCCAAAAACTAAACAATCAACCAAGGCCCAAATATCGCCCAATTTTCCAAATTAGGCCCAAACCCCTTACATGAACAACCGATAAACAAAATAACGAATCGCACCCGAGTCAAACAACACAAAATCAGGCAGAGAGTCACTAGAAACGTACCTAACAGAGGTATAAACATATATAAGCATAACAAAAAACATAATCAACAAGATAACAGATAGAAACATACCAATTACAATATTTGGAGCTGCTCTAGTCTCATCGGCAGTGATCTGAAAAGCGTGACGCCGAGCCCTCGGGAGCTCCGCCTTCCCCTGGCCTCCATCTGTGATCCTCAAAGTAGCTGGTGCGGGAGCCTGCGCTAGCTTGGCGGCGAGCACCAGACAGTTGAACTTCACATGGCCAACCTGATCACAGTGATAGCATATCTTAGTACTCTGAATAGGGGCTAACTGGTGGCAATCCTTCGCATAGTGCCCCTCCTTTCCACATTTGTGGCACAAACTACCAGATCGACACGCCCCTCATGAACCCTACCGCACTTCCCACAAGTGTGGCCTCGCTGTCCCCCAGATATAGACTCAACAGTCTTGAACCGCTTCGGTGCCGGCTGCGATAGTGTCGGGGCCGATCTCTACTACCTCAACTGAAGATCTATCTCAAGCTCATGCCGCCTGGCGACCTCCTGCAATTTCACCAAAGAATCATACCGCTGGGTGGAAACAAACTGCCTGATATCCGTCTTGAGCATGATCAAGTAACGGGTCATCTGAGCCTACTCCAAAGCAAACTCAGGGAAAAACACGACCCTCTCGGTAAACATCCTGGTGATCTTCGTCACCGACTCAGTACCTTACCTCAGATCCAAAAACTCTTGGACCAACCTCTCGCGATCTACCCACGACACATATCGAGTACGGAACATCTCCATGAACTGATCCAAGATACTGTAGCCCTCTGCTCAGCAAAATACAATCCCGTAACAAGTCTCCACCGATCCTTCGCTCCAGACCTCAAGAGGTTCATAGTGCATCTGACCTTCTGGTCAGCTGGGAAAGAGTAGGTGAAAAAGCATCCATCTGATGGGTTTTAGTATACTACCACATCCTATGGTGCACATACAACCCTGAATACCTTGGATCTATGTTTTCACTAATTGTACATGAAAATGGTTTCCAAGGCATTAAACCTATAACTAGCATGCAATTGACATAAACAATACAAGATACTAGTTAGGATAACATACCTCTTTGTTGTAGCTTGATTCCATGGAGCTTAAGAGCCTAGTGCCCCAAGTGTAACACCTCAAATGCTTTACACAACAACACCAATAACTTGGAATAACTTGAGAGAAAAGTTCTTATGCTCAAAATCTGCTAGCCCTGTCATATGAATCCTTCAAACCGATTTCTTGAGGTATGGGGTCTTTATATATTGTGGCTATTAGGGTTACTCCATGTAACTCATGTCTTTCCATATACTTCATGCTCCATGGGTTAAAACCTCCATGGAGTATCCATGGGTTTAGCCTAACATGAGGAACTATGGATCATAAGCCCACATATATAAGAATGAATGATTTACACAATCAATCCCCATATATTTAATTAGTGTCTTTTGATCACAAAATTAATTCCAAATTAATTCTTGATCAATAGTAATTAAATAATATGATTTCATACTAATATATTAGAACTTATAATATACTAACAAATCATAAATATCATTTTCTCACAAAAGTCTATCCAAATTGTTCCGATGCCATGCAACCCAAATGGACCATGCCAATCAGGTCAAGTACATACCAATTATAATTATTGACTTAGACACTAATCCAACAGTCTCCCACTTGGATAAGTCTAAAACTATTATTGCGTATGACTCCAAGATCTCGACTAGCAATCGTAGCTTTTAAAAGTCGTTGTCGAACTCTGAACAAATCAATGACGCGTCCATTAGGTAAGGGATCATATATTCCTCCATTCTAGATATCATATGGACTGAGACATGGATTATAATCATTCTCTCTGTCCATTTGTTGTTTCCCGATTTCCGATTTTTGACGACCGACTAATTGAACAAATCAAATCAGTCCAGGCCCGGCCAAGCACTTACGTTTGTCATCACTAAATCATCGAGGGCCCAAAGATATCGTTTTATCCCTCCAAGGGTAAAAGGAATGGATAAACTTCGACTCATATGCTTTCCCTACTACTTGTTGAATCATACATAAAGGTACGTTTTATAACATCGAGTTATTGATGCGTTTTCGTACAATCAATGCACAACCAACTCATAGGCAACAACTCATATATCTTGGTTTGAAGAATATAAGATATTATCGTCTCATGATCACTCGTGATAAAATCCATGAAGTGATTCAAATGAGCGTGGGTTTAATCCAATACTCGAATCTCATTCCAGGAGCACTCATGAATGTTGTAGCAACTCTTGCTATGTTCATCACCTTAGACATCTACAAACCAACTTAATGACAGTCTTGATTCATATCCACTTCCAACATATGAATGACTGTGGAGAATTTGAATAACCTAGTTATTCGGGACGTCAACACATGCAAAGTGAAACACAAGAATAATACTAATCCTATATGGCCCCAAGCACCATTGAGAGTAAATAAAACACCTTTTATTTTAACACCATATTGATCACTCATTATTCATTGTATAATGTTTTGAATAATCAAGTTTATACTTGAATCAAAACAATAGTCATTCCATGCTCTAAGCATACACATGATGTTTGTCCAAACCATAGTTATGCCATATTCCAAATATACACACTATGTTTTTCTATGATCCTTACTTTGTGAAATAGACCAATTGAACATGATTCCAATGATGCTCATTTCACAATCCAAATCCTTATCGTAAATGTAAGAATACAATATTCTTTGCCATTTACCAAAATCTGTTAGATTCTAAACTTGTATGCATTGATCCTCTTATAATTACTATGCACAAAAGTCACAAAGACTCGGCAATAGACATTACAAAGTATTCTAATGGAGAGCAATTCCATGGAAACAAAGTCTCAAATTCAAAGTACATTCCTTTGAACATCCTTCTTGCATTAAGTTTTTCTAATCTTACACAGATTTAATGAATATCTTCCTCCTATGGAAACATTTCCACATTCCCATTTTGACTATCACTTTTGAACAAGAGTTGTCTCTTTTCAAAATATGTCAATATGGTCCTTTCAAAATTAACATTATATTTCCAATTGTCCATGAGCAATCAATCTTTGGTAAACCTCAAATGTCCCCTTCCTCTTCCGGACATGCTCCAGATCGATCTCCCTCTCCCTTGCCCTAGAAAACATGGAATCCAAGGTAGGGCAAGCTGAAAAACTAACATGCTCCCGAATGTAGGCTCGCAGCATGTCATGGTAGCAGGTCCTCCTCATATCCTCATCTCCCGCATACTGGGGCACCAGTAACGCCCTCTCACAGAACTTGGCGGTGATCTCCGCCACAGTCTCTGTAGTCAGTCTCATGTCCAAAAACTCCTTGGACAATTGCTGAAGCTCTACAGCTGGCGCAAACTCCGCCCTGAATCTGGTCACAAAGTCTGACCAGGTCATAGCCTCAACAGCCGAGGCTCCCAATGAGTCACCCACAGACTCCCACCAATCTCTATCTCTGTCTCTCAAACACCCTGTTGCATATCTCACCTTCGACCCCTCGGGGCAGAAACTGGTCACTTGTGCAGACTCAGTGTCTGTAATCCATCATCTGGCAGCAATGGGTTCCTTCGCCCCATGGATATCCAGCGCACCACTGCCCCTGAAGTCCTTAAAGGACAGTGTGCGGGATCCTGATTGGCTGGTCGCCATGTCACTCTTGAACGCCCTAAGGCGATCCTCCATCAACTCGACAATCCCTTCCTTGATCGATCCAAAGATGACCGGGGTCGCATCAAGGATGCCTCTAGTGATCTCGGACGCGATGAACTCGCATAGCCTCTCATCCACTGGTTCGGAGCCTGAACCCAAACCCGATCCCTCTCCTGAGCTGCCAACTGTTGGCCTCGGACATAGTACCACCATTCTGCAATACATCATGACAACCTTCAGTGATACTGGTACATCTAGAGGGGTCACACCCACTACCAGTTTCTTGGTCTTGCCTCAGCCTTCCTCAATTCGAGTACGGATCCTCTGCTTTCAGTTGTATGGGCCCATACTACCTTCCACATCTATCCGTACTTTCCTCAAGGACTGCCTTGACTCCACCAAGTCCCTTTTACCACTGCTGATCTCTGCTACTCTCATCCTAGGCTTACCCTAAGGAACCTCTGACTCCACCCAAACCAGTCCTCAACTGCCGAAGGCCTCCTTGTGTTGCCAATTAGCCACCACCTGAGTACCATCACATGTAACGAGGCTCAGATAATCCTTCAAGTAAACGACTCGTCCCTACAACGGTTAGACTCAAACGAGAGCTGCACAATAGGGCCAAATCCAACACTCTGAGATTATTCAATCCTAATCACATGTGATGCGACGTACTCACCTAATGGCTAAAACCCATCGTTGAGAGTCCTACAAGCACGAAGCAAGCAACATTCGGACACAGGAAACTACTCAAGCAACTCTATTCTCATAACGAAAAATTGTACTAGCATACAATGCTGAGCTCATACTACCATGCATAACCTAAACAGGCTATCCTATTACTGTCTACTCAATACTAGCATGCAATTCTCATAAGCTAAAGCACACAAAGCAGGCACATAAGGCATCATTCCTAGATCCTTAGTCATATTCTAGCATGTTGTTCTACTAAAACTGATAAACATAATATAAACTCGTATGGGTACTTTGGGGAATACTTACTTGAGCTCGGCCAGTCGCGCACATCACACACTTTGTTCTTTCCCAAAACTCTTTTATCTTAGCTTTTAGGAAACCATTTTTCTTGTAAAAATCTTTTAATCCCTCGATTTTAGTCCAGACACTCCCAAGGGCGTGTCCGGATCCCTCAAACTAGGGCTCTGATACCAACTTGTAACGACCCAATTTTCAAGTCCAAAAACTTCATTTAATTAACTGACTCATAAAAATATTCTTAAGAAAATATTGTGAAATCACATCATCTTATAAAACAATGTATCATATCTGAAAACCCAAGTCATAAAAAAATAGTAACATGTCAGAGTACAATCCCAGAATATCCATAATGCGGAAAACAATGTGTGTGTATGATGTGCCTCTACCGCTCCAGCTCCTTCCCTTTCGCTGAAGAGGTACCTGAAACCAAAACTGTAAACTGTAAGCACGAAGCTTAGTGAGTTCCCCCATCGTACTGCATACCATACAATCACATAACATACACATACTGTCAGGCATATCAGGGTGCCCGACCTACCCCTTCGGTCCTCTCGACCGGATGCTGCCTAGCATACCTGGGTGTTGGCCTTCCCTTCGGTCCTCTCGACCGGATACTGCCCAGCATATCTAGGTGCTGGCTTCCCTAGCGGTCCTCTCGACCGGATACTGCCTAGCATACCTGGGTGATGGCCTCCTATTCGGTCCTCTCGACCGGATGCTGGGGACTATTTCACCCCTCTACTACTACCACATAGCATGTAACACATAACCATATTCTATCTAGTATAACTGGGTATGGCCACCCCCTTTTTGGCCATATCGACCGATAACCTTGGGGACTATCTCCCCTACTGCTACTAGCATCTAATTGTTGGATTAATGTCTAAGTCCATAACTATAATTGGTAAGACTTGACCCGACCCGGCATGGTCCATTTGGGTTGCATGGCATCATGCATTTGGATAGACTAAAATGAGAGAAATAACACTTAAGGTTTGCTAATATATTATAAGTTCTAATATATTAATAAGGTTATTTAATTAGTATTGATCAAGAATTAATTTGGAATTAATTAAGTGATCAAAAGGAAACTAATTAGATATATGGGTTGATTGTGTAAATCATTCATTCTTATATATGTGGGCTTGTGATCCAAGATTCCTTATGTTGGACTAAGTCCATGGGGTGACCCATGGATGCTCCATGGATGTTAAAATCCATGGATCATAAGGAATGGGTAAAGTCATGAGTTACATGGTGTAACCCTAATAGCCACCATATAAAAGAATCACATGGCTTAAGAAATCGTGCACTATATGTGACTGTGAGGGCTAGACGATTTCAAGGAGTGTTCAAGTTTCTCTCAAGTTATTCCAAGTGTATTTGGTGTTGTGTGAACCATTTGAGGTGTCACACTTGGGGCACTAGGCACTCAAGCTTCATGAAGACTTTCTACTTCAAAGAGGTATGTATTCTATCTTGTTATATTCATTGTTTTGTATGCTAGATTAAGATAATACCTTGGAAGTTCATATTTGCATGTATAATAGAGAAAACATAGATCCAAGGTATTCAGGGTTGCATGTACACTTAGGTGTGTTAGAATGCTCAAAACTTAACAATGGTATCAGAGCCACGGGTTGTTTTCTGTTATATTGATGCAAATATTTTATTTTCAAAGTTGAAAAAAAAGGAGAAAAAACATGAAGTTTGTCAAATTTTAAGATAATTACTTGTTCTTGTGAAAAACTAATTATTTGTAAAATTTGAATAATTTGCTTTATGAGTTGAATTAGGTCAAATTTAATAAAAGATAAAATGATATGATTATTTTATTAGTTTTAAAAGTTTGATCCAAAGAGTTTTATTTTTTGAAACCTCCATAAGTTATGGATATGAAAAGGTTTTAAAAAAATTGATTCAAAGTTTTTATGGAGTTACAAAATTTGGTGTTAATGTTTTAAAGGATTCCATAACTTAAGAATAAGTTATGGATAACCAAAAGTTTTTTTGTGTTACCTTGTTTTATGAGTGAATTTAGATTAATGAATAAAATTATCTGATAGTTGGTTTTAATCCAAATTAATCTAAAAGAAGTTCATAAAATGTGTTTATGTAACTTATAAGCCACATTTATGAATCTTAAAACTCATAAAAGTTGCCATAGGTTACAAAATGAAGAGTCTTTTTCCTCATTAAATTGTTTTATGACTCCATAACTTGTCCGATGTTCAAGAGTCACTTCATTAAAGTTTTTAAAACTTTAATTAAACTCATAAGTTATGAAAATCCTAGAGTTTTGAATAGTTTCAAAACTTGCCCTCAAGTTTTGGAATTTGTAAAGTTTTCCCCATGAATACTTTAATTCCAAGTTAGCCCTTAGAATTTTAAAAGTTAAAATTCAACCCTTATACTTTATAATATTATAAGTTAATAATATTTATATATATATATATATATATATATATATGTATATGTATAAGAGTAAAGTCAGTCTTACCGTTAGTAGGCCTCATTCACGAAGCCGATCTATAAGGGGGGTATAAGGTTACTGCCTATAAAATGGCAGTTTAATGGGTGTCCACTCTCACCCACCGCTTCCTTGACCGATGGAGGGTTGTTAGCCGAACGGGTAGGACAAGGACTAGAATTCTCCCTTCATTAAAAGTATTAATGATAAATACTAAGTAACCAAACTCTTATAAATACCCAATCTTAGTTACTTAAGAAAATGTGAATAAGGTGCTAATCCATGAAATTACACTTTGCACTTTGTTTAAGTCGGTTAGTGGAGCGTGTGTGGTTAACCGGCACACTAACTCGTATTTAACAAGGTAGGCAAAGGGTAACTTAATGTTTATCATAGTATCGATGGAGCGTGTGTGGTTAACCGGAACATCGATTGAGGGGTAAACACTTAAGGGTACCAAGTAATTTGCATGGTTACTTCACACCTTGTTTTGTGATCCTCGGCATCCCAGTCACAAAACCTGAAGGGCACATTCGAGATTGAAACATGTCATTGAACAGTTCAATGAATCTCAAAGATCTAGGAGTTTCAAAACCAATTAAAACCTAATAATACATTTCGTTTATCTTGGTGGAAATTGGTGAATCATCATTCACCTACCTTCAAATATTTTATAGCTTGGATTACGACATCCCTCTTCTAAGTTATAAAATAGTTTGTAGGGTCCTAGCCTTAATATTTTATATTGGGTATCATATTAAGGACTTAAAATCAACTATCTTGAATATCTCCCAAAAGATGTCTGGTTTAGACATTTATGATCTTCCCAAATCTCTTGAAACAAAATTTCCTAAATGAAGATGATGTACCAAGGAAATCATACCTCTTTCACCTCCTCCAATTATTCTCCCTAACCCACAAGTTCCTAAAAAGTTTAAGGTCACTCAAGCCCTATTGGCAAGGCAAGGTCTAATTGTGATAACATCTTGGAGATGTAGTCACATATTGACAAGCCGGGAGAGTTGGGCGTCAAAGTCTTGAGAAAGTGGGTGGCTCAACTACTTTCTAAGTCACATAGTGAGATCTTTTAGGAATCCTATGAAACTGACTAAGACAAGACCCTTAATGATCTTATCTATTTGCTAAGATCATCTTCCTAAAACTTTATGGACATTGACAATGGTGACATTGGATATCCAGTAAAGCTCTCTCTTCCCAATGGAAAGGGATCGGCCATAGTCAACTCGGTTGACCAAATGGTAAAGAGAAAAGCTAAGTCTGTGATAGTCCTGTATACCATTACCAAAGGGTCCATATGTTTATATTGCCAAAGGAAGGGGCATTGGTTGCGAAGCTGCCAATTTACCTAAGGGTGTTAAAGTCAATAAGTTTGACTCTACTTCAGGTAAAAATTCCACTGTCTAACTCTGCTAAGTTTCTATTCTGAGATTCTTGATACATGATGTGACTGGGTCACATAGAGATGTTTTAAGAATCAAAGAAAAGTAAAGAAACTTAAAGAAAGAATATGCTGAATCTGATCGCGTAGATGGATTTTTATCGCATAGTTTGAAGATCAGATTCTTGAGCTACTTATTAGGAGTTATGAGATATTGCTTAGGAATAGATAACAACAATTTTTCATATGGATTGTAAGGATAAGTTCTTCTGCAAAGTTTTTTAAAATAAAAGGAAAATTTTGATTTTATTTATTTTAAAATATCCTTACAATGGCATCTGTGGAAATTTTTGTTGCTTATAAGATTCCATTAAGAGCAAGAGTGGAAATATGAATTTGATTCTTTCATTTGTGGTACTGTCTAGATTTCCCAAATAAGGAAAGATTCTCATCACCCAAGTTTCAATTGGACCGGAACTTGGAATCATGCAAGTTGTATAGCATGATGAATGAGAACTTTCAAGTATTGGAAAATTAAGACTAATTACTTGTTCACATGGATGTGTGATTCAAGTGAAGGACTAAGGGATCGAGTACACATTCTTGTGCACTGGTCGAGTCCACCACAAAAGATCGATAAGATTATTCGTCATAATTTACTAAAGCTCAGTAAATATGGTTATACTTATAAGCTTAAGTGTAATTCTGAGACATTGGAAAAGGTTCCAATGTAAGGCAGAGCGAATAAGAAGAATCAACTTAGGCAGAAAGATAAAAGTTTCTCAAATCTGAAAAGATGGGAGAGTACTTTAGTATCAGTTTTGTGATCATCTTAATGATTATGAAACCATAGCACAATTAGTTCTCTAAGTAAATCTTAGTGCATTCTTATGACTAAGAAGAGGAACTTGAATTGTTGAAATGGTTAAATCAAGAAGATGAGTCATACTTCGTTCCAATACAAGTCTTAGAGTCATACTCTAAGATTGTAACTTGAGTGATATGTCTTAAAGAAGGTTTAAAACACTTGTCAAATGTAAGAGTAACAGTTTTCTACTCTTGTACATTTGAAATTGGTAAGTTGTGATGTTTTGGATAAAACAAAGACCAACTTAGGCCAATTGTGTGAAGTGTTTGTCTTGATTAGAACCCACACTATCTCTTGAATAAGTCTTATATGTCAAGAGGACAGTGGGAGTCTTAAAAGTCTTGAAAGTCTCAAGAACTAATCAAGAATAAAACCTAAAGTTCTTCACTAGCATAGAAACTGAGGTTTATAACCTATCGTGTTGACATATTCTGTGCTCATTCCAATTAAAGTTGTCTTTGCATATGAGTTCTTAGAGTTCTCAATTGGTTGCACAACAACTTCGAAGCAATGGAAGGCGCTTGAGCTGCCAGGTGGCAAGAAATTAAGATTGAGTTCAGTCCATATGAGTTTGGATTTTTCATTATTATTGTCTTGTGACTATGTTTTTGACAATTCACATGGATAAGAACACATACACCAGTAAATCTAAGTGTCATAAGGTTTCTCTCCGATTCATGAAAATGATGGTGAGGAAACACTTTCACTAAGTAGACTTTAGCTAGATAGCAATTGTGATATTTGCATTCTCAAAGTCGTTAGTGGAGCGTGTGTGGTTTACCGGCACACTAACCTGGACTTGTGAGAAGTGGCAAAAAGGTCTAACCATTATGATTACGACATCCCTCTTCATAATTGTTTAGATATACAAGTGTGCTATCTAAGGGAAGGTGTATGATTTTGATAAAGTTTTATCAAAACAATCTAGTATCAGAAATATGAACTTTGGTAAGAAAGTCAATGAAGTATTGATTTCTAGAAATCCAGCTGATTTATCAGTACATGTCAAAGCCAGTGGGAGCATAAGTGTTATGCTAATAATCATCATGTTAGTGGGAGCATGATAATTATGATAAGTATTGCAAGTTAGCAATGTTAAGTATAGAAAACAAAAGATTTCAATTGGGAAAAAGTTGTTTTGCTATAATTAAGGGAGAGGAAATTATACTTCATCTCAAATCTAAAAGCTTAGATTGAGGTTTTAATCGTATTTAGTCAAGGATATATATATGAATTTCATGTTGTAATGGCTCAACATAAGGAAAATTCTATATATGGGTCCATTATTTGCGTTCTAAAATTCGATTATGATTACGACATCCCTTTTCATAATCTGAATTATGAGAACTTGGCAAATAGAAATGGAAATGTTATAGCAAAACACTGGTTTGGTCTTTATGTGAGACATCATGAATCGTGTCCTATATGCTTCAGATATAGGATCGATTACATGTGCTATATATTCATCCTTTCTAAAATTTTCCAAATGCCTGGGGCATTAAGAAGGGAAACGGTTTAGAACTGGATATGACTAAAAGGATTAAACAATTGTCGAGGACAATCTAAGGTTTACCAAAGATTGGTTGCTCAAGGACAGTTGGAAGTATAGTGATAATTCTGGAAGGACCATATTGACATAATCTGTAAGGAGGCAACTCTTGTTCAGAAGTGATAGTCAAAATGGAATCTGGAAATGTTTCAAAGTTAGAAATTATTTAATCTGTGTAAGATTAAGAAACTTAATGCAAGAAGGATGTTTCCAAGGAGCTGATCTCCTTTGGAATGCTTTGTAATGTTTGTTGTCAAGTCTTTCTGACTTTGTGCATAATCATTACAAGAGGATCAATGCATATAAGTTTAGAATCTAACAGATTTCAGTAAATGGTATGAATTTGGAATTCTTGCATTTGCAGTAAAGATTCGGGACTGTGAAATGAGAATCATTGGAGTTATGTTCAATTGATCTATTTCACAAAGTAAAGATCATAGAAAAACATAGTATGCATACTTGGTGTGTGGCATGACTAGTGTTTAGAAAAACATAGTGTACATGCTTGGAGCATGTGACAACTATTGTTTTAATTCAAGAATAAAGTTGATAGTTGAAACAGTATACAATGAATAATGTGTAATCATATGGTGATAAATAAAAGGTGTTTTATTTATATTCATAAGCTCCGAGACCATATTAGATTCAATTATTCTTGGGTTTCATTTTGCATGTTTTGACTTCCAGAATAAACTAGGTTATTCTTCCGGAATGACTAAGTTATTCAAACCATCCACAGTCGGTCATATGTTGGAAGTAGATATGAATCAAGACTGTCATGGGTTGGCTTGTAGAGGTCTAAGATGTTGGACAAAGGGCTACAACACTCATGAGTGCTCATAAGTTCTGAGTATTGGATTCAACCCGCACTCATTGGAATCACTTCATGGATTTTATCACGAGTGATCATGAGACGATAATATCTTATATTCTTCAAACCTAGAGATATGAGTTGTTACTATGAGTTGGTTGTACATTGATTGCACGAAAACGCATACGATAACTCGGTGTTATAAAACGTGTCTTTGTGTATGATTCAACAAGTAGTAGAACAAGCCATATGAGTCGAAGTTTATCCATTCCTTTTACCTTCGGGATAAAAGCAATATCTGTGGGCCCCTCGATGATTTGATGATGACAAATGAAAGTGCTCGGCCGGGCCAGGACTGATTTGATTTGTTCAATTAGTCAGTCGTCATAAATCGGAAATCGGGAAACAACAAATGGACAGAGAGAATGATTATAATCCATGTCTCATTCCATATGATATCTAGAATGGAGGAATATATGATCCCTTATCTAATGGACAAGTCATTGACAAAGGTCAGAGTTCATCTACAAGGTCAGAGTTTGACAGAAGCTTTTGAGAGCTACGATTGTCAGTCAGTTCTTGAAGTCATACGCAATAATAGTTTTAGACTTATCCAAGTGGGAGACTGTTGGATTAATGTATAAGTCCATAACTATAATTGGTAAGACTTGACCCGACCCGGCATGGTCCATTTGGGTTGCATGGCATCATGCATTTGGATAGACTAAAATGAGAGAAATAACACTTAAGGTTTGTTAATATATTATAAGTTCTAATATATTAATAAGGTTATTTAATTAGTATTGATCAAGAATTAATTTGGAATTAATTAAGTGATCAAAAGGAAACTAATTAAATATATGGGTTGATTGTGTAAATCATTCATTCTTATATATGTGGGCTTGTGATCCAAGATTCCTTATGTTGGACTAAGTCCATGGGGTGACCCATGGATGCTCCATGGATGTTAAAATCCATGGATCATAAGGAATGGGTAAAGTCATGAGTTACATGGTGTAACCCTAATAGCCACCATATAAAAGAATCCCATGGCTCAAGAAATCGTGCACTATATGTGACTGTGAGGGCTAGACGATTTCAAGGAGTGTTCAAGTTTCTCTCAAGTTATTCCAAGTGTATTTGGTGTTGTGTGAACCATTTGAGGTGTCACACTTGGGGCACTAGGCACTCAAGCTTCATGAAGACTTTCTACTTCAAAGAGGTATGTATTCTATCTTGTTATATTCATTGTTTTGTATGCTAGATTAGGATAATACCTTGGAAGTTCATATTTGCATGTATAATAGAGAAAACATAGATCCAAGGTATTCAGGGTTGCATGTACACTTAGGTGTGTTAGAATGCTCAAAACCTAACACTAATATCATATCATACTAGCTCATAACATATCAGGTAGTAGCAAACCTAGATGAATATCACAAAGACAATCATCTAATATACAACTCCTACTTGTGGGTCGGCACTGGTGCCTTAGACCCACCTCTACTGGAAGGTAACTCACCTCGAACGAGTAGCTGCTGATAATCTGTGCGGGAAACCTCTGTCTGTTGTTGCTCCGGAAATCCTCCGGCTATAATCCCCACAAATCACTCAGTCAGAAACTGATATATACTCTTAGGGTAAAATGACTATTTTGCCCCTAACCAAGTCCAAGTCAAAGTTAACTTCCAATTGACCCGACTCGCTGAGTTGGGCCGCCAAATCGTCGAGTCCCTAACCCTTTACCCGTCCTTATCCACGACTCTACTTGTCGAGTTTGGCAACGACTCGACGAGTTCCTCTTCTATATGAACATCGAATGAACCTTCATACGACTCACCGAGTTGTATGAGCAACTCGTCGAGTTCACCTTCATCTGTTGAACAAGTCATGTCCTTAATTCACCGAGTTGTATGAACAACTCGTCGAGTTCATCTTCATGTGTTGGGAGATTGCCTTGGTCTTGCCGAGTCTGTTCTAGCACTCGTCGAGCCCCATGAACTCTAGGTCTAAGGCTAAGTCCAATACGTTGGGTCACTCCTTCGGACCTTCTACAACCCTTCTTACACCCAACTGAGTTCTTTTGACCCTCAACAGATATGGGACTTTATGCCTTAGGCTCGTCGACTCCCAAGAATGGACTGGCCGAGTCGATAACGTCCACGTCCTATTTCCTCGATTTATGATGTACAACCTTTGACCAAATGATAGATCCAAGCCCCTAAGCTCGATCTAGCACGTAAAGTTACAAACTTTACGTGCATGCATGGGACTTTTGAGCCTAAAAGGCTTTAAAATGGCTCTTATGTTGCATGGGACCTTCCTTGAGTGCAAACGCAACCCAAATCTGCCTTGTGACTCCTCCCAAGACTTAGATCTGAGGTCTTGAACCCCAACCATGCTTGCAATCATGGTTGGTTACCTCATATGACTTAAAAAAACCCTAAATCTTCCCCAAAAATGGATCTAACAAATGAAAAAGCAAGGTACAGACTTTATACCTTTCAAAGACTGAAAATGATGTACCAAAATCGAATCCTTTAGTCTCCTCTCGATCCTTCTATGCTCTTCCTTCTTCTTTGTGAACAAAACTACCAAAATCACCACAAAAGCCTTAGATCTTGCACCAAAACACTTAGGGTTTGCTATGGAGGGTTTCTGGGAGCAATAGGGATGAGTGGTGGCTGAAAGAGATGATTAAATAGGGTGCAAACCCTCAAATTAGGGTTTTTGTCCAGTCAGAGCCTACTCGTCGAGTCCGGGACCCGACTCAACGAGTCCAATACTTAAATCTCGCGTCCCATCCCGCTTCTACTCGGCGAGTTGGTCCTTAAACTCGCCGAGTCCCAGGCCAAAAATGCAAAACACTTAAATAAAATACTTACCAAGAACCAGGTGCTACACTAAATATGATTAAAATCTCGATCTAAGCTTTTAGTTTTGAAATGAAGTATAATTTCCTCTCCGTTAACTATAGCAAAACAACTTTTCCCAATTGAAACTTTTGTTTTCTATAATTAACATTGCTAACTTGCAACACCTAACATAATAATCATGTTCCCAGTACCATGATAATTATTAGCATAACACTTATGCTCCCACTAGCTTTGACATATACTCAGAAATTAGTTGGACTTCTAGAAATCAATACTTTATTGACTTTCTTTCCAAAGTTCAGATTTCTGATATGAGATGCTTTGATATTACTTTATCAAAATCATACACATTTCCTTAGATAGCTCACATGTGTGTCTAAACAATTTTTAGAACTATGAAAAGGGATGCCGTAATCATAGTCTCAATTTTTTAGACCTTTGCCATTTCTCACAAGTCCATGTTAGTGTGTCGGTTAACCACACACGCTCCACTAACGACTTTGAGAATGCAAATATCACGATTGTTATCTACTTAAAATCTACTTAGTGAAAGCGTTTCCTCACCATCATTTTCATGAATCGGAGAGAAACCTTATGACACTTAGATTTTATGGTGTATGTGTTCTTTTCCATGTAAATTTGTCACAACCATAATCACAAGACAAGGTTAGTGACAAATCCAAACTCATATGGACTGAACTTGTGTAATCTTAAGTTCTTGCCACCTGGCAGCACAAGGGCCTACCATTGCTTCCAAGTAGTTATGCAATCAATTGAGAACTCATAGAACTCACATGCATAATCAACTTTAACTGGAATGGGCACAGAGACAAGAATATGTCAACACGATGGGCTATAAACCTTAAGTCGTGTGCTAGTGATAAACAATATATTTTTATTCTTGATTAGTTCTTGAAACCTTTTCAAGATCTTTAAGATTCCCACTGACCTCTTCACATATAATATTTTCTTGTCAAGAACCATTCCTTGACAAATTAAATATTCAAGAGTTAGTGCGGATTCTTATCAAGACAAACATTTTACACAATTGGCCTTAGTTTGTCTTTGTTTTATCCAAACATCACAACTTACCAATTTTAAATGTACAAGAGTAAGAAAACACTTTACTCTACATTTGACAAGTGTTATAAACCTTCGTAAGATTATGTCACTGAAGTTACAATCTTTGAGTATTACTATAAGACTCACTTTTGGAACGAAGTATGATTCATCTTTTGATTTAACCAATTCAACAATTCACGATTCCTTTTTTTAGTCAAACAAACGCACTAAGATGTCCTTAGAGAATTAATTGTGATATGGTTTCATAATCACTAAGATAATCATAAAGCATGATACTAAAGTACTCTCCCATTTTTCAGATTGGAGAAACTTTTATCTTTCTGCCTAATTTGATTCTTCTCATTTGTTCTGCCTTACATTGAAACTTTTCCAATGTTTTAGAATTATACTTAAACTTGTAAGTAAAACCATATTTACTAAACTTTAGTAAATCACGACGAATAGCCTTAACATTCTTTGTGGCGGACCTGATCAGCGCACAACCAAGTGTACCCGATCTCCTAGTCCTTCACTTGACTCACATATACATGCGAACAAGGAATTAGTCTTAATTTTCCAAAAGATGAAAATTCTCATTCATCATACAATTCAAGTTCCATGATTCCAAGTTTCTATCCAACTGAAACTTGGGTGATGAGAATCTTTCCTAATTTGGTGAATTATGACACTACCACAAATGAAAGAGTCAAATCCATTTTCCAATATTGCTATCAGTGGAATCATACAAACAACAATTTTTCACAAATGTCATTGTAAGGATATTTAAAATAAATATTTTTTTCCTTTATTTTAAAACTTGCGGAAAAACCTATCCTTACAATGCAAATGCATGTGAACACAATGTTGTTATTTATTCCTAGGCAATCTATCACAACTCTTAAGCAACAGCTCGAAATTCTGATCGCCGAACCATGCGATCGAAATCCATCTTCGCAATCAGAATCAACATATTATTCCTTTAAGATTCCTCTTTTATTTTGATTCTTAAAACATCAACATGTGACCTAGTCACATCATGTAACAAGAATCTCCAAATAGGAACTTAATAGAGTCAGATAGTGAACTTTACCCAAAGTAGAGTCAAACTTTTTGACTTTACCATCCTCATGATATTTCAGGTAAATAGGACAGCTTCGCAACCAATGCCCCTTCCTTTGGCAATAGAAACATATGTAATCTTTGGGAATGGTACACGGGACAATCTTAGACTTAGCCTTTCTCTTTACCATTTGGTCAACTGAGTTGAGTATGGCCGATCCCTTTCCATTGGGAAGAGAAAGTTTTTCTAGATTTCCAGTGTTACCATTGTAAGTGTCCATGGAAGTTTGGAAAGTCGATCTTCCAATCAAATTTGCTTTACCAGTGCTCCAAATCATTGCTGATTCAGCAACAACAAGCAAATATGTAAGATCATTAAGGGTCATGTCATGGTCTGTCATATAGTAGTCCTAAAGGAACTCACTATGTGACTTAGAAAGTGATTGAAGAACCTAGTCAACAATCCAGATTCCTTTAGACTTTGACACCCAACTTTCCTAGCTTGTCAATATGTGACTTCATCTCCAAAATGTGAGCATACATAGACATTGCTTGCCAATAGGGCTTGAGTGACCTTCAACTATTCAAGAACTTGTGGGTAAGGGAGAATAATTGGAGGAGGTGGAGGAATTGAAGTATGATTTCCATGATCCAACCACGGGACATCATCTTCATTAGGAAAGTTTGTTCCAAGAAATTTGGGAAAATCATAGTTGTCTGAACCAAACATCTACAATGGGAGATATTCAAGTTAGTTGATTTAAGTCCTTAATATAACACCCAATATGAAATATTAAGGCTAGGACCCAACACAATATTTTATAACTTGGAAGAGGGATGTCGTAATCCAAGCTATAAAATATTTTAAGGTAGGCGAATGATGATTCACCAATTTCCACCATGAAAGACGAAATAAATATTAGGTTTTAATTGGATTTGAAACTCCTAGATCTTTTGAGATTATTGAACTTTTCAATGACATGTTTCAATCTCGATTGTGCCCTCTCAAGTTTTGTGACTGGGATGTCGAGGATCACAAAACAAGGTGTGAATAACCATGCAAATATACTTGGTACTCTTAATTTTTATCACCTAATAGATTTGTCGGTTAACCACACACGCTCCACCGATCTATGATAAACCTTAAGCCACCCTTTGCCAACCTTGTTAAATCCAAGTTAGTGTGTCGGTTAACCACACGCGCTCCACTAACGAATTAAGCAAGGTGCTAAGTGTAATTTCTATGGGTTAGCACCAAATTCACATTTTCCTAAGTAACTAATATTGGGAATTTATAAGTGTTTAGTTACTTCGTATTTATCATTATACTTTTAATGAAGGGAGAATTAGAGTCCTGTCAAACCCGTTCGGCTAACGACCCTCTACCAGTCAAGGAAGCGGTAGGTGAGAGTGGACACTCATTAAACTGCCATTTATAGGCAGTAACCTTATACCCCCCTTATAGACCGACTTCGTGAATGAGGCCTACTAACGGTAAGACTGACTTTGTTCTTATATATATATATATATATATATATATATATATATATATATATATATATATATATATATATAACTATTAACTATTAATATTATAATAGTATTAGGGTTGAATTTTAACTTTTAAAATTCTAAGGGTTTAACTTGGATTTAAAGTATTCATGAGGGGAAACTTTACAAATTCCAAAACTTAAGGGCAAGTTTTGAACAATTCAAAAAAAAAAACTTTTCAATTCCATAACTTATGAGTTTAAAGTAGTTTTAATGAAAAACTCTTCAAGTTCCATAACTTAAGGACAAGTTATGGAAGACTTTAAAACATTTAAAAATGAGACTCTTTGTTTTTTATAACTTATGGAAATTTTATAAGTTTTAAAAATCATAAATGTGACTTTTCATATAACTTGAGGACAAGTTACAAAAACACATATTATGAACAACATTTAGATCAATTTGGATCAAAAACAAATTATTACATAAATTTTCTATTAACCTAAACAACTCATAAGAACAAGATAATTCAAATCAAACAATTTTCATGAAATTAGCCTAACCATTAAACTAATACAAAACATGAATCTATTGAGAATTATCTATTGAATTGGATTAGAATGAACATTACCACATCAAAAATAGGTTTATAGGTTCAAAAACAGCTTAGGGTAATGACTCTAGTCCAATTCCAACCTTAAAACTCAAAGATATGTTGTTAGGGGATCCAACTCGCCGAATGCAAGAACAAACTCGATGAGTTGGATGAGTTTGCACATGGACTCGTCAAGTCCCTTGTCCAGACAACAAAAAAACTTCAATTTTCAGCCATTTAAGCAAGTATAACATGAAAACAAGCCTTGGCTCTAATACCATTGATGGGTTTTAGTATACTATAACATCCTATGGTGCACATTCAACCCTAAATACCTTGGATCTATGTTTTCACTAATTATACATGAAAAATGGTTTCCAACGCATTAAACCTATAACTAGCATGCAATTGACATAAACAATACAAGATACTAGTTAGGATAACATACCTCTTTGTTGTAGCTTGATTCCATGGAGCTTAAGATCCTAGTGCCCCAAGTGTGGCACCTCAAATGGTTCCACCAACAACTTGGAATAACTTGAGAGAAAAGTTCTTATGCTCAAAATCGGCTAGCCCTCTCATATGAATCCTTCAGAACGATTTCTTGAGCTATGGGGTCTTTATATATCGTGGCTATTAGGGTTACTCCATGTAACTCATGTCTTTCCATATTCTTCGTGCTCCATGGGTTAAAACCTCCATGGAGTATCCATGGGTTACTCCATGGGTTTAGCCTAACATGAAGAACTATGAATCATAAGCCCACATATATAAGAATGAATGATTTACACAATCAATCCCCATATATTTAATTAGTGTCTTTTGATCACAAAACTAATTCCAAATTAATTCTTGATGTATACTAATTAAATAATATGATTTCATATTAATATATTAGAACTTATAATATACTAACAAATCATAAATATCATTTTCTCACAAAAGTCTATCCAAATTGTTCTGATGCCATGCAACCCAAATGGACCATGCCAATTGGGTCAAGTACATACCAATTATAGTTATGTACTTAGACACTAATCCAACACCCTCAACATCAGATAGTCACCTCATGGCTACGATCGGATCCTGAACTCCATCGAAATTCGGGGGCTTCGTATTGTCGAAGTCCCGATATTGAAAAACCCGACCCGGTCCAACACCTGCAGCTGCAACGATTGCAGAGGTAGCAACAACAACAGTCTCAGCAATGGTGACGTATCTGTCATCAAAGAAATCCATCACCGCAGTTTTAATAGACCCAAATAACTCCGGTATTTGATCCCTGACAATAGCCACAACCTCCTCACGGAGGATCTCCCTAATCCTGTCATCCAACGCGGCTGACCTGTCGTGGCGGCTTGCACCTGATCCCGATCCAGATCCAATCTCAACTCGTCTCGTCGTCACCATACTGAAAATAAATCAAGAAGATATCAGATAATACAAACCAACTCCCAACAAACCCTAGGGGTGTGATTTCTCTATTATGCGTGCGGGTCCTGTGCTTTCAGTAGTACGGGCCCATACTACCTTCCACACCTACCCATAGTCGTCTTAGAGGGTCATCACAACAACCCTAACAATAAACTTCCCTCTAGCATACTCATGTACTCTATTCCCACTTCTTAGAGGAAGGCTACACATATCGACTGGCCGACTGACCCCACATAACTCATCCTACCACTAACTATCACACGACCTTCCATTGGTGCCAGATAACTATCGCATGAACACTATCACATACTACATAACTTAAACAATCTTAGGCTAAAGGATTCAATCCCACAACGGTTGGACTCAGACAAGGGTTGCGCAACAGGACCAAATCCGCCACCCCATGACCATTTAACTCATGCAGTATGTGACTTAGTGCATTCATTCATTAGTTAGTTCCCACACGAAAGAGTCATACCACAATCAATAGAGTACTCTACAAGAAATAAGGCATCAAATATTAGGCAATTCTATCATATGATTCCTGAGGATCCCTATCCTATCACTAGCATGCTGCTCTAATCATAACATAGTATAATCTTAATTAACTGTGTGGTAATTTGGGGTCACTTACTGGCTCCGACTGATCGTACACCTTGCATCCTCCTAAATTATTTCAAAAACCATTTGAAAATATTTTAAAAAAAAATCTTTTTTCCCTTAGTTTGAGACTGGATTCACACGAGTGTTCCTCTAATTCACTCAAACCAAAGCTCTAATACCAACTTGTAACATCGATAAAATTTCATAATAATTTAAACTTTTTCAGACCAACCAAAATCATAATTATTTACATTGTAGTTTTCAAAACATATTTAACATCAGAGATTTTCGAAAATCATAAAACATAATATGAGGAGGTGCAAGATCAAGCCTTTGCCTTCCTACGATCATCTGAGGTACCTGAAACATAACCCAAAACTATAAGCCCAACGCTTAGTGAGTTTCCCCAAAATACGACCACAACACATAATCAATAGATATCACAACAACTGCATGCATACAAAACCTTCAACATGCCTGGACCGCCGTACCGGGCCTTCAGCCTGTCGGGTCCACCACACAAACCTTCAGTCTATCTGGGCCGCCCTGGGTCTGTTGGCCTTCTACACACAGCAAGACCGCCTCAACCCAACCAACCATCACATGTTCATATATAACATAATCAAACATAGTTAACATATACAAGCAATCATACAAGTTTATCAGATCATTATAGTATAACACATCATATCTACTAGGATGCCGATCTAACATATCACAACAACATACCAAACATACAATAACCCATGGTAACAATACAAAGGGCCAACATTGGTGCCTTCGACTCAAGAGTATAGTGAGGATGACTCACCTCGCAAAATGTATAGAACTGATGAGGCCCGACTCCGAATCTCAGCTCTCTACACGATACATACTTCCATTAAATGGCCAATTTTCATAAAAATTCCAAAATACCCTCAAGGTCAAACTTGGTCAAAGTCAAAGTCAACAGTCCATGTTGAACCAAAACACGCCGTGTTTCGATAACATCCAGACGATCGGGAAAACTCCAACCAACATGTTGTGTTCGCTTGCAAACACGTCGTGTTTGCCTGAGTTCCAACAACTTAATATATTTAGCTGTTTTCTACGATTCCAGGGACTCCAAGGCTCAGATCTAGACCCAAATGCTATCAAGAAGGATAAACTTTCAAACTTTATCCTTTGGAACCACTCCAAGGGTTCGAAAACCCAACCACAAGGATTGAAGGTTCAAAGGCTTGACCAAGAAGCACTAAATCCTTGAAGTCTAAAATCCATCCTTTCTAGATGAGATTCTAGCACCAAAACCATCTCAAAGGTCAGTGCTTTATAGACATTCATGTCCAATGCATGTCTTGAACCCAAAATAGGTAAAAAAAATGGGGATTTATGACATACTCTCCATGCAAGGCATCAAAACTAGACTATAGGCTAGATCCAAGACTCTACAAGGTCACTTAGACCTGGAGATTCATAAAGTTGCTAACTTTATGAGATCCAACCATTCCCTCACTCAAGAACAACAAGAAAAGGGACAAAACTCAAGATCTAGCAACATAGAGGAATAAAAATCGGATCGTGGACACTTACAAAGGTCCAGAAGAGTGCCAAACTGAAAGATGAGGGCTTACTTGCTGGATTCTTACTTCCTTCTTATAACTTCTTTCTTCTTTGGCTCCAAAAACACCACACTAGCTCACAAATGAGAGGGAAATATGATTAAGGTTCTCAAGGGTCGATATGGGGGGTTTGGAGGCTGATAAAAGACCACCCATTGGGACTTAAGGAGATTATATATGGTGCAAAATCCTGAAATTTAGGATTTCTCAACCACCAACATGCCATGTCCCCCCCCCCCTCCAACATACCGTGTTGGTCCATAAAAACACGCAACCCAAAAGTTCCTCACCACGTCGTGTTTCAGAGGAAAACATGCAAAAATGGAATAAATCTCATACCTGAAAATCGGGGTGTTACAATTTTAGTCTAAGGTTGCATGTATTTATACGGGAAAAAAAAGAAAAAACTAAAAAAAACACCCGCAAACGTACAAGTCACTAAAGCGTACCCGTGCCTTAGCGATTTATACGTTCGTAGATGGAATGTTAAAATCATAGATAGACTTAATCCATCTTCGATTTTGATGATTATTTTTGTAATTTAGGGTTTTTTTTGGCTATTTTCTACAAAGTAATTAAAAGATTAGATTATTTTTAAAATTTTATCTAAAAATTATTTGAATTTAAGCGAAAAAAGATTGAGAACAATTCATTACAAATATATATTTCTTATAATCATATTTAGATTATTATCTTATGAAAAAAATTATATTATTTTGTTTTATTTATCTAATATGAAATAAGCTTGAAATAAAATTTAGCTATAATAAAGTTGGTAAAATTTTACTTGAGTATCATAAAATAATAAATAAAATGTGAAAGAAAGTTTAGCTAATAATAATGTAATGATTAATTAGCAAAGTAATGAAATAATTAGGTATAAGGTCCTACTAATTGGACCCTAGTTTCACTTATTGGACCCAATTATTATGAGGTTTCGACTTTCTCAAACCTTGAGAATTGTAATTCCTTATTTTACGAAAGAGTCTTACTTTTAATGATGGTAATTATTATCATTTGACTTACTTTCATTATAACCTAATTATTCCTAATTTTATTTTATAATAATAATTTTTTTATTACTAACTTTATTAAAAGCACCACCACCAACAAGGTAACTATTTCAACCAGGATAATCTTTGGTCAAGACCACAGTCAAATAAAATTATTATATTCAAATAAAATTCACTTACTCTATTATTATCTAATTTTTCAAACATTTTTTGATAAAATAAATACGACAATAATAGTATAATTTATTTTATAAAATAATAGTTTAAATAAAATTATAAAAAAAATGTATCTGGAATAATTAAACAGGTGGATGAACATTTGTATGTGTATGACGATAAAAAAAAAGTTTTAAAAAAATCATTTGGTTATTCAATCTGCCGCCCTATTCTTCATTAATAAATAAATAAATAAATAAATAAATAAAAACCTATACCATTTGACAGCCAAATTCTCCATTTAGTACTAACCTAACACCATATTTTTCTCAGATGATATTACTCTTTCGTATGTTATTTGATGCCACAGCCGCAATCGGACGGCCATCGTCGTCATATCACCACAGCCGCCAAATCGCCGTTGCAGTAGACACATCACTACTGCATGTGAAGGGGAGAAGGCGGAGAACAAAAAGTCGGCAACGCATGACGGATAGCGGAAGCCGGCAGAGACAATGTATGGTTGCTAGAATACAATTTTCAAGTTTTTGATTTGATTTTTTAAACAAACATATGGATTATCATTTTAATTTTAAAAAATATTAATAAACCATCATGATTTTATTTATATAAAATCGAAACATTATTAAAATAAAAATACAGATACTACAAATTATGGATTATAATTTGAATGTTTTTAGCTGATAGCGGTATTTTTACATAAATTATATATAAGTACTTTATAATATATTTATAAAAAATGATTTTTATAATATATATATATATATATATATATATATATATATATATATATATATAAAAAGCTGCTTTATTTTAAATGTTTGATAACATAAAAGTTTTCTCATTAAATATATTTTTATAAAGTTTTTGATATTAAATAGATTTACGTGAAATTTATAATTTGTATATTAAAAAAAGGTTTCATCATTACTTCATAATTAATTAATAATTGTAGAAAAAAATCATAAAGTAAAAAGGTTATCATTATAATATAATGATAATATTTAAAAAAAATAGGTTTAATGATTAGGGGTCTTTTTAGACCGTAGAAAAGATCTAATTAGATGGACCCTTATGTATATTGATAAAATGATTAGGATATACAGAACAGAGTGTCTATTCATATATTTTAACGGTATTTATTTTAACGGAGTAAACTAGAAATACAAATTATATAAGTTTTGGAAATAAAAAAAAACATTCTTAGTATTATCCTTAAATACCAATTTTTAAAAGGGATAATGACTTAAAAGGGTAATGGATTTTTGACTTTATTTATATTTAGTCATTAATTTTTTCATTATCTATTTGCCACTGAATTATTGAAATTATTCATATTTTACCTTCCGGTCATATGGGTAAAATGTGAACAATTTCAATAATTCAATGACAAATAGATAATGAAAAAAAATTTAATGACTAAATATGAATTAAATCGAAAATCCATTACCCTTTCAAGTTTTAAGCAATGTTTTAAAAACCAGTTTTTTAGTTGAACCGGTATGGTTACCGGTTTCCGGTTCAACCGTTTAACCGGTTCGACCGCTTAGTAAACCGGTTTCTATAATTTTCATATTTTTTCGTATTTTCATACACATACATACATACAAAAATCAAGAAGTTGATGTCCACAAATTCAAACATTAAAATACACATAAATATAAGTTATAGATCAATCTAAATACATTAAAATAACTCAGAACTATAAGTTTTATATCAATCCTTGTGCATTAAAAAGAAAATATAGTCATAGATGAATAAAAACGCATCAAAAAACTTCATAACATTTATCATGTGTTTTTATTTAGAAATTTTTTAATAAATGTGAAAAAACTATCAAAGTTTATTATGCAAAATGTTTAAATTCCATGAGTTTTTTCAGGGGCGGACGCAAAATTTCATAGTAGGGGTTGCACGGGAAGATTAGGGGTTGCACAATAGTAGAAAAAATAAAAAATTTTAAAATTTTCGAAAACTTTTCCACTGCAGTCGGAAAATTTAGGGGTTGCATGTGCCACCCCGGAACCCCCCTAAATCCGCCCCTGTTTTTATTCAATTTAACCGGTTCAACTGGTTTAATTGAACCGGTTCAACCGAATTTTTGTAAAAACCAATCGGTTCGATCTGGTTCAGAAATAGACATAAAACCGGTGATAATTAAACCACTTTCTTCCTCGATTCTCGGCCCAACCGGTTCGACCGGCGGTTCAAACAAGTTTTTAAAACAATGGTTTTAAGTCATCATCCTAATAAAAACCACAAAATTTTGTCAAAAATAAATCGGTAATTTTTTCAACAGCGGTAATAAAATTTCAGTCGAAGTTAACCACCATAAATGTACCCTGTGTCTGTGTGTGCAATTGGGACTTCTACATAATACACCGCAAAGGTTTCCCAATTTGGAAAATCCAGAAACTTCAGTGAATTACCTGTTTCTCGTTAACTTCACTTTCTCATCTTTCAAAGTTTTCGACTATGAATCCGAGCACTGACAAGTTGGTGAGGAGAACAACAATGGTGGCGACGGTTACTGCCGGTTATTTCCTACTAACTGCTGATTATGGCCCCGAACCTAATGTTCTTGATCCCGTAAGCCTTTCAATACAGTTTACTGTTCTTTGACTTAATCTAGGGTACTGTCGGTAATTTCTGGTTCTCGATTTTAGTTTAATTAGTTGTATTTCGCTTGTTGCGTTGTGTCATGATAAACTTCTACTCACATATCGAGATTGTTCATCGCTTCCATGGTGATTTCCTCGCTGATATTATAATTTTGATTATGTTTTCGTTATTGCAATTATCCCTTATTCGATAATCAAATTCCACTTTTGGTTTTCATAATCCTAACCCGGTCTCTCTCTCAAATTATAAAATTGGGGCCGATGTTTATAGCATTTTAAACCCCAAAACTACTAGATTGTAACATGGCTTGTCTAAATTGTAATCTGATTAGCAACTGTCAATGTTAATTTGCTACTGTGGGGTTTTATTCGATGATCTCCAAATGTGGGTTTTTAATGTTTAGATGCTTTTCTGGTTCATGTTATCTTGGGGGTTTTGGCCATTGTTATTTGCTGTCAATCCTAACACATTTCAAATAATAGATCAAGAATCGCATACAATCAGCAGAACAATCAGTGAAGAGATTCATCTTTGGATCTAAACAAGGAATTCAAGAACCCAAAAAGGCAACAGAGAAACGTTCATGATCTTTCTGACAACACAACCAGGTTTTCTTTTGATGTTTTTGCCTTTGATTGACCTTTAGAATGTGAATCTTGACTATCTTGTGGGATCACAGTGTTTGGATTCACTTTTCTTCTGCAGAATACAAAGGAAACAACTCCCAAATAGCTCTCATAGAGATTAGGAACTTTCTTTCTTCTCTTTTTGTATGATATTTGGTGTTTTTATTTCTATATAGTCTTTTCCTCTTGGACTTTATTTGCAGTTTTAACCTCATGTATGTATCTTTCATATGCTAGTGTTAATGTATTTTACTTTTCGTGTATATTGATTCTGTAGCCTTGGGATTTTAGTGTACACAAGGCCATAATTTGTGTATATGGATTCTATGAGGGTTTTGGATTTGCTTGTTAAAGATTTGATATCTCAATAGAATCTCATTCTCATGATCTGATCTTACCTGGGATCCCAAATCCCAATTTTGTCTGAAAAATGGATTTAATTGTAAATTGATCTCTTCTTTGTAATACGAATCGATAGTGCCTCATTTGTGGTAAAAAGCGACAATACAAGTGGCTTGATGAGCACAAAAAAAAAAAAAAAAAATTGATTTTTGGGTTTAGATTGAATTTGTCATCAATTTATTTGTTATAAAAAAAAACTCAAGATTGTTTTTTTTGGGTAAACATTTTTTTTTAATATTTGGATATCTACGCTAAATCTTTTAGTTATTTTATAAAATTGAGATCTCTCATATTTCTATTTCTATTTATATAATAAAGCTATATTATATTGTGGGAATAAAATTACATGACACTGATAATTTTGAAATAGCTAAATAATTTGTAATATTTGATATTTGTCAAGATCAATAATTTCTAATAACAAGATAAAATAATCAATTTTTATAGATATTAAGTTGCTGTAGTTATTTATTTTTCTTGATTTGATTGTTATATAAGGGCATATTTTATTGTGAAATGAGTATTTTATAACTTGTGTAAAAGATAAACATGGTTGATTTGTGTAGTATTTTTCAGACTTAAACCCTATTTTTTTTATCCATAATATTTCTTTTTAAATTAATATTAGATATTTGAAAAAATCTCATTCACATACCTGTCAAACAACCATCCACTCTCTCTCTCCCTCACTAAAAACGTCCGCACTCTTCACTTCACAGAAGCTCCCAACACAATGTCCCCTCTCTCTTCGTTCCTTCATTTACATAACTGTAATTTCCCTCCATGGCCACACCAAAATCTTCCTTTCGTATCGCACCATCATCTTCTTCACAATTCCTTCCATGGACACCCTTCAAATTCCCATCAAAACCCTCCAAAATCCTCTGTTCTCGAAACCCTAATCCACCCTCTCCTCCAGCACCCATAAATCTAATCTCAATTCTTCGAGTAATACCCGATTGGGCCGATGCAATACAAGAGAGTCGTTTGAAACAGAAGAGGCAACTTTACAAATACGAAGATTGGGTTGAACACAGAAGCTCTTTGAGACATCTCAGGCATCTGCTGTCAAGTCTGAGTTCTAGGGTGGTTTTATCGTTAGTCCCACCAGTTATTGCCTTCACGACGGTGGCTGTGGTGGTTGCGAGTTACAACACGGCGGTGTTTTGGGATTTGTTGCCGGAATTTTTCCCGATTTTGAGGGCTTCTTCTTTGCCTTACCAGTTGACAGCTCCGGCGTTGGCGCTTTTGTTGGTTTTCAGGACGGAAGCTTCGTATTCAAGGTTTGAGGAAGGGAGGAAGGCTTGGACGAAGGTGATTTCAGGGACAAATGACTTCGCTCGGCAAGTGATTGTTAGCGTGGAGACAGAATCTGTGTTGAAAACGGCGCTTTTGCAGTATATTCTGGCGTTCCCAATTGCTCTTAAGGTTTGTAATCTTTAAATCCAACAATAATGCATCCAATTTAGAGATATCTGTGTGCTGACCTTTTGTAGTTAAATTCAATGCAGTGCCATTTGATTCATGGATCCGACATAGGAGGAGACCTCAAGAATCTTCTTGAGGATAATGATTTAGATCTAGTTCTGAGTTCAAATCATCGCCCACGTTGCATTATCCAATTCATCTCTCAAAGTCTGAAGTTGCTGAATTTGGAATCATCAACACTAACCACGCTAGTAAGTCTTTAAATGTTTCAAACTCGTAACTTTGAGCTCAGAAGTAAAATCTTGGTTGTGGATTACGTTTCAGGAATCAAAAGTGACGTGTTTCCATGAAGGAATTGGTGTTTGTGAACAAATCACAAGCATACCTATCCCTGTTTCCTACACTCGTTTGACTTCAAGATTTCTTGTTCTATGGCATCTCACCCTTCCAATAATTCTGTGGGACGATTGTCACTGGATTGTAGTCCCCGCTACTTTCATCAGCGCTGCTTCTCTATTCTGCATCGAAGAGGTTTGTTTCATTGTTTGTTTTTCATTAAAAGCATTGACTTTTGAAGTAAAACCCTCCATTTTTCAAACTTCAGTTTCTATACAAATTTTGAACCTTTTTCCAAAATCTATTGAGAAAAATATGGGTTTGTAGTAAGCATTAGAAGCATAGCAATCTAGGTGTTGAATTTTCTACATAGTATATTACCATTTTTGTACTTTCAAAATCACTAGGTTTGACCTTTAAAGTCAAACTTAGCATTGAAATTTAAGAAGCTTGTTTTTAATTTTTATATTTGTATTTGTAGGTGGGGGTTCTGATTGAGGAACCATTTCCGATGCTTGCTCTGGATGAGCTATGCAAACTGGTTTATGACAATGTTCAAGAAACATTAAAAAGTGAGCAAAAGATTCGAAAATTACTTAACACCAAAATTAAGGATGCTGTTTCTTCTAGAAAGCTCGCAGCAAATGGGCACCCAGCTTCAGGAGGTGGACAAAGTATTTGGCCTAATAATTCCTCAAATAGTATAAACAATTGACGTATCTTTTATCTTTATGAGGAATGCTATGTTTTTAAAAGGCGATGTCTAATACTGTAGATGTTTATCTTCCATTATTATTATTATTATTGTATCTGTATATATATCTATATGTGTTTATAGGAGAAACAAGTCCATAATTTCGTGTAATACATTAGCAAATTATTTAAAGTTGGATGCCAATCATCAAAAGTCAAAAACCAATACAAACAAGATTGTTAAATCAACAATCACTTGTCAATTAAACTAGTCAACAAGTCATCCATTCGGGGTTATAATCTCCCAATTTCAATTTCTTGCATTTTGCAAAGAGTCTGATGCTTGTATCAAAAGTAACCCTCCAATATTACACTTTTGCCCACTATTTTGGGTTCAAACTTGTTCAAGCCTGCTTTTTGGCCAATCTTTATAGCCTCTAGGGAGGCACTTTCTTTGTTCCCACCCCAAATTGGCAAAACTTCCACCACCAACTTCTGCACCAAATTTCCCTCAATCCCCTTCAAAATCTCTTCGAAGTCACCAATACCCCCTCTTAAATCCAACAATACACTACACAGTCCTTCACCTTTACAATGCTCCAAGATTGTCCCTAACTTCAATTCATCAAAAACCCGTGTCTCGATTCCCGTTTCAGATCCCACCCCTGTCTGTTGATCTGTGAATATGACCACCTTTGAAGCTGATTCTTCAATCTGGATCACATGATTTGGATCTTTTGCAATTATAACACGCAACGGTTGGTTTGATTTGGGTTCTTTTGATTCAGGAACTGAATACTTTTGTAATGATTTTGAAGAAAGCACAACTGCATCATGTTCTTGTAATAGCCTTGAGTAGTATCCACCAGCCTCCATGGATTCTTCCCCAAGATCATCCGAGAGACCACCATCGATCGTGAGAGAGTATCTGTATTTCATCAAGACATTGTTATGTACTTATTTGAATTGTTGCTTTTGTTTGTTTAATTGTTAAAACTGATGAATATTGTGAATATTGTTTGTTGTAGTGTAAGATTTTGTCTCATTCAGACAGTTTATTCGGTTAAAAAACAGACTTTATATATAGGATTTATTTAGTAAGCTATATATATATATATATATATATATATATATATATATATATATATATATATATATATATATATATATATATATATATATATATATATATATATATATATATATTACATAAAGAGACATGAAAATGAGACTTATTTTCTCAAATACTCTTTGACACATCACTTATCCATACAACACTTAATGACCTCAAAATAAAACTTACCTTAAGGTAACAAAAGGGTTCCCAGTTTTCATTTGGTGTATCCATGCCTCATTAAGCTTTTTGCAGAGTTCTTCTTCAACACCAACTGTTACATCAATTCCTGCAGCTTGCAATTTAGCAACGCCCCTTGAGGCAACAATTGGATTTGGATCAACCATTCCCACCACCACCTTTTTCACTTTTGCTTTGATTAGTGCTTCAGAACATGGAGGAGTTCTTCCAAAGTGATTACATGGTTCTAAACTCACATATGCAGTTGAGTTCTCTGCCAATTCCCCAGCATCCCTTAAAGCAAAAACCTGTGAAATGGAATAAAAGAAGTGAGTCATATATCATATATGTGAAAGTTAGAAGCAGAAAAGGCAAATATTAAAGTAAGTACCTCAGCATGAGGTTGCCCAGCTTTGGGATGAAATCCTTCACCAATGATTTTCCCATCTTTAACGATAACACAACCAACCATGGGATTAGGGCTTGTATGCCCAATAGCTTTTCTAGCAAGCTCCACACACCTTCTTATATAAAATCCATCGTCATTATCTTTCTTATCATCTTTCCCTAGTGACGCTTCTTCACATGTAATCCCACCTAATCCAACGTGTCTCCTCATATTGTTTGATGAATCAGATACCCTTCTGGTTGAATTACATAACCCGAATCTGTAATTCGAAAAGGATTGAAATTTAACAAACTGGGTTGAAGGTGGGTTAGGGTTTAAGCAGCGAAACGAAGATGAGGTTTTTGTGGGATTGAGATTATAATTTGAAACTGGAAGTGTTTGGGCATACATTATGAAAACCCCAACAGCAACAACTTGTGAATTTGAAGTCCAGGACGATGTCACCCGATTTAGAGATTAAATAGGTTTTGAATCTCAAATCTCGATAGTGCATCAGAAGCGAGTCAAGGTTGAAGATGGCCTAGTCCATGCCCTCAACAAAATCAAAGAAGAAGAAAAAAATAGATTATTTCTGGTGGCCTGGTTCATGCCCACAGACCGGCTTTTCTCACCCATTTCTCTTATCATTTTTTGTGCTACATTCAACATATAAAATGGTGGATTAAATATTTTTTAAAATAAAATTAGTTTCATTTTGTACTTGCTACCATTAATCATCCATATCCAAATTTCATTTTAAATGTTGATGATTTTCAAGATTATTTGTTTTGAAATAAATAATTATTTTTAATATTTCTAATAGTTTTTAATTGAGTAAAACATAAACATAAATTATATTTATTAAATAAATATTGGTTTATGTTGGATTGTTAATGACGGTGAAAAATTGGAATGTCGGAAAGATAGAGAAATTAGTATTTTTAATAGAAAAATTGGGACAGAATGGATTGCTAAAAATAAATAATAATCAATTTAGAAATTAAATAACAATCAAACTTTCATACAATATTGTCCTTTATAGAAATTTAACTTTCATATAATACGCCTTCTATAGAATTTTTATGAATAGAGTAATGGAAAGCAAATACAGCCACACTAACATCAATTTTAGTTTGTATACGAATTTAAGCATTCTAAAAGTTATTTTCAACGTTTCATTGGTAGCGGGGTGACTTCCAGATTTTAAGATCCCTGTGCTAAGAAGAAAAATAGGGTGCTAAATTAATATATAAGTAAAATAAACTTAATAGTAAATAAATTAACTAAAAAGAAACGTATGGAATTTAATAAAAAGTTCAAGGGTTGATTATGTAACTTTTAAAGACTATTCCTTAAACATATTAGATTGAGGGTTGATTATGAAACTAAGGGCCAAAAGTGTCATTTGAATTTAAAACTTCAAAATGTGGTGGCCATGATTCAAACTTACATTGCTCCACACTAAGGTACGTGTTTATACCAATTAGGCTAGGCTACATACATTTTATGCAAAACTTTGAATAAATTCAAATATATTTAGTTATTAAATATATAATTTAATTAAAACTTTGACCCTATTTTTTTTCGAGGCCCTGTGCGGCTGCCCCTCTTGCCCCCCTTAAAACCACGCCTAATTGGTAGCTAGGGGTGAGCAAACCCGAACCAAGAAACCGACGAAACCGAAACCGAATCAAAACCGACGGTGTGGGTTTTAAATTTGTAAAAACCGACTTTCCGGGTTCGGTTTCGGTTTTGCCCCCAGAAACCGACCCAACAACCCAAGAAACCGACCCTTCTTTAAAACCGAGAAATCGACCCAGCAAACCCGCAAACCCGATGCTTTTTACTGATATATATATATATATATATATATATATATATATATATATATATATATATTAAAAAAATAAAAATAAATAAATGAAGCTTAGGTGTTTTTTTAATTATTTAACTAATTGTTACATTTCTGGAAAATGGGTTCAAACCCAAAACCCATGGGTTTAAACCCAGAAACTGTAAGTGTATGGGTTGAACCCAAGAAACCGAGAAACCGCCCAAACCGGTATCAAAAACCGAGAAACCGAACCGACCCTATTGGGTTCTGAAAACCAGAAACCGATCATTTACGGGTTGGGTTGGGTTGGGGTCCAAAACCGACCCAAACCGACCCATGCACAGCCCTATTGGTAGCTATGGATTTAAAAAATATATTAAAAAAAACAACTTTATTTATAAATACAAGCAAAAGTCATCTAGTTAGATGAACTAATGCATCTCATATTCTCATAGTCCACATCATATTACACGTAACATATCATAATATATACCAACGCAATAAACTGACATGAAGAACATACAAAAGTATGCATATATACTGCATACAAAAGTAACAACTCAGCTTTCATACGATGACAAAGCAAGAGCAAAACCTAATGCCCACCTTACTTTCTTCATTCTCCAAAATCTTCTCCAGTTCTGTTATTATGTCTTCAAACTTTGGCCTCGCGTCAGGATTCCGGTGCCAACATCTTTTAAGAAGCCTGTCCCCATTTAAAAATAAAAAAACATAGATTAGAAATAGTCAAGTATTCTTTTCAAGATATATACTTTTGACTTAATAAGTCAAATCTATAACTTTCAAGTTCATATATGACAAGATTTTTGTTAGGAATTCAACACTAACATCGTTCTATTGCTATACTTGTTATGGGTGTTTAATCTATTTATCCAAATACACAAACATTTTAAAGATTCATATCAAATTTTTAAGTTTATAAACTTTGTTTGACCTTAAAAAGCCAAATAATTCAATTTCAAAAGGGAGGGACAAATCACGACTTTTGGCTTCCTCATATGAATATTTAGTATATGTTATTAATTTAATAAGGAAACATGACTTAATCTGGTAAGCTATATATTTACAAATGCAGAAAGATCGACTTAACAAAGTAAGTAGCTTACATCCTTACGGGCTCCGGATACAAATATGAAGATAAAGGCGGCCTCGAGTCCTCATATGCTCGTTTATCCGCCACATGCTCGGGTGGTTCTTCTCTATTTGATGGTCCTCCTTGAAACATCTAATCCCACATATCCATGCAACATTTTAATTTGAACATTTTTAAGTTTTCAAGTCACATAACAAAAGCTAAAAAGTTGTTCAAATGTATCATTGATTAGTTTTGTGTTTGAAGATTCAAAATCATTTCCGATTATTAGTCATTTCCAGATGATTTCAACTTTATTATTTAAGTAACAAAAACTCACACCAAATCTTGAATTAGTTTGACCTAAAAGTCAAAAGCTATATGAGAAGTGATAGGTAGGACTTACTTCATGAACAATCAAAGCAAACGAGAAAACATCAACACTCTTGCCATAAGATTCTCGCCGATATACTTCAGGAGCCATATACCGATCTAAAAAAAAGATCATAAAATCAATAGGATTTCAAGAAACTTTATTATTGCTATTATTGTAATAAAAGTGGTAGATTTTGATACATGATCCAGTTCCTCCAGTCATTTTGTAACCATAAACATCTTTCTCCTGTGCAATTTTGCTCAACCCAAAGTCTGTCACTTTAAGACGCCCAGCTTCATCTTGCAATACATTTCTAAAATATGAAGAAATCATCATTTCATTTCGGAAGTTTAAAACTTGCAAAAAGAATCTTGACCCATTAATTATTTGATTTTGACCTCCCTTGTTTTTCTTAACAACAATGAACGCATACATTACATATATACCTTGGGGTTAAATCCCTGTGTATTATAGCATGAGGTTTATGGTGATGAAGATAATTCATACCCCTGCACAATGTAACTCAAGTTTTCATATAAATTCTTCAAAAGTTTGATGATAACATTGAAGATGAAATGAAATACCTTGCAATATCCAAAGCATAAGAGACAGCAGTCAATGAATCAAGTCTTCCTTTCTTCTTTAGAATGTCATACAAACTTCCCTACAAAATTCCAAATATTAAAGAACTATCAAGCCCATATATAAAAGAAAAAGAACTGAAAAGGGTACTAATACAAATACACATCATAAACAAAAAGTTAAAACCAAAAAGACTAACATTTTTTAAATACTCAGTTAGGAAAATCAAGCGATCCGAGTCTTTCAAGACACCAAGAAACTGCACTATGTTTGGGTGTCGCAATGTTTGCCATAACTCCAGTTCTTTCAAAAACGCTTTCCTGTAACATGTTTGACTTTCGAGGGTCAAACTCAAACGGACTAAATTCTCGATTCGAAAAGTACTAGGTTTGACTTTTGTTTGGTCAAAGCTCACCTCACAGTTTCGCTTGATGCAATTGAAGACCGGATTGTTTTAGCAGCGACTTCTGTGCCACGCCATTTTACTTTATAAACTTCACCATACGCACCCTGCTGTCATATGACATGGTTGACACGCGGGTTATGAAGTTCCTTTAATAAAGATTGCTTCAAGATTTTATTTTTTTTCTTATAAAATATAAAGTATTTACTTCGCCAATAAGAATTGATTCCTTCATGCGAACTTCTGTGTAATGAATTTGGTAACATGGAGTTTGGGAATCGAGTCCAACCTATACCAAAATATACTTTATGTCAAATGAATTAATATTGAATTTGTAAAAGTAATAGGTTCGGCATGAGGAGTGTCAAACATAGATTACTGGATCAAGTCCTCCATGTGCCTCGAGGATTTTACATATTTCCAAGTGACCTAAGCTACGTGCATCCGAAAGTGGCTGCAAACCAAAAGCAACAAACCTTGAAACAACCGTGAATTTTAACAGTGTGCCTGATACAGAGATGTATTAGGCACACTGTGTATCAGACTGATACATATTAAAAATATAAAACTTACCGTGCGACCCCAACGGTCAGTAGAGTTGACATCGGCTCCTTTTTCAAGAAGTAAGAGAATGATTTCGGTGCATCCTTCACAAGCAGCTAAGTGAAGTGCTGTTCTTCTATCATAATCTCCTACATTTGGTTCTACTCCTTTTTCAAGCTCTTGCATCACACCCCATTTGTTGCCTTTACCCGAACAATATAGAAGGCGATATGGCCCATCTGAGTCCGACTTTTGCACTTGCATTTGCTCCTACAGGAATATGAAATTCATCAAACCTATGGAAAAAAATAGCAATGTACTTTCATTGATTTGCTTATTGTAGCATCCTACTTTGATTTCTTTCTGTTATAGCATCATGCTTTGAAAAAACTACCCAATTATAGTAATGCTATCCAAATACAAGGAAATTTTCACTGCTATAATTAGGTACATCTTTTAAAGTACCTCATCTCAATAAGATTTTTCAGTTTTTGGAAAGTACAATGTTGTAATTGATTGAAATTAAAGTATGATTCTTTAATACACAAATGAATGCAACTTTAGTCCATTGTAAAATATCAAAATCATTGTAACATGTGATGATCTAAGTTCTGCACAAATTATAAGTAGAAACTAGTATCATCTACTTTAATTTGTACACATTTTATAAGAGAGAAGAAAAATTCAAAACTTGATGGAAACATGAAAGGTGGAGACATGTTATGACTTTTTGTGGGTCAAATTTGTCACAATTAGGATCGATCAATAGAGATGTAAATTTATATATAGAGAAAAAGAAACTTATTACTTTCAATTTTGCAATAAATATTGCTAAGAAAACGCATTTAAACATCAAATTTTATTAATAAAAACATGTCATTTTTGGATATGCAATCTTTTTCTCAGAGCTCAACAATGGAGGTAGTAAAATGCATTACAACAAAAATCGAAGTCATATTTTCCCCTAAATCTCCCACCTTGCACAAATTGTAGGTTTGCATAATCTTGTAGAATTAAACCTTTCTTGAAACATATACGGCATTTAAAAATTAACCGAAAGTCAATATTATGGACTTGTTTTGACTTTAATTGGTCAAATGAGTAACCATCAGGAATCCTCAAAAAATAGAATGTAGAAATGGATAAAAGCAAAAATGCTGTCTTGAATTATGCAAAATAGAGATTGACAATCTGATTAAATGCTTCAAACAAATAAATTATTTAAACATATCATTTGGGATCCAAAAAAATGAAATGCTTCACCACAAGATTCAAACTTTATCTCAAAGCTTGATGACATAGGAAATAAAATGCATCTTACAATACCCAGATCATATCTTTACCAAATTTTCACTAGAACACACTTTTTACAGGTTCAATCGCTTATATACACAAAAGACATATCATAAGTTGATAGATACTAAAATCAAATTAAAATAATAATAACTCACATAACTAGGTGATGATGAAGCATCCATGGCAACTCTGGTTCCAAGATTCTGTTGTTGAAGTTTGGAACGAAAATGTGTGACGATTTGCTATCAAGATTTATAAACACACATAATTTTATGGCCGATGAGATTAAGGAATAGACAAATAAGAACAAATAAAATACTGATTTACCAAGAAATGGAAAAGGGTAAGAAGAAAAACATAGTGTGTTTCGCCATGGTTGATTGGTGGGGAACATTCTCACGAGCAAATGAAATTGATATTTTGGTGGGAAATTTGGGGGAGAATTTTGACGCAATTCGACTTTATTCTACGAACTTGGCGTGTGGAATAGTTAAATTAAAATTCTATTTTATTAATTTCTTTTGTTAAAATTTATCATGTACATGGATAATATTAAATGATAATTTTACAAATCCTATCAAATATAACTAATTCGGTATCCTAAACTAAACCGCTTAATCTTAAATTATTTGTCATCATAGGCATCATTTGATAGTAATAATAATTACCTAAAAATGCTTATTAAAAAAAGACATTCAGTTATAGGTGAATCCGATAAAATATTTTAGCAAGCATCTACTTCCTCATGTAAAAGCATTTCCTCCGACTTTGATCAACGGTTTGAAAAATCCATAATAATGCAACATGGTCATCTTTCTCCGTTCTTTTTGTATTTATTATAAAGACATGTCCCAATTAATTAAAATAAACATTTATCTTCTTACCAATTGAATTCATACAACGAGAAAAAAAAAATAAAAAGGTCATAAAGAAAGAGACTTGCAGCTAATTACATCATCATCAGACGCCGGCAATTTAGGCACAGAAGTAGTAACCAACACCCCATCCACATTCGCCGCCTTATCCACATCAAAAACCACCGTGCTCAGCCCCTTTCCGACTACAAATATCTTCTTACCAATTCCAACAACCCGACAAGGTGGTCTAGTAAGTACAGCCGACAGCCTCCCAAAAGCTTCCCACTCCCTCTTATCTTTCCGCCACGTCATCACTCTAGTCCCTGAACTCTGATCCAACACATACAGCGTGTCCTCCACTACAATAGCTGGGCCCCGCCACCCACACACCATGTCAGAATCTGCATGCTGCCACGTGCCATTTAATGGATCATACACCACTGCATAAACATGTGAAGACACAGCAGAAGAGCCGCATTTTATATAGATTTTTCCGTTTAGGATTACAGAATCTTCTATTTCGGGAACAACGTTGGGATCCATGTGAGACGTCCATGTGTTTGTGTTGGAATCGAATGTGTCCCATGAATGTGGGTCGCTTGATTTTGACCCGAGTCCACCAATTGCATACATTTTGTCATCCATTGATTCACAAGCAAAATAACACCTGAATAAAAGTGTGTCGCTTTTATTGATAAAGAAATATTTACAAGTAAATTGCTATGAAAATAATACCTTGCAGTTGACAAAGGAGAAGCTTCTGTCCATGCATTCCTGCTAGCATCATATGAGTAAACTTCATCTGTAGCATCTTCAATCCAACCACATCCACCCAAAAAGTAAATATTTTTCCCCAAAACTTCAAATCCTACGCCTTTTCTTTTCAAACAATGAGGTGGAAGATCAGGGATACGCTTCCAACCTTTTTTGGGTAAGTTTGGGTCTAATACATAACAACAAAGTTGTTCCATTTTGTCTTTACACAATGCATAAATCCAAGTTTCAGTCAAATTATGCTTTTCACGATAGGATTGCCATTGTTTACTGCAAACCAAATCACGCCATGTTCTTGAGACACATTTGAGAAGGGAATGATATCTACGAGGAATTCTTGCTAAACAGGTTAGAGCAATGTCATCTGGGAGACCATTGATCAATGATGATTGTGTAGAAACAGTTTGATTTGATCCCTCTGATTCCCTTTCTAAAAGTTCCATATCCTTGCAACAATTTAAATCCCTGTAAAATACAATGAATGTCTAGATCATTGATCAATTTGAAGCCTAACTTGGTCACAGCCAAGTTTGTTTATATAGATCAATTCTATATAACACATAACTTTTTTGTATTTTACTTATGGAATTTCATTCAATTTACATCATACAAATTGAATCAATTTGCTTCAAGAGCAGAAAAAGTTTTGCAACAACAAAATTCCTGTCCATTTCAAAATCATTAGATTACACCGATTTTGAGATAACATCAAGTACCATAACTGCATAATTGGAACGACACATTTGCGTGTCCTATCAAAATTTATTCGTTTCGTGGTGATATAACCTTAAATTTCATCCATTGGGGCATAATATCTGCATCAATTGAATGAGAAACGCCTTTCAACCAAAGGCATATGTTCCAATTTACGATCAGTGAAATGCAACGAGTATCTAGATCAGATTAAGTCCTAGGTTACAAAAACACGAATCGCAGGTGGATATGAACAAATTATATCAAAATGAGATAGAGATTAGAAAGCAAAACCTTACAATCAGGTGCGCGTTGACTTGGAACTGATCAATTCGGATTGATTCTTCCAAAATCGAGTTTTTCGGAACCCTGATCCCTTTTCTGATTATGTAAAAATGAAAACGGATCCATGAGTATTGGTACGTTAGGGTCACTTTTTGAGTTATACATTCCTGTGGGGTGAGAATGACACAAGCCATAAGATATTTAGGGTGTTGTACTTTTGAATAAATTACACGAATCGTCCTGTCATATAGTTTAATATGTCTTTCGTCCTTTAACTTTTTTTTTTTTTTTTTTTTTTTTTTGGGATTGTTCTTGTGATGTCTTTTTATCGAGGTTTTGGTACCTGAAATGAATATTTCCTTAGAAAGTTATTTTCTCATTTAAACTTTTAAAACAATTATCAATCTTATTATTTTTTTCTGATTTAAACTTTCAAAACAATTAGAGTAAATTAATATTATTATTTAAACAAATGGATCCCACCACCTTTGAAACATCATGTCATATTATTATTTTAAAACAATTATCAATATTATTATTTTTTTCTCATTTAAACTTTTAAATAACCTTTATTAAATAATTTCAAAATATCTCTAGAGTTCTAAATTTTACAGGAAAAAACAGTCCCAAAATTTCAATCATCAAAATAGTAAATAAACTTCAAATTTAAGTGTGGAATACGATCCAAAATTTAACTTCAAATCTAGTTCAGAAAAACATGCGTGAATGTATCGTAGACATTAAAATAACGGTTCAAATAAAAATAGTATTTCATACACAACTAATCCTCTTCTAAATGTCAAATAGCCTCATAATCTTCTAAGCTTCTACAAACAGCTATTAACCTAAAAAGGAATGTCAACATAATGGGTAAGATTTTAAGAAGCCAAGTGAGTACAGCCCCATGATTTGTCTTATAAACAGTAGACAAATGAACACTCAATATATATACAAATGTATAAACTCGTACATCTTCAAAATCACAAAGCAAAGGGTATAAATCCATACTTTAAGACAAAGGGTACATGAATTCATAAACCACAGCAAAGGGTATAATAACTGGCAATCAAATTCAATCTTTTTTCCATCATCACATTATTAAATTGATTGTCATTTATGAATCACTTTGAAAATACAATTATTTGTGATATTTTTGAATAGTTGGTCACTTTCGTGGTTAGCTCTTTCTATATTATATTTATTACTTGTCATCAAAAATCAAAATATGTAGTTAAACTTAACACAATACAAATGTAACAATAAAAGTTGTAATGAGAAGTTTTCGTTGATGTATAAGTAAAATTACCTATTTATTATGCCTGCAATGTCGCTTAAAAAATTATATTCAAATTCTCCATAAACTAATCATATAAAGTGTAAAAATATGGGCAATCAATGACATGTATGATGAAAATTACCATCTGCGTAATATATAGGAAAGGAGCCTTCAAATACAAATACTACTAGAAATTCAAGAATTATAATTGCATACATTTGAGAACAATCAATCATCTTATCTTTTTGGTAACTATTATCTCCAGTCTTTGAACATGAGTTCATTGATCTGATCAATTCCAATATCAGAGTAAGGCTCAATGGGTCGATCATCTTCCTCCAACACAGGATCACAACACACTGGTTCTCTGCTGTTTTCATCTGTCATAAATATACTTACAAAATTATACTTTCTTTTATCAATTTAAGAAACTGACACAAAATATTTCATCTAAAGACCACTTTGTTGCATAAATTGAGAACACGTGAAACATGGTTGCATAGATAAGAAGCCTTATGGGAGATTAACTCACCGAATATTGAGTTGAATGATGATGGAGGTGGAGTTGCCATAAAGTTGAGGCCGATGTAGAATATGAAGATTGTTGCAATGATCACCATGGCATAAGCAGGAAGTGCCAATGCCCAGTACCTGAAAAGTTTAAATAAAAAAAAAAAGAAGCACATTAATTATACAAAGTTTCATAATAAGTTTTATGTAAAAAAGAAAATGTAACATCATTTATCCAATGCACACTTACTTACTTGCTAGGATAGTAGAAGATACCAATGGAATGTAACCAAGGATCAGGAACATATGCCCATACCATGAAAATAACTGTTGGAACAACAAAGCAATATAATATTAGGATCCTCTGAACACAAAATGAAACCTAACCAAAACTTTGAGAAAAGATTTAGTAAAAAGTGTAAAGAAGGAATAATACCTGTGGCAACAACAGTTGAAATGGCTCCTACAAACCCATAAACTTCAGAAGGGTTAGGACCATGGTCTCCTGAAACACCAACACCTGAAGCCCTTTTGTTGTCTGCTTCAAAAACAGAGAAAGTTGTTCCCCTGTTTCTAGAATAACTAAGAGTCCTTCTAGGGCTATTGAAAGAACGTTGATCTTCCATTATTGCCTTCTCTACTCGTCAGTCACAAATACCAAATACTCATTACTCCACGACTCCAAGTGAAAAACTCTGAAACATCGTGTATGCACAAATTTCAATAAGAATGCTGGAACATCGATATCAAAGAAATTCAAAGCCTTCTTCTACTTAATTGGATTACTTTGTAATCAGTGATAAGTAGGCTGGAATTATAATAAAAACTCGTGGAGTGCGCATACAATTTAGAGATTCAAGAACAAATACATATTAGATAACAAAGTGTTCATAATATCTTTAGAAATTCAAAGCTTTCTCCTACTTAAAATCTCCAAAGCAACATCAATTCGCATAAAAAACTGCTATACCTTTACCAAATAAGATTCGAGACTAAAGTTAAGTAAAATGAATGAACGATTGTGTTAATAATAGTAACAACTAATTACTTGGATTAGGATAGGGCTTTTGCTAAGCAAAATTAATAGATATTGAGAGATGGAGACTTGCCATTCTAGAGTTTGGGAAAGTAACGACGCCAGCAATAGAGAGTTCTCGACGAGATTCGTCGTCGAAGACGATGGATACGTTGTTGGCGATCGATCGTTAAATTGCAATTTGGAATAGCAGTGAGTTCAGATGTTGATCTTGATTTTTGAGTTCCTTCGGTAGTTCGATACTCGATAATCAATTGGACTGTGAATAGATGATTCTTAAAAGGCCCATGAATAGAGCAATGGCCCATTAAGAAGAGTCCACTATAATAAAAGGTCCAACCTCACATATGAAACTTGAATTATGGGTTTCATTTTTCCTCAGCCCCATCGGTAAAACGCGACAGCCGGAGGGAAGAAATTATACGGTTTTTTCTCTAACAATGGCTTAACCTTGCATTCATTGCTCGAGTTCATGCGTGTTTCAATGAAAACTGTGACATCTTCTTTTTTTACGGCCAGAAAAGACCGATTTATTTATGTTTGGTATTATAAATCAGAGTAATTTTTTACAGAAAACAGTTTGCAGAATTTGTTACCAAACAAGATATGATAAAACTTTAATAAAACATTTCTCAAAGAGAATGTACTTTTTATTAAATAATAAAATCTCGGGATGTCATGTTCCGATACATACCAAAAGCATAAACAGTATAAAATAAACCTTATAACAGTTATTTATAAATACTGGTCTATCATCCAAAATCTCTCGTCATGTCAACCAACTTATGCTCTTGTGTCACTACCTGTGATACAAAGAAAACTGAGTGGGTCATGCTTGGGAGCCTGGTGAGCATATAGGGTTTTCAACCCACAATAATATAATTATTATATTTAATCATCAAACAATCAACCCAATTACCCATCCCAATTATATTCTTTATTTCTTAAGGTTTTACCCTAAGAATCAATTATCCTTCCTTCATTCATTCCTAAGGATTGACCTAATGAACTGACACAAAGTCCATTGTTGCCCGAGGTTCATCTACACAGTACTAAATTCATAGCTACCAAGGTTCATCTACACAATACTAAATCCATAGCTACCAAGGTTCATCTACACAATACTAAATCCATATCTACCAAGGTTCATCTACACAATACTAAATCCATATCTACCAAGGTTCATCTACACAATACTAAATCCATAGCTACCATTGTATTTATATAAGACATTAAATCTATAGCTGCCACGGTTTTTAGAGTACACCGGTGAACACATCGTTCACAACACCTACAAGTTATGAATTTACCAACATTCCACTGGACTGTCAAGAATCGTCCGTGGTTGTCATCCATACTCTGCTGAATGATGGGGCCATCGTTTGGGTAAAGGTTTCACTCATTTTTCACCTGTCACTCTCATCTCATGATCTATATCATCTTACGTCTCATCCTCAAACTCATCTTTCATCACACACCAACTATTTCATCTATCAATGTTCTACCCAACATATTTGTAGATATAAATTACATATATAGTTTAAATCATATACAAACCTATATAAAACATTCATCCAACATCCATCTCAAATAAAATATATATATATATATATATATATATACACACATATAACACGTATTTCATAGCAAATACTTCATATCTATGTGTTAGAAGAAATTAATTACACACTCACCTGATTAGACGATGCTCGGACAGCACTACGGCTTGTAAAGTAGTATGCTTCAATGAAACCGGGGTATCTTCACACACCGAGCTTCTCGTAGGCAGAGCTTCAGCTTTGAAACTCTTTTCTCCTCGGGATCTTCGGGGCTTCGGGACTCGCTTCGGGTGTCGGGATGATACCGGGGCTTCAGGGGTACTTTAAGAGGGCTAGAGAGGGTATCGGGAGTGAGAGAGGTTGAGAAATTAGCAACCAAAACCGGCTGCCTTCGATTTCTATTTATAGGGCTGATTTTTCGATTTTCACGTCGTGAACCCTTTTTACACGTCGTGGGCTTGGTCAGGCATAGGTCATTGCGTTCGTCATTTGTCCACTTGCTCCGTCAGGCTCAAGAAGGCTCCAGAAGTCAGTTCACGTCGTGAATATTGTTTTCATGTCGTGGTCTCTGACACAACTTTGGGGTTCGTGCCCCGAACTTCAGAAATTCATATCTTTCGCATACGAGTTCCGTTTTTGACGTTCTTTATATCAACGCGTAGGTGAGATTATGCTCTACAACTCTCATTTAGACTCTGTCGGCTAATTTTGACTTTAATTTTTATTATATTTATTTTTAGTAGGCCGGGACAGGAAAACTCCGTTATAAACTCATAACTTCTTCATCTGACGTCTGTTTTCGTCTGTCTTTTTATCGTTGAACTACTATCGACGAGATCACCGATTCTCGTTTAGATTGTTCTGGCTAAAAAATCACTTCATTGTAAATTCACTATTTACGTCGCATTGTGTCGTGTCGGTTCTGTCGCGAAACTTCGACAGGTCATAACTTCTTCGTTATAACTCGGATTTCAGCGTTCTTTATATGTACGGAACCCTTGTAACATATACTAAAATTTAGTTAAGATTACTCCTTTATAAATAATCTTCCATCAAAAAATCACTTTTGATGCTTATCGTCTCTAAATTGACTAGCCCGGATTTACATGCGTTACAATTATCTCCCCCTTAGGATGATTATGTCCCAGAATCATCAACGAAAATAGGGCTTGTATAATGATTCCATACGTTATCTTTCCATCCTAAGTAATAACCGTGATGCTGAATCTTGCACCTGTTCTTCGTACTATGTTGGAATTTCATTCGTAACCTTTGAGTTACAAAATAAATCCTTATTGAGGACTCTTTCTTCTTCTTCTTCTTCTTAGGATAAGTACTTTCCTTTATCTATTGTAACAGATCGATGGGTCATGTTCTAATGGCCTTTCATCGTATGATGCAACGCTTAGACTCAAGCCTCTTAGAGTCAAATTCTAAAATGGAATATACTTTCCTTCATATTCTAATGTGATATGATCACATTTTAGCATGTAGCATTTCTAGCTAGTAACTTCTTTAACAACGAGTGCGATATAATTGATCGCTTTGATTTCAATCTTCCGGCTTAAGTCAGATGCTACATCGAACTTGGTTCTTTGAACCACGTAACAAACTCATCGTAGTCAGACTCAATTTGATATGACCACTAGGGTCGGAATAACAATTACCTCATTAGTCATTACCGAAACAATGGTAACGACATAATTGAATAAAAACAGAATCAATCACTAGCTTCTTGGTAACCTTATGACTTTCCCTGATCCAAGCGTGAGTCTTGTGCTTCCAGTAGTATAGATCTTTACTACTATTCACACCTACTCATACTCGTCCCAAGTATTATCTCGTAGTCCCCAAGTCCTAAAATCACAAAACAATTTAACACATACGAATGTGTCCAATTAATCATACAAAATTTCCTAGACTCTACTAGACTTCTTCCATGCGTATCTTCAATCATCAATTCTAATTCAACTCGGTTGGTGATGGAAATTCCAAACGATGGGACAACTTCAAGAATTAGACCAATCGTTCCATCATCCTGCCAATCGAAGGTGTACTTCAGACGTACCGTACTCCTTTAAACATACTGTTATTTTATCAGACATAAACTAAAGGTAAGATACCACCTTTTATATCTTCTGATAGGTGTCATTCAATACGTCAGATAACAAAACCAGGGTTTATATTAATTCTTGAAACCATTACACAAAAGTTCAAGTTCACCATATACTATGCCTTTAATAGGCTACACCATAAGTTACTATTCACATTGTTACTTCATACTTTGATCTTTGGATATGAAATACTTATTCCTGATTCCCCGCGTTATTGTTTGCTTCGTCGAGGATCATGTGGAATGCCATTGGCTTTGGTGGTGCCTCTAGCCTTGTTGCCCCATTTTTCTTTGGGCAATCTCTAGACGTGTGCCCCTTTCCTCCGCATCTGTAGCATACCTTATCATTATGTGTACAATTCGTGGAATAGTGGCTGATCCTTCCACATTTGTAACAAGTTACTTCTTCATTGCATGTTCTAAAGTGCTTCTTCCTGCACTTTTCACACCACTTGGCTCCATACCTATGGTCATCCAAGTTAGACTTTGCGAACTTTCCCTTACCATCAGGTCTTGAGGATCCTTCAAGCTTCCTCTTCTCGCCAACTTCAACTTTCTCCAGACCCTTTTCCCTTATTTGGGTCTCCACATTCTTGGCTGCCTAGATGGCGGCTATCAAAGTGGTTGCTTGCTTGACCATTGGACCAAAGTCCGCTGGTAATCCATTGGCAAACTTGTTGACCTTGGAAAGTTCTGTTGGAAGTAGGTAGGGAACAAGCTTCATCTTCTCCGTAAAACTAGTAGCGTACTCGGTGACGCTCAATCTTCCCTTCTTTAGATTCTGGAAATCATTGTTGATTTCCAGAAGATCCTACTCAGAGTAGTATTGTATCTTTAGTTGCACCACAAAATCTTCCCAAGTCATCTTGCTAGCTTCTCCCTTTGGCATCGAACCCACTAGTAGCTTCCACCAATTCAACACTCTGGACTTTATCTGTAACATCCCGTTTTAAATAGAGTAATTAAATAATAAACTCGGAACCTTGAAAAACAATAATAATTATTATTTTATATTATTATAGTCCAAAAGCAAGTAATGATAATCGGATGTTAGAAGTCGGGGGTTAAAAGTGTAAGTTGCAGATTAGTTTTGTAAATATTTATGAAGACAGGGGCTAAATGGTAACTTTTGGGACTTCATTTGAAAAGATTTAGAAGGGTAAAGGGCTATTGGTAAGTATAAGACTTAATTTGTAAAGAATCTCAAGAGGCTGGGTTTAAAAGGTAAATTTTGGACCTTATTTGGAAAGAATAATGGAAGGAGCGGCCATTTATGTGATTATGGGATAAATCTTAAAGGATCCGGGTATTTAAGCATAATACCACTGCAAACCCTAACCCTATTTCACTATTCCCAGCCGTCACCCTCTTCTTCACCTTCGCAGCTGCCATCTCCGCGCCTTAGTGTGAGTTTTCTCTGCTCCGGTCACCGGCGAACTCGAGGACGCAAATCACGACCGACCATTGTCGCCGTCGAAGACAACCTCACCACCGTTGTTGCACTGCCAACGACAAAGACGAGTTCTCCTTCTTCTTTATGCCAACGCGCCACAACCACCACTCTCTTCGCCGGAAAAAGACGAGAGTTAGACTGATAGGGTGGTCGTGGGAGGGGTGGTTGAACCGACTACTTTTGGAGTTTGATGTAGTCGTCGTCTCTATGCGGTTGTCTCGCCATAAGCTGTCGCCGATTATGCTGCTTCTGCCGGTTGTTTCATTCAACGCCATTCGCCTCCATGGTCGCCGCCGCTGCTAGCTTTCTTGTGCTGCTGCCTTTGCCACCCACCTCAATGGGTGTTGGATTTATTTTATAGGCAGGAAATGTGTGTCCGTGTACTGTGATGGGATGAGGCCACCGGAGATCGGAAGAAACCACCACAGCCACCATTGTAGGGTGGTGGCTGCCACCATCTGTCGCCGTCGGACACCTTAAAGTGGTTGTGTGTGTTTAATTAGTGTAGTGTGTGTGTCTATTTGTGATTTCATTGTAACTGTAAAAAAATTGGAGTAAAGAAATTGAAAACCACCACCTTAGGGTGGTGGATGCCGCCTCCTACCACCACCGGCCGCCGTGTCAGGTGGCGGTGTGCCTTGTTGGGTAGTAACTAGTTTGGGGTGTTTGGAAAAGGGACTAAAACCCTAACGGGCCTTGTAAGCCCTAATGGGCCCAATGAAGCTTAATTGACCTAAAATCCCAAGCATGTCATTAACTGGCTTAGTGAAACCCTAATGGGTCTAATGGACCCTAATTGGCCCAATAAAGCACTAATCGACCTAAAAGCCCAACAAATTGATAAATGGGCTAGTATTTGGGTTGGAAACACTAATTAGGGTTTAGAAAACCCTAATGCCAATAAACCCCTAATTTTGAGAATTAATCGGGACACACACGAGAATTATTTAATAGTTTGAAATATTAAATAATAATCATTGGCAAAGATTAATATAAGCAATATTGGACTTAGTGGATTAAGTCCTTAATGGGTTAAGTACCCTAATTGTCATTTCATGTGGAAACCCTAATTCCACTTGGGCCTTGAGTTGGGCCTTCCTTTTTGGGTTTTGGTGATTGGACTATTAATGGGCCTTTCAAGAATAAGTAAATGGACTAAATAATTGTATGGGTTTTAGGATAAGGCCCATGTGAGAGTCTTGGGCCCAATTTGGAAAATTAGGCCATAGATGGGCCATAACTGGGCCTTTATGATTATGTGATATTGGGCCATGGGAATACAAATAGTTTGGACTAGAATACTTGAACGGGACTTAAGGAAAGACCATGTAGAGGTCTGGGCCCAATTTGGAAAATTAGGCCATATGTTGGGCTTTAGCCCATTGGTTGACTATTGGGCCTTTGGAGTGTGAGTTGGACCTTGGGCTTGGAACCCAATTATTAATTGGGTGTTGTTTGATGCTGATAGCTTGGGAATCTGTCAACCAGCAACTGGAGTTTTGCCTGTGGGACTTCAGCAGTGCGCCAGGTGAGTTATCTTCACTATACTAAGGGGTCTAAGGCACCAAGGCCGGCCCATTGGATATGTTATCCTAGTAGTGTTAAATGTTGAGTATGAGTTAGTGTTGCATGCTTGTGGTTATGTCAGTTAGGTAGACCTGTAGGACTACCTGTGATGTTATATGATTATTGCATGCTCAGTAGTTATGTTATATGTTATGTGGGATGGGTTGAGGTTGTACTACTCCGTGCGGTAGCCAACAAACCCCAGAGTATTCCAGATATAAGTTGAGGGCTCGGTAGGCATCCCATATACTCATACTGAGGACTCGGGAGCAATCCAGATACGAGCTGAGGTCCCGGTAGGCATTCCAGACTCATACTGAGGGCTCGGTGACAATCCAGATACGAGTTGAGGGCCCGGTAGGCATTCCAGACTCGTACTGAGGGCTCGGTGGCAATCCAGATGTGAGCTGAGGGCTTGGTAGGCATTCCAGGCTCACACTGTAGGCCCAAGGGTATTCCAGTTTGTAAAGTTGTGGACCCGTTACGTGTTGTTCTGTTCAGTTGTTATGTTATCATGTTGTTGACATGGTTATGTGGAATGTATGTGTATCGGTATTTTGGGGGTAACCCACTAAGCTTTCGGGCTTACAGTTTCAGTTTATTGTTTCAGGTACATCCCGGGATCGTGGCAAGGCAAAGGCGTGATCGTACATCTCCTCACTTTTTATGACTATGTTTCTAGGATACTCTGATATTATACATTTTGAAAACAAGTTTGTAATAACTAATGGTTTTTGGGTTGTTTAAAATGTTTTAAATTGGCTTGAATTTTTGGGTGTTACAAGTTGGCATCAGAGCCTTGGTTTGAGTGAATTGGAGGAACACTCGTGTAACTCCAGTCTCAAATCAAGGAAAGGATTTTCAAAATGATTTTTCAAAAGGGTTTTCAAAATAAGCAAAGGAGGATGCAGGGTGTACGATCAGTCGGAGCCAGTAAGTAGACCCCAAAATACCATACAAGTTATTTGAGTATGAGATATGTTAGAACAACATGTTAGTACTAGGCTAGGGACCTTCAGGAATTGCATGATAAAATTGCCTGATTACATGACGCCTGCTAGCCTAGGGTCTCCTTTATATGAGATTGACATCGTTACTGTAGTTGCTTAGTGTATGCATCACGGTTACACATAACTAAGATCTTATATCCTAAGAATTGTTTGATTTGGCCTTATGTTCTGTTCTTGTTTGATTGGGAGCTTAGGGTAGGATTGGATATTCGAAAGTCTATAGGGCCTAGTGTTATGTATGGCTAGCATACACTTGTGCTGCAGGGTTGGTGGAAGTTTCATGGATGGGTGGGTTGTGTGAGGCCGGGAGGCCAGTTATGAGATATTTAGTACTCCTCTAGGAGTGAGGATTGAGCACTCTCCATGTTGTGTATTCAGTTAGGGCGTTTTGGTAATACTTGAGACAAATATGGGTAGGTGTGGAAGGTAGTAGGGGCCCATACTACTGAAAGCACATGACCCATATGCATACCAAGGAAGTCACAACCCCTAGGGTTGGCTTGGGAGTTGGTTCCCTGTCTCTATATGGGTTATCAGTGATCCTTCTGGTGTTTTACCAGAATGGTGGTCATGAGACGTCTTGAGATCGGATCCAGGTTAGGGTCGGGAGCTGGCAGCCAGGATAGGTCAGCATTGTCAGAGGACCGTGCCAGTGAGATCATCCAGAGGAGGTGATCAAGGTTGTCTAGGGATAGTTTCCGCAGATGTTTCGGTCTATTAAGACCGCCATGGTTGAGTATTTGTCGAGCACCATGCAGCCGTTGCTGGGACAGCTGCCGCAACAACTTCAACGACTGTATCGACGGCAGGGGGAGGAGCTGGTCGAGCTTTCCAGTTTCGGGACTTGTTATTGGGACATATTTTGATGAGTAGAGGGCTGCAGTTACTTGGGATCAGGGAGATGTTTTGTACTTGTTACATTCCGCAGGTTAAGCGGGAGAGTCTAGCACATGAGTTCTAGATTTGAAGCTTCGGGGGTTTGCTCGAGGCTGGAATGTGAGTCGCGGGGACTCCGGAAAGGAGTATTGATTACGTTCAGTTGGAATTATGCAGCTGGAATTGGAATGGTTAATTGATAGGATTGGGATGTCGTCTTTTAGGGCAAGGGTTGTGCCCTTTCAGTTTACGAGCTCGAAGGATTGAGCAGGTTTGTGACCCAGGATCAGGTTGTATTCCAGCTCGGGGTCAGTTGGTCGTCGGGATTGGCGACAGTAGTTCACTCCTGGTTCTTGCCATTTTTGATCTATACACCGAATAAGGTGATTTTACATCCTATTCACGGTATATATTCAAATCATCCTTATCACTCCGAAATGTTTACATGCTAGTTTTCATACCGTAGTCGTACACTTAGAATCCTAAACACATAAGGTTTCCAGATCTGGTCGGCAACAGACCATAGATCCGAACAAACAATTCCATATATGGCAACATATAGCATTTAGCACATAAAAGCATTTTGGGCATCTTTCCTAAAATATACCAGTGCTCGTGTCTAAAATATGATAGACACTCATCTCACAATCATCGCTTAGCATTCTAAGTTTAAGTCTAGAAATCCTACAAATTCCTAGTTCGCTTAAACTAATGCTCTGATACCAAGTGTGACATCCCCTTTTTTCTCGGCCAGAAAAGACCGATTTGTTTATGCTTTGTTTTATAAATCAGAGTAATCGTTTAAAGAAAACAGTTGCAGAATTTGTTCCCAAACAAGATATGATAAAACTTTATCAAAACATTTATCAAAGAGAATGTACTTTTCATTAAATAATAAAATCTCGGGATGTCATGTTCCGATACATACCAAAAGCATAAACAGTATAAAATAGACCTTATAACAGTTATTTATAAATACTGGTCTATCATCCAAAATCTCTAGTCATGTCAACCAACTTATGCTCTTGTGTCACTACCTCTGATAAAAAGAAAACTGAGTGGGTCAGGCTTGGGAGCCTGGTGAGCATATAGGGTTTTCAACCCACAATAATATAATTATTATATTTAATCATCAAACAATCAACCCAATTACCCATCCCAATTATATTCTTTATTTCTTAAGGTTTTACCCTAAGAATCAACTATTCTTCCTTCATTCATTCCTAAGGATTGACCTAAGGAATTGGTACAAAGTCCATTGTTGCCCGAGGTTCATCTACACAGTACTAAATCCATAGCTACCAAGGTTCATCTACACAGTACTAAATCCATAGCTACCATTGTATTTATATAAGGCACTAAATCTATAGCTGCCAAGGTTTTTAGAGTACACTGGTGAACACATCGTTCACAACACCTACATGTTATGAATCTGCCGGCATTCCACTGGACTGTCAAGAATCGTCCGTGGTTGTCATCCCTACTCTACTGAATGATGGGGCCATCGTTTGGGTAAATGTTTCACTCATTTTTCATCTGTCACCCTCATCTCATGATCTATATCATCTTACGTCTCATCCTCAAACTTATCTTTCATCACACACCAACTATTTCATCTACCCATGTTCTACCCAACATATTTGTAGATATAAATTACATATATATTTTAAATAATATACAAACCTGTATAAAACATTCATCCAACATCCATCTCAAATAAACAAACAATATATAAACACATAACACGTATTTCATAGCAAATACTTCATATCTATGTGTTAGAAGAAAGTAACTACACACTCACCTGATTAGACGATGCTCGGACAACATTACGACTTGTAAAGTAGTATTCTTCGATGAAACCGGGGTATCTTCACACACCGAGCTTCTCGTGGGCAGAGCTTCGACTTTGAAACTCTTTTCTCCTTGGGATCTTCGGGGCTTCGGGACTCGCTTTAGGTGTCAGGATGATACCGGGGCTTCGGGGGTACTTTAAGAGGGCTAGAGAGGGTATCAGGAGTGAGAGAGGTTGAGAAATTAGCAACCAAAACCGACTGCCTTCGATTTCTATTTATAGGGCTAATTTTTTGGTTTTCACGTCGTGAACCCTTTTTTCACGTTGTGGGCTTGGTCATGCATAGGTCATTGCGTTCGTCATCTGTCCACTTGCTCCGTCAGGCTCAAGAAGGCTCCAGAAGCCAGTTCACGTCGTGAATACTGTTTTCATGTCGTGGTCTCTGACACAACTTTGGGGTTCGCGCCCCGAACTTCAGAAATTCATATCTTTCGCATACGAGTTCCGTTTTCGACGTTCTTTATATCGACTCTATCGGCTAATTTTGATATCTAAATCGTGTTGAGTTTCTTTTGGTTAATTAATGGTTGTGCTTCTTTGAATTATATATAGAAAACAAGCAAAAGATCACACTTCGTGAAACCTTATCAGAGAGGTTGCTGGATTTGCTCCTTATGAGAAGAGAATTACTGAGCTTCTCAAGGTTGGAAAGGACAAACGTGCCCTCAAAGTGGCAAAGAGGAAGTTGGGGACCCACAAGAGAGCAAAGAAGAAGCGTGAGGAGATGTCTAGTGTTCTTCGCAAGATGAGGTAACTCCATTCTTTAAAGCTTTACAAATACTGATATTGACATAGTATGATGAATGTTTTTTATTGAGTATGATTTTTTTGTATTGCATCGGTTTGATTCGATATTATATTGGGTCTTCTCTTTGTAGGTCTGGTGGAGGTGCTGAGAAGAGAAAGTGAGATTGAAAAGATAAGATTTGTCTTTTGAATAGAGTAGTGGTTTTGGGATTTATTGAAAACACCTTACTGTATTATCTTTTTTGGATTTGAAAAAACTCGTGGTTCACTTTCTATTTGCAAATTTTGATAAACCAACAAATGTATCAGAACAGAAACTTTTTATGCAAGATCGATCAACTGATGACCATAGATTTGTAGGAAGTATTATTGAAGGTTTAAAAGTACGGAATTGTGCCTAGAGGCATTTTCTTTTAACCTCACTAGGTGGAATTAAAAATTATTTTTAAATATTATAGTCAAACACCAAGAAAAATTATATTGCCATTTAGTGTAGGTTTTATAAAGAAGCTAACCAAAAAACTAAAGTACATTGCAATGTAATTCATGTATGAAAAAGAAAGAAAATGATGTTGCATCTTTAATAGTATTTTTCATCAATTTCTTTGCAATAAACTACATAACACATCCATAGACCATTTGCTTCATAATTCCATCTTTAAGAGCCTTTAATAGCCTTTTTGCATCATCCAATGATCAAGAAACCTAGTAGACCTCTATTTCACAGCTTCACTTCAAACTTAATTGAAGTATAGACATGAGGTACATTAACGTCAAAAGGGCTGCAAAACAATTCACTACATTGTATCAAAAGGCCTTAAAAGCTTGACTGTAAGAGTTATATAGAACTGTATGATAACTATATAATCTCTTAAACTGCAAAACACCAAGAGTTTCATCAATAACAAACAATAATATGAAAAAAAATATCCAAATGGTAACATAAAACATCTAATAATCGAGCACAAATTTGACCATGAATTACTGAGAAACATAATAACATCGATTTTACAGAATTAAGCGTACAATTACAACTTGAAAAAAAATCGTTCTTCTAATAACTAATGACAAAGTTGATACATAAACTCACTAATTTCAGAAAAGAACAAAAAAAGTTGAACCAATTACCTGTGGAGAGAGACGGATGCCAGCAGGTATGCTTCAGACGACCACGTCAAAGTGTGCCTCAGAGAGGAGTTGCGTCAAACAACTCTATGTTAAAGAACGAAGGGAGAACATGGAGAGAAGTGTCGTTTCTTTTACACCCTATTCCCGAGTTTCATTAAAGGAAAGAAAAAGAAAGGAAGGGAAAGGAAAGGAAAGTGAAATGCATTTTTCTGTTCCCGAGTTCGAGAGAAAGGAAACGCTATTTATTTTTCTTTTGTGTTCCCGAGTTGTAAGGAAACGCTAAAAGTGGATAGTTTTACCCTTGTCACATTTTTACAACAATTTCAAATATATACCATACGATTCTCTTGAAAACAAAATTATGCCTAAACTTTTTTGCCACGTGTTGCCTGCCTGCCTCTCGACTTCTTTACTTTTTTTTCACATGATTACTTATACAAGAATCATTAACACTTTAGTCATTATTAATCAAACTTAAAGTATGTTCTTCATTTGTATTACTTTTTCAAATAAAACCAATACAAAGTGGAAAAAAAGACAAAAAACCCAAAATGCATTACCTGATTAATAACATGAAGTATATATAGATCATAACAAGAAGATGACCGGTTAAAGACAAATCAATAAGAAACCAATTTGAAGTCAAAAATAATCAAACAAATTCCAATGTATGAAGTCAAACCAAAAATCAAAAAGTATAAAGTAAAACTGGTAATAAATCAAAAAATATGATTCTAAGTAAGTCATTTACTTGCACCCATCATTTTTTTAGCAAACTTTTTCGTATTTTAAATGGAACTCTAAATAATGTCTCTGCATCAACTTGATTTCGCGACAAAGAGAGCTTCTGCTAATTCATCGGGTTCCAAATCCATCGACTTTAATTCTTTATAAATTTCATCACCAGTATACACCCGATGATGAGAGTTTTCGAAGATTTTGTTATCTTCTCTCATTGCAAAAGCCACATCTTTAACTGCATTCATACTAACATTTTCAAACGATTCAGATTCAGCTTTAGGTTCATCTTCATCTTCAATTTCATGTTTCCTCTTTTTTATTTATTTATTTATTTATTTTTTACTTTTGCACTTGAATTTTGCACCGATGAAAAGAATGTAAGAGATAACATTTGAACATCATCATCATCACCATCCTAATCATTTTTCTGTTGTTTCTCAAGTGTTATGTCATTTATTTCTAGTAACTCATCAACTTCTTCAATCGTTTCTACTTTTATATCCCTAATCTTGTTCAACCGATCATTCTTCTCTTTCGAGATTTCAACATGCTCCCCCGAAGCTCTATCTCTCGCAAATAAAGCTATCATTTCATTGTATTTTGCAATTTTTTTTGGTCTTCAACAAAATTGCATCGGGATGTGACTGTAACACACAATCCCAAATATAATTATTGTTAAGAAAAACAACATAAATGTATATAGAACTAAGTAAAATGCAATACGAAAACTTACATTAATCAGGTTGGACCACACTTCCTCATCCACTTCAATTAGCTGTGTTTCATAATTCCAACCAAACTCACTCAATGAATTTCCGCGAAACATGTCACACCATTACGAAAAACCTGATTTTAACGTTTTCAAACGATTCTCTAAATGATTTTTTGTTAAACTCTTCCCAAACATTGCATTAAGCTCCTCCACCATGTTGGTGTACACTTATAGGATGAACCTCCCACTAACCCTTCTTCAATTATCTTCTTGTGCCAACATAGCTTGAATAAAACAATAATCCATCCTATATATCCATTTTATTTGTTTTTTCTTACCAACTTGTTCTTCCTTGATCATTATCACATGCATAGCAACATAAATAAACTAACCATACATTGATAACATAAAAAGTACATACTTAGAAAGTGTACCAGTAATAAATAAATAATATGTTCAAAAGCTAAATAACACAAATAAAGTCAAACGCTAATGGTCCATACAAAATCAAATTGAAATGCTATAATGAAAAACTATTAGCTACATTGACATATCTATCTCATGGTTTGAATTTGGTAAGTAATCAGTCCACATTTGATTTGCAATTAAGTTCCTCATTTGCTCTGCCGCAGCACTACCCCCATGTGTCTCTCTTAAATTATTTCACACTTCCTCTCTATGTTCATTTAACACCGCTTGTAGGACCTTATCTTCAAGATTTTTTTGCCTTGATCTTCTTTTATCAAAAAGTTATGTAAAATACAACATCCCAAGAAAATGTATGATTGTGTTTCACAAGAATAAAAAGGTTCCCATGTACTTCTAATGATAGGAAACATTCTTTTTAGAATACCAAATGCCCGTTCTATAACATTACGTAATGAAGCATGTAGGAGATTAAACAACTCTCTTGCATTCTCAGGTGACCATGCATAATACTATTTCAAATAATACCTGACACCTCTATATGGTGCCATTAGTGTAGTTGTATGAGGCAAACCAACGTCTACCAAACAGTATCGCCCTACAAATAAGTTGTAATTAGTTATGTATTAAAAAACAAATTACACACAAGAGTATTGTTGGTATTAAAAATTACATGTTGGAATCACTAGTTTATCTTCTCCAATGAATGCATTCTTTAGTATCCTTAAGTATGATGTTGTAACCTCCCAACCACTTAAAATGTGCGTAAACTTTAAGTTAAACGCATAAGCAGCTAAGACATTTATTGTAGGGTATCCCTTGCGACCACGATATCTAGGGGCATCTTTGTTAGATATTTTGACACAGACATGTGTCCCTCAATTCCCCTATACAATTCTTGAAGTAAGGATAAAATCGTTTTTTTCCTTTAATTTCTTTTTGTACAACATCACCTTTTGGTTGTTGAATATAACGACTTTCTAGTGATATAATTTCTCGGAGAACTCTATGGAAACACCTGCTTGTAGTGGATTTAGAGAGACGGTACATCCAAGAGACAAATAGATTTCTAAAATCATTGCCTACAATGTGCAAAAATATTGCAACATGCTCTCAACGGACATGCATTGAGTAGCTCGAAGACCACCATCATGTTGTAAGATAGTGCATAATTTCTTAAAAGCATGCTCACTCATACAAATAAGGTCGCGGCATTGACTATCATTTGAAAGGTCGTGTAGCAACTGTTCACGAATGCATCAACGTTTTAAACTGAGTTTTTAAGAAGGTAATTTAGGACAGTTTGTGTTGGAAAGTGCACGTTGTGTCAGAATAGCCATTGTTGTTATATGTACTCAAGGCTTAACACCGTCTCTTGATGGTTTCGACTGGATTGAGCCGTGTGGTCACAAAAATGAATAAATAACGTTAGTCGACGTCCGGGGGTGGTCCCATAATGAAACTCTGACGGTCTAGTTAGTATGAGTCTATGTGGGAGTATGGAGCATGATCCCAATAATATCCTTTGTCCCGTCTGGGCTGACAGGATGTGAAGGATTCCTATTGATGGATCGTGCACCACTAGTGGTCATTTGCTATTGATGTAGAGGAGACATAAGACAACACTCTGAGAGGTACACGTGTTGCCTTGGGAAGTGACCAACTGTGTTTTGGCTTATTATAGACAAGAGATTATTGTTTGTAATTGGACATGGGCGCGACAGCGCCAAGCATCAAGGTCCTAGTGTGAGACCATGAAGGCGAGGGTCTGGGTCTGGCACTAGGCCAACCAGCTACCATTAACTAGCTAGGTCGTCCTAAAGATAGAAGTTATGTTATCTTTAACGTGTTCCTAGATGGATACGTTAACAAGTCCCATAGGCTAGTAGACGTCAGCGTTGGCATCACATAACTGAGTTGTTCTAGCCTTGATCAGGACACGTGTTCGGTGGAGATGGTCTGGACGTTTGTTGATGTGACGAAGCCGTCAACATAGGCGGTTTCATCATGGAGACGGTTCGATATTCTCGTTCCTCATTTAAACCTTCCTTACCATGAGCAATTTCCTTTTTACTCTTTCGTTCTCAACTGCTTCTGATTTCTCTTTGCTTACTCTCTCTTCTTTCTTGTGTTTGCATTGAAAAAAGCTATGGTGAAACCATCATCTGGAATTTAGCTAACACTGGAAGAGTTTGAGGCTTTGTAAGTTCGTTTCGGTTTCATGCCAAATCATGGAGTGTAGTTTCCGAGAAAGGGAGCCATCATCAGTCGGCCGCCGTCGGGCAAAGTCGGAATCCTAGTCCCAATCTTTGAAGCGGTGTTGCGGTTGCCAACAACTAATTTCTTTGATAAAATCATGCGCCAGTACGACTTCTATATGGACGATTTAACCTTCAAAGTTGTGAACAAAATCGTGGGGTTCAAACTGGCTTGCCGAACCCTTGGTTTGCTTCCCCAATTTTGGGAGTTTAAGGCTTACTTTAACTCGTCTACACATTCTGGTGTTCACACCTTCTCTCAAAGGTGAAACATTCACGCATTCATCATTAACCAAAAGGTGCCCAAGAAGAACTGACAGAACAAGTTGTTGCGGGTAAATAGCAACTTGGTTGGTTTTGGTTATCCCATAGTGACCACCTTCTTTGACCGGGTGCCACAACTGTTGGGCGTCAGTCTGACCATGGCGTAGGCGTTGAAGGGTATATGCATCGTCAGTGAGGATTGCATCCTGGCAGCAGCGGGAATGAGCACTGTCTGGCGGGCCCGGGGGATGATACACCAGTTTTACGTGGAAAATGATGGTAAGTGGTCTTCTCCCCTTCCACCCTCCCCATCCCCCTTCGTTACGTTTTTTGGAAGACGAAAGGTGGTTGCTAATTCATTTGCTGTTTGCATTCGTAGGTATCGAAAGGGTTTTATCCTTAAGATGGTTCTAAAGGGAAAGTACAAGGGAGATATGATTCATGTTTTGAGACAAGTTTATTTTGAGACTTTATCAAACATGTTCATTTTGTCTCAACCTTAGGGGTTGTTAAAGACACAAACTAGGTTTTCTAAGAAAATACTAAGATTACATTAGTAAACATATAAATTTAGTTACAAAATATCAAAAGTGTAGTTACTAAACAAACTGTTAAATGTGGTCGTTTTAATCTATTTTCTTATTGACTAGAGTTATATTTGAACTTTTATAGTTCAAATGGAAAAATATTGGATTTATTCATTAACATAATCAAATTTGAGTCAACTATACATATTTGACTACTTTACTACTTACTTTAAAACAAGACCACCAATATCGAGTTAGAAACTTGCGAGTTCGTTAGCTACTATTTCCCAGTAAGCTAACTTCACAAAGATCTATTGTTTCATGATGTGCCTCTTCTTGAAAAAGTAATTCGCTAGATCTTTCTGAGGTTCTATTATTTCGTGAATGATACCTTTTATATGTTAAACAATGTGATTAACCCAAAAATAGGGAACAAAATATGTAATACAACATTTTCTCAAACAAACATGTCGATATTATGTACATAAACGGGGATCTACCTGTGGTGAAGGTGGTGATGTACCTAACATCAATGAATTCATTGGTTATCCACTCAAACATATAAAAAGAATACCAAAATGGTTTATAAGACCGAAACTTTTTTTCATTTATAAACAAATTATGACAACACAATTACACGTATTTTTGCAAACAAAACAAATATTATAATACACATTGCGAAAATCACAACTGCTATGATTAAAACAACTCTAAATAAAGCATTTGTAGTTTTCCCATTGCTGCTACCATTTATGTTCTTATCCTTGAGGTCCAATGCATTTCCTTTAACTCCAAACACATTTCAAGAAGCAAGTATTTGTAGCTTTGTAGAGTTAATGTCATGTCTATCAAATTGAAATATTTACAGTTATTCACTTAAAAACACATTAAACATAGCAAACACTAGTTTTTATTCACTTAAAAACACATTAAACATAGCAAACTAGTTTTTATTTACGCAATTACACTTTTAATCTAGACATTTAAACACAAATATTGAAATTAGGGAGTCCAGGACATAAGTAATGGAGATTATACATCACAGTGACACTTACGGATTTTACCATTTTGTATCTACATTGTGCTTTTGTAGCTTGATATTGTTGATGAATATGCCATTAAGAAAAAAAAAAGGAACGGTTGATTATGATTTACATAACAAGCCTCCTCTATAAAGCGAGTTGGTATAAAGCATTTGCAAGTAAACAATCTATAAGTGTTTACATAAAGGTAATCACAAACAATTTGTCAGGTTAACGACATACATTTATGAAATGCTCTATTTCCCATCCTGATAGTCTCACATAAAGTAAATGTGAGTTTTTTTGTGTATACCAACCTTAAAGTTGTCTAACCACTTTTACGTACGAAACATTGTTTTTAATTGGTGCATACACTTTTAACCTTTACAATAACTACTAACGAATATATGGCTCAACAATCTATTTTTCGTACATATTTTTTGATCAATTCATGGTTGTAGAAAACTGTTTTTTATTTTCTTGTAAGAAAAAAGTGATCCCCAATTTCGTAAATTTTTTCTCTATTGTTGTGGTCATTTGTGATAGACTATGAAAATTTGATCTTGCGAATTCATGAACTTTTTCTCGCGATATGTGTGGTAGGCTATGAAGATTATGAAAATATGGTTATCTTGATATTCTTAGCTTCTAAATATGGTTTTTTTTAGTGAACAGCTCAACTCTTAATTTTTTTTAATATATTATATGGAAAAATTAAACATTTAGTTAAAATAAAAGTGATTAAAAGGTGGTCAAAATTAAATTTAAAAGCTTACATCTTAAATCACATTATTACAAAACTGGATTACTACAACACATAGTAGTTATGTGGTAATCATATTTTTCTAATGGCAATTGGCAAGTATGTGGGATTTAAACACGTAAACTTCATTTTAGACTACTAGGTGTGAGACCCGTGTATTACACGGATTGATTTAAAAAAAATGAAACATTAAAGTAAAGTGTAAACACAAAATATTTTTTAATGTATAACTTTAAAATAAAAAAGGAATAAACGTATTTATTGCAATTTAATATCATATATATGATTTTAATTTTAAAAATTGAAACAAATCAAAAATTGACAAGTGGATAATATATATTTCAAAAATACTACAAAATGACAATTGTCAAAACTCATGAGAGATTGACATATGACAAAAAAACCTTTATTTATTAAGGAGGATTTCATACAAAATGATCACCGGTAGGCCATCTTGAATCTTGACTATAGCAGTTATGGTAACTTCATAATATAAGAATTACGTGTTAACTAAAACAAAAATCTAACATGTCTTTACCCGAATTGGTCATTAAAGTTATTATTATTATTATTATTTTTGCACAATTTGTCATTAAACTTGTAAAAACAATGTCAATTAAGTCATTATTGAAAATCTAAAACAATCATCTGGTGACAATGCTTATGTGGCAATAAATTTGACCATGTGTCAAAAAAAACCCATGAACACTAAGCTTCACTATGACATTGCAGAAAGTCAACCAAAACCCATGAACACTAAGCTTCACTATGAACACTTAGGAACTACACTTGGTGTTCAGAGACTAGCTTTGAAGAAATTGAACCCTTAGAACCCCATCCACCCCCCTCTTCAATTCATCCACCTCGAGAGAAAACAAGATCTCAAGTCCAAAACCGAAAATCACAAATGAAACCTAAATAAAAAATCACAAACAAATTGATGAAGAAGAAGAAGAGGCAGCATTCACAACCAACTAGTCAATAATTTCAAGTTTTCAACATATATTTCCTAATTTAACAATATCACATCAGTGAAATATAAGCATCAAAAGATTACTATTTTCAATCCATCGATAGCTTGATCAATTGCTAACTGAGGCTCTCTTTCGTGAAATAGATCACAGTGTACCTTCAATCTGTCCTTTGATTATGCTGCAGTGTAATTTTCCCTTTATATCTCTATAAAACATATGGATAACAGTGTACACATCCTAAAAGAAAGAGCAAACAATGGCATAACCTCAATCCAAATCCTAAAGGCCAACTTGCCAAATCCTTTCATTGTATTGAAGTTCTTACAGGCCCAACTCTTTTCGTCTTCTTCTTCTTCTTCCCTGTAAGAAAATCATCACCAAACAACTCAGATATCTTTTTCTTTCTATCTGAACCAATGAAAGCCATCAACTCTTCTGCACTCATTTCTCTAAATTCTTCACTGATTTCTTGTCTTGCTACATTCAATCTCTCCACACATCCATGAACAGATTCCTTCAACTGTTGTTTTTGGACTTGCATTAACAGAAAACTCAAATCTCTAAGCTTCTTTAAGTCAAAATTGTTGGCCAAAGATTCATGTCCGATAAAAGATGCCCTTTGGATAGCCATCTCCTTCAGGCTGACAAGTAGATCCAACTCGGATTCTGAGAGGGAACATAGCCAACGGACATCTTCAATCCGATTGTCTCCTAACATCTCCATCTCCTAACAAATGCAAATTAGACAATAAACTCTCAACTTTGACGCAAAGTGATGTGAAAAATGAAAACCAAGCACATAACTTTCTAACGACAACAAAGTAATTTAAATTAACAGAATAACCATACGTCCATCCATACTTTACGAACTGAAATTTCTAAACAGACCCTAAATTATCCAACTGTATCTTTCGGACCACAAATTGCCAACAAAAGAATGTGCAGCAATCAGAGATTCAGAATCCAGAAATCACAAAATGTACAGACATTCAGTAATCACACGAGATCAGAAAATTACCTCAGTACTCCTCGTCCAGTCGGCTTCCTCTTTTTTCAGAAATTAGTAATCACATGAAATCAGAAATGATCAAAAGAACCAGATATTAGTCTTTCTAGGTTTCCAGCGTCCTCGGAGGACGTGGATGCGTGATTGTCGATCAAAAAACTCAGAAATCAGACTTAGACTTGAGATAAAAAAAAATTCAGTAACCACAAGGAATCAGAAATACAGGCTCCAATCGATTTGTGAATCGTGATTGACGGCTGCAAATCAGATAAAAGGGTTGCAAGAAATCAGAAATACAGGCTCCAATCGATTACTTTATTTAAATAAAATCGAAGAACGGCGGAATTCGGGGCGTGAGCGATTGAGCGTCATCAGTGGACTCTTGTTTAGGCATAGGAATTAGGCGCCTTTGTTATGTTCACTTTCGAATTGCCGATATGCCCATCAGCCCAAAGCAACTGGTCAAAATTTGGGCCTAACTAATAAAATATATATATATATATATATGTATCTGCAATTTGTCTTTTTGTTTTACAACAATTGGTAGTATCAGTATGTAACGAAAAGTTAAGGTTAATTGATCTAAAATGAATATCATTTGGAATCCTTCAAATATTTTATCGTTAAAGAATATATCAATACTTTGCCGATATACTCTATATGAAACTTAGACACATAATAAACTCACCAAAAAAACATATCCTCATTTATTATGAGATCTCATTTATTATATAGTTACAGATTACAGATTACAAACTAGGGCTAAAAAAAAATCAAAAAATATAAAATAAAATAAAAAAACAAAACACACGCACACTACACAAGTCACAATACACTCTCCACACAAACCAACCTATAAATCTACGTTATCACTACTTAAAACTTTCTAGTTTTTACCATTACAAAAAGTAGCAACTATGTTACCTATCATTTTAAGGTTAATTAGTTAATATCCATTAAGCTTAAAAGGGTATCATCGATCAAATCCTCCAATATCCATTCTTCGGTTTCCATAACTATTTCCCTAGTCCCCAACCAAAGATCCATCCACATTCTCGATATGTCCATGTCATTACTTATAAGTTGATCCAACGACCGAAGATAAACACAGTTGAGACGTGACTCGATTCTTTTCCATACCTCATTTATCAATTCCATTCCCTTCGGAATCCGATACATATTTGTTTTGAAAAACGGTAACTCGGGAAACAAACCCAAGGATTGATCACATATTTGCTTGAGAGTTTCGTTAGTGGAATCGAATAGGAGCCGTTGATCGCAAACGGGTTGACTCGAAAAGATTTGTAGTTCTTCGTATAATGATTGATCCAATATTTGAGCATTAGAAATCCATCTTTCTTCAAACTCATCCCAATTGAGATCCGAAGCTAAAAGAACCGTTTCGATGTACTCAAATGCTGATTCCTCGTTTTCAACAAGAGTATGGATAGATGTTTCTTGATTTTCGGTTGGTGTAACGTGATCTTCAAAACGGATACGTAGTGGTGTAATTGAAGTTTCGCCTAGAAAATGTGAATAAAATTGAGTTAGCATGAAACATGGTGTACTGTATTTAGTATGCATTAGACTGAGACAGATATCAATGGGACAAAAACTGCAATTTTTTTTACCAGATCGAGAAATGGTTCTGGCCGGGCTAATATCGTCATCCGAGAACAATGGCTCGAGAACCGATACGGGACTAGGTTTCTCGGTTCTATCATCTAAGGTACCCTCAACTTTTTCTGTTTTTCTATCGGACGTTATTGGAGAACAACATAAATCTTCTTCTTCGGTCAAATCCTGTAAACCAAATAAAAGTTATTATGGAAAACGAAGCCGAATTAAATAAGAAATATAATAGTTTTAGATGTTTTTCATTACCGATGCATCAAAAACTTCGGATTCTTCTGGCGAATGTGGTTTTATGGTTTCTATAACATCTGCAATATTCGTGTTATCGAGAATCAACAATGTAAATCAAGTAATTAATGTATGTCATAACAATATTGTCATTCAAACGATCAGAAATTATGAAAACAGTACCTTCAGCCTCATGAACTTCATCTGAAACTTCAAGTTCTTGATGATCGTCATATGTTACCGAAGGTTGACTTTCATTGACCTCATGCTCTGGTTCGTGTTTATGATCGATAACTGCAGAAGAAGAGTCGTAATTTGGAAAAGATAGAAGCTTTCCTAGGGTTCTAGGATGCCTTGCCACCATCAAATCTGTACATTCATCTCCATTACTCAACATCTCTGATAGATGTTTCTTTGCCTCAACGTAGATGTTAGAAATTCTTTCGCTCGTGTTTCCAAATCCCTCGTTTTCCCTCGATTTTGTTTCGTATTTGAATGATCTTGAAAGTACTCCATCTTGAATCTTAAACCCGTTAGACATTGTCGAAAATCTTTCAGAGTAGAAATGGTCTCTTAGTGGTGAACTCCGTCCACTCCTTCTTCCATCAACAACAACTGGTTTTTCTCCTAAATCCCTTTTTGATCTTCCAATGGCGTTTTTTAGTTTTTTCTTGATTTCCGAGAACGAAAATTGGGAAACACTTCTTTCGTTATGAAACCCATTGGTCGTGCTTGAAGGTAGAAGAGAGCTATCGTTCTCGAAGGATATACATTCGTGAGACTTGCTTCTTCTTCTGAAGAAGTTCCGGTGTTTACGGGAAACGGCGTCGTTTGAGCTTGGATTGCTTCTTTCATTCTGTAACGAGTTTGATCTTTCGAGTGATTTTGGGTTTTGTAATTCTTCGTTTTTCTTCTGATGGATCAACAAGAGCTCGTTCATTAGATCTTGAAAGTGACAATATTGAGATGGAACTGGTTGATCTTTAGAAATTTGACGATAATCCATAGACTCGTGGTTCTCTTCACATTCTAAAACGCCATGCGTATGCGTTTCTTCTTCCATGAGTTCCTTCACAGCCGTTTTAGCTTTCTGATCAACGTTCTGAGATTCAATCCAAAGATGCATCATCTCTTCTGAATCCGTAATTGAGTTCACGTCGGAATTAGGATACGAAGGACCTGTATACAAATATCCCCACATTAGTTATCGTCTATATCTATGAATGAATGATTTTTCAAAAGATATTTGAGAAAATGCTTACCGATGGTACTTTCAGTGATGTGTGTAGCATGATCTGAAAGCAGTTGTCTGGTAATCCGGCCATGGCGGAAAGCAAAAATGCTTACAATACCCGACATACACCCTGACCGATCTTTATTTTTCTGAGCAAGTTTTGATCTTTTTGCCATAAGAAAATTGGAGTTTTTAAACTTCATCATCATCAACCTCTCTTCAGAAAATTAACAGCCTGATAATTAAGCAAGAATTAAATTATATTAATTGAATAAAATAAAAAAATTTCAATTTTTTTTTAAGAAAGGACAATATTTTGCATGTGTGAGTATCCAATGTGACAATGCAAGATGAAGTCAGATGTCCAGATGAACAATTCTCTATTCTGAAAATCATGCAATCAGCATTTTATTGCCTACCGATTTAGGTATCTATTTCCAAGATAAATTCCAGAATACAAAATATTACTATTTAAAGTAAATTGTACATCATGTACTTAAACTTGTACATTGAACAGATTCATCAGTTTCTTTATGTAAAACAATACCTGAAATCTAAGCGATAATATAAGACAAATAAAATAAGAAAAGGAATATAATTTTACAAAATTCAAGGATGATGACAAGAAAAAAAAAATACCTGAAACCAAAGCTCTTTGATGATATCAACAAGAACAACTTAGTAGCTGACAAATATTTTCTAAAGAAAGTCAAAATATGTTCCAATTATGACTTTTCTGCTCTCAAGGTGTCTAACCGAGTAAAGTTTCAAACTTTTTTTTTTTTTTTCTCTTTTGATCTAATGAGATTCGCAATCCAGTTGTTTGAAGAATGTGCTTATTAGCATTGAAGACTTTGCGAACTCTAAAAGTCCAATTTTCAACCAAAAAGAAAATTGACACCTTAATTGATGTAAGACCAAACACAACTTTTTACCAAATTTTGCAGAGATTAAATCTTAACTATCAATGTGGATATCTCTACTTTGTAATCTTTTTGCTCAAAAACGGATACCCAGATGAAATTTTCTGCAAAATTGTTATCATCTAGAGAAAACCCTAAGACTTTTCTTCAAAGAAACTGTCACAAAGACAGAAGTTTTTTATGGTTGAAGGCTTGAAGCATAAGCTTAATTATGAATACAAAAGAATAGATAAAAAGAAAAAGAAAAAGAAGAAAAGATGAAAAAAGGTTATCCTAAATCGACCAGAGAGAGAGAGAGAGAGAGAGAGAGAGAGAGAGAGAGAGAGAGAGAGAGAGAGAGAGAGAGAGAGAGAGAGAGAGAGAGAGAGAGAGAGAGAGAGAGAGAGAGAGAGAGAGAGAGAGAGAGAGAGAGAGAGAGAGAGAGAGAGAGAGAGAGAGAGAGAGAGAGAGAGAGAGAGAGAGAGAGAGAGAGAGAGAGAGAGAGAGAGAGAGAGAGAGAGAGAGAGAGAGAGAGAGAGAGAGAGAGAGAGAGAGAGAGAGAGAGAGAGAGAGAGAGAGAGAGAGAGAGAGAGAGAGAGAGAGAGAGAGAGAGAGAGAGAGAGAGAGAGAGAGAGAGAGAGAGAGAGAGAGAGAGAGAGAGAGAGAGAGAGAGAGAGAGAGAGAGAGAGAGAGAGAGAGAGAGAGAGAGAGAGAGAGAGAGAGAGAGAGAGAGAGAGAGAGAGAGAGAGAGAGAGAGAGAGAGAGAGAGAGAGAGAGAGAGAGAGAGAGAGAGAGAGAGAGAGAGAGAGAGAGAGAGAGAGAGAGAGAGAGAGAGAGAGAGAGAGAGAGAGAGAGAGAGAGAGAGAGAGAGAGAGAGAGAGAGAGAGAGAGAGAGAGAGAGAGAGAGAGAGAGAGAGAGAGAGAGAGAGAGAGAGAGAGAGAGAGAGAGAGAGAGAGAGAGAGAGAGAGAGAGAGAGAGAGAGAGAGAGAGAGAGAGAGAGAGAGAGAGAGAGAGAGAGAGAGAGAGAGAGAGGGATACCCAGATGGATTAAACACCACCACACTTATTATATTGAGGAAAAGTAGGAAGGTTTAGTGTATGGCAGCCATTTAAGATAGCGAAATTCAGCAATGGTGGTGGTGGGCGGCGGCGGCGGAGGAGGAGGAGAAGGAATATTAGGGAAATAGGAGCCGGAGAGGTTAACGACAAAGGGTAAGGTCTGAATATGAGCTTTTGTGTGTTTGTGTGTATGCAAAGATGGTGATGAAAATGGGAGAGGAAAGTCGACACCTGGGTATTGAATTTCTTGATGTGGTGGGGCCATGAAAGTTGAAAACATCATATACATAAACACAAATACACTAGGAAACACACACTGTTTTTGAAAAAGAAAGAGGAAAAGAGGAAACTTTGGAATAAAGTTTACAATGTTTATTTTAGGTGGTTGTATTTGCAGGTATCCATGTTAAATCATCATCAGTTTCACCACCACCACCCCACTCACCATCCATCTCATTGACACATGACATCCACCATATACTCTCTCGTCTCTACTATTAAACAATTTTTTTCATTTAATTAGATTATTTACTTTGTTTATCTTATGGCTTATTATTATTAAATTCTTGTACGAATAGATAGATAATCAACGTGTTTTGTAAATAGCTATTAATTGTTAGTTGGAAACAAAAAAAGTGGAAGCTATAGTTTTGATTTGTATAAAAATATTCCTAAAAAATAGTTGTTACCTTTTAAAGATGTAAAATTAATTAAATGATTTGTATAAAAATATTCGGGAAAAATAATTGTTAGCTTTTAAAAATGTAAAATTAGTTAAAAAACAAAGCTAAAAGCTCCAAAAAGCTACTTCAAAGATTTTTGTTTAAAATAAAAACTAAATGCTTCTATTACCAAACAAGACTTCTTTTCACCGAATGGTTGCAGCTCATAAACTCCATGTTTTTAACATTGATAAGTTATATAAACAATTTGTTTTTTTTATTTCGATTAAATAAACGGATTGATATCATGATATCATATGTGTGTATCGGTGTATATGACCGGTTTATCATTTTCTTTAAAAGTGATTCCGAATAACAGATTAAGAAAAGTATTGTTAGTTGAATTATAAAAGAGAAACAAAGAAATATAAAAATCATAAAGGAAAGAAACATTAAAATAACCATACGAGTTTCTAACCATTTAAGAAAGAAGTTGTGTGTTATCTCGGTCAAAGAAAATTGTGATACCAAAGAAATAAGCAGCAGTAATGCCCACTAACGTAGAAAATTGTGATAACATTTGGAAAACTAGCGAATGGTGTTCGTTGAGGTAAAGGGCATTACTGTAAAAAGGAGGGTTGAATGGATAAACCCATATTCCTTCAATCCTTCCATTCAACACGTTTACTTTTAGGACTTTATGTTTGTATTGAATAAAAAACATAACATTCTTATATCTGTCCATGTTAAGTTATGTCTTCATTAAATCGATTAAGCAAAGAAAAAAAACGTAGTTATTGATTCGATGTAGTTTATCAAAATCATTCCAATACTTAAAGATGGTGGTCTCGGTGTTGGTTCTTTAAAAGCCCAAAATCTTGCTCTCATCACTAAATGGTTATGACAACTCAAATCAAACACAGAAACCATATGGAACAAATGTATTGTTAGCATTCACAATTTATTTAGAAAACCATTATGGTATTTGGCGAAGAAAACGATCCCGGGTGTCTGGACTAATATCGCCAAGGCCATCAAAACCCTTCCTGATACACAAATTGATCATCAATCATTATTTTCTGTGGTTCCCGGTTCGAATGTGCAAGCTCTATTTTGGTTGGATCGGTGGTGTGGTAATGATACTCTTAAAAACATGTATCCACTGTTGTATGAATTGGAGTCCGTAAAAAGATGCTTCATCACTGAAAGAATCTCTGATTCAAGTTTCACATGGTGCTGGAAATCAGCACTTACAGGGGATAATGTTCTATCAGAATTTTTGTAATTATGCTTGACCCTTAACAACATCATAATCATACCTGATGTGTTGGGTATTAGATTCAACCTCAACAATGATGGTGTTTACACAGTAAATACACTAAGAAAAAATTGACTATATGGTGTGTTCACATAATGGCTTGTTGATCGAATGGTCAAAGATCATTCCTCTCAAAGTAAGGTGCTTTATATGGCGAGTTGCTTTGAGAAGAATACCAGTTGCAACAAAACTTGTTCGTAGGGGTATTAATGTCAAATCCAATTTATGTTTGTTATGTGGAGTGGAACCTGAGACGATAGATCATCTTTTTGTCACTTGCAAGGTTGCGGAAGAAACACATGATTGGATTTTCAAATGGTATGGTATTTCTAGAAGACAACTATCCAACATTGAGGAATATCTCAACTTTGCTGCTTCTTGGGGGAATTGCCATAAGAAAAAAGTTGGTGGTCAATTTAATCTTCTATGAAATGATTTGGTACATTTGGGTGGCAAGGAACAATAAGGTGATTACTACCCCGACAAAGATAGCGGATGAGATTATCTCTCAATCATTCTCGTGGTTTAATTATAGGAGTTCCAATTCGTGCGGTAGTTGGATTGATTGGTGTATTTCTCCTTTTAATTTTTGTTAATTGCCATTGTGCTCTTTCCCATGATCTAGTTACTTGCTAATCATGTGGCTTTTAATATGTTTGTCGTTTTCAAAAAAAACTTAAAATGTATTTTAATAAGATTTAATTTTTAAAACTTGTGATGCAAACGTAATATATAAAAAATAAGGAATAATAATACTTGAATAACAAATATATAAACAAAATGAAAATATTATTAAATAAAGATATATCCTCAACAACCTGATTATGTAGATATACGTCGACAACAACAGGTCATATATATGAGCACTTGTTGGCGTATAAAAGAGTAAGAGACTCCAAATAGCCATCGATGGAAGCCTAATGGCTGATGAGTGCAATTTCACGTAGAAGATCCAATATTGCTAATGTTTTGCGATTATCCTCTCACGTGGGGCCTAAGATAGGTTGACGTGACCGTTCAAATGACACAATTTATCATTTTTTAAGAGATTCTAAATAATTAATTATTGATTCTAGGAATTTAGAAAGAAATATGTACCGTCAAATTTTTCCACAACTAATTTTAAAGATGTTCTACCACCATCCAAAAAGGTTTTAACTTTTGGATTAGAAAGCTTTAACACAATTTTCTCCATAATACTTTTTTCAACAACCTACTCTTGACATAATCGTCCCTAACACCTTTGGACATTTTGTCCATTTGTTATTTTATTTTCATTAATATATATATATATATATATATATATATATATATATATATATATATATATATATATATATATATTAAAAAAGTCTAGAGTTAGGAATAGTAATCTTGTATTTTTTTTTGCCAACTTTGCCCTTTATTCTTTAACCATTTTGACACTTTTGGTCCTTGCAATCAAAATTTTTACATTTTTAGGAACCTTTTAAAATTCAAAGTTTGGCTACAAAACTTTAAAGAGTTGACAACTTTGGTCCATTTTCTAAAAACGTGCTAATTCCAATCTCTTTAATTCTTTAGCCATTTTGACACTTTTGGTCCTTGCAGTCAAAACTTTTATATTTTTTCATAAAAAAAACAAAAAAAACGGCACGAGACTTTCTGGCGTCTCATTTTCTTCTTTTGATATATTTTTTATATATTGGTCCTCATTTTTTATTTTTTTGTTTTTTCCTGCCTTTTATCTATCAATCTCAGTCTATGAAAATTAGGGGTCGAATTATCCCATCTGCATCTTTTAACAAAAACGACACTCAAATCAGACGCACACGGCCCATGCGGAGCATGGACAACATATCTAGTTAGTATTATTGTTATTTTTAATCATTGATAGTCGTTCCTAACAACGGATATTTTTCATGATGAAACCCGTGACGATGATTCCTACTTGTGGTGATTAGTTGGCGGGACCATATGTGCAAAAAAAATAGGAGCAAGAGGACGACTTTGTGACAAAACAAAAACTTAAAGGTAAATTTACAATTATAACATATTCACAAAATTTCTAATTAATTACTTTTATTTCTATTATATTTATACTGTAAAACTATTTATTAAAAAAAAAAAAAAAAAAAAAAAAAACTCACTGCTTTTTCCACCCCTTCAACCTCTATTAAAAAGTCTATCTTTCTTTTTTTTTCTTCTCTTAGAAGGGCCATTCCATTTCTCAAAATAAAAAAAGTGGTCCACTAAAAATCTATATGACGTTTTAGATTTAGTTAAAAACAAGAATCCATTGAAGTTTGGTTAAATACTAAGATTGTTTTTGAAAGAAAAAAAAATTAAGCTAAACGGACCAAGAAACCAGCTTTTTGGTAAAGATATGCAATGTTTGTATTAGGTCACTCTTAAGATTTTAAAAGGTGTTCAATTTAGGTGTGACTATTTGGATCATACTTATCGGACTGAGCTGAACTGATTTTAAAGAAATTCTTGGACCGTTGACCAGACCTAGTGATACATACGAGTTTTGGTTTTTTGACGACCTGTAACATTTAATGTTTGAGGCCGGCGATCAAGTACTACTTAAAGTCGCTCCATGGAAGGGACTTATCAGATTCGGAAAACGTGGGAAGTTAAGTCCTCGTTTTATTAGTCCATTCAAGGTACTTCAGAAGATTGGGAAACAAACTTACAGGCTTGAATTGCCACCTGAACTAGAAGATATTCACAACATCTTTCATGTTTGTTATTTGAGGAAGTGCTTGGGAGAAGAACCTGATATGAATCCACCTTCGTATTCAAGGATCGATGAGAATAAAAGATTGATAGAAGAGCCTGAAGAAATCGTTGACCACAAGATGAACAAATTATGACATAAGATGATTGACTTAGTCGTTGTGCGATAGAAACATCCGGCAGAGCCAAACCTCACCTGAGAGACAGAAAGCGACATGAAGAGTCGTTATCCACATCTGTTTGTGGATGCATAATTCCGAGACAAAATCATTTTAAATGGGAGATAATTGTAACGCCCATATTTATCACTAAACATAATTAAGAATCTATATGTATGTCTTTCGACGATTGGAATCTTCTATGAATAAATAAAAGTAAATTATATATATATATATATATATATATATATATATATATATGTGTGTGTGTGTGTGTGTGTGTGATTATGTGAATTTTATAGATATTAGGTGTATATGTTTCTAAGGTTACTGTTGCTGCCATTAGGGCTCGAGGAGAGAGATTTCCAATATCGGGAATTCGATCGTGCGGATCCCCCAGAGTTTGATGGGGTCTCGGACCCGATTGCAACGATGAGATGGCTGTCTGACGTGAAATGTTATTTCTTCACGTGTTCTTGTCCAGATGACCAGAAGGTCAAGTGCGCCTTAAACCTTCTCAGGTTAGGGCAAGGGATTGGTGGGGACTGGTGACTAGTTCTTGTACTCCTGAGCAGAGGGCCGCGATGACTTGGGAATTGGGAATTAGAAAGTTTTATCTTAATAAAAATGAAAATTTTTGGTTGTGAAAATAAGATGTTACAGCGGTATTTTGTGGAACTTACTAAGCTTCGTGCTTACGGTTTTTAGTTTATGTTTCAGGTACTTCCGGATCGAAGGGGAAGAGCTCGGGATGATCGCAACATACATACCACGATTTTCGTTTTATTTTACTATGATGCATTGAGATGATTGATTGCCATACTATGATTTTTCCTTTATGATTTTACGAACATGTTTTGGTTGATGGTTTTATTATTATGAAACTAAAATTTTGGGTTTTAAATTTTAGGACGTTATACTTGGAGACTTACAAAAGTCCAGAATATGCACAAGGATATGGAGATGAGGTTGTTTGATGACTTCTTACTCTACAAAGCTTTTATTCTTCCTTCAAAAGCCACAAAACACCCAAAAATGAGCTCAAATGATTATAAATAGGCTAGGGTTTGCTTATTTACTCATGAAGGTTGTAACATCCATAAAATTTTGAAAAATTTTAATCTTTTAAATAAATCCAAAAACCATCAACTTTTACATATTGTTTTTAAAATAAGTTCCACATCAGAGTTTTCCCATAAATCATAACATAAAATAAGAGGAGGTGCACGATCAAGCCTTCGCCTTCTCGCGGTCATCTGAGCCTTCAGCCTGACTGGACCGCCTCACAGGGCCTACAAACTATCCAAACCGCTCGTCGGGCCTTCGGCATGACTGGACCGCCTCGCAGGGCCTTTAGTCTATCCGGGACGCCCTGGATTTGTTTCCATTTAGCATAAAGCAGGATCGCCTCAACCCGACCACACACACACATGTCGACACATACACAACTCATTAACACATAATCAATCAACATGCAAGCACATATCATATAGATCAATAAGCATAGCATCATTCTATCTACCAGGATTAAGATTTAACTGATTACTACAGTACTCAATTATATGATAACCATGATAACGATCCAAAGGGTCGGCCTTGGTACTTTCGACCCAACAAGTACAGTGAGGAGTACTCACCTCACAAGTAGTGCTGAACTGGTAAATTTCAACTCCAAAACTCAGCTCCGGACTCAAATATCTACAACCGCTATGTGACCATTTCTATCAAAACCCTAAAATACACAAAATGCCCTCAAAGTCAAACTTGGTCAAAGTCAAAGTCAAAGTCAATAGTCAAGGTCAACAGTCCATGTTGACCCAACTAATCGAGTGCACATACCAACTCGACACTCGTCGAGTTCCTATAGTATCCAGAGAAGCGGGAAAACCCGAGCCAACTTGTCAATTTGCCAGGACAACTCGTCGAGTTCTCCTAGTTTAACTCATTCAGTCCTTTTCATCCATTTTACCGCTTAAGAATGTAGATTTGATACCCAAGAGCTAGAAAACCACGTAAAGTTGCTAACTTCGATTACGCCTCTCAGCCACACCATTAAGCTGTGGTGTCCTGGGAGGTGTCAATTGTGAGATAATCCCACATTCCTTAAGATAGTCAAGGAACTCTGTACTAAGATACTCACCACCTCGGTCGGATCGAAGCATCTTAATGTTCCTGGCCAACTGATTCTCCACTTCCTGTTTAAACTCCTTGAACTTTTTAAAGGTTTCTAACTTATGCTTGATTAAGTAGACATATCCATATCTACTAAAATCATCAGTAAAAGTCACATAGAAGCGGTTAGCATCTCTTGTGGCGGTTCTAAAGGGTCTACACACATCAGTATGTATGAGGTCCAACAAACCCTCACCCTAACACAAGTACCAGTGAATGGTGACTTTGTCATTTTCCCAAGCAAACAAGATTCACAACTATCATATGATTTTAGGTCAAATGACTCCAAGACTTCATCATTTTGGAGTTGGCCTATGCATTTCTAGCTTACATGTCCGAGACGACAATGCCATAATGATGCTTTATCCAAAATAGTGGAATAATCGATACACAACACATTATTTCCTAGGTTATCTACAACCGACACAGTTTCATACACACCATCACAAGGTAATGCTTTAAAATAAAAAAACATTATTAAAGAAAGCATTAATACCACCACTTTCATTATCAAACGAAAAGGTAAAACCTTGTTTGTGCAAACCATGAAAGGAAATAATATTTCTCGCCATTTCAGATGAGTAACAACACTTATTCAAATCTAACACTAATCCACTACTTAGCAACAAAGAATAAACTCCAATCTTGGTGACAGGTGAAGCTTTCTTATTCCCCATGATCATGTTTATCTTCCCATGCTCCACATTCTCACTTCTTCTTAGTCCCTGCAAATCAGTACATATGTGAATACCACAACCTGTATCAAGGACCCAAGAATTAAAATGAGGTGAATTATTAGACAATATAGTGTATATACCTGCATGATTGGGTTTCAATTTCCCATCCTTCACATCTTGCAGGTACTTTGGGCAGCTTCGCTTCTAGTGCGACTATTCATGGCAATAGAAACATTCAGCCTCTTTAAGGTTAGCAGAAGGAGTGACGAAACCTTTCTTGGTTCCACTTGAAGAGGAGCCATAAAGGGACTTTCCCTTGGTACCCTTCGAAGGGCTCTTCCTCTTCTTTCCTTTGCCTTGCCCGATTGCCAAGACAGGGGCCACAGTAGGAATAGGAGTGGTAACAACCGATTTACTCTTAAGACTAGTTTCTGCGGTCTTCAAGAGTCCTTGAAGTTTGCTAAGTGTAACTTCCTCCTTGTTCATGTGGTATGTCATATGGAATTGATAATAACACGAAGGTAAGGAGTGCGAAATGATGTCAATTTCCAACTCCTCGGGGAAGTTCACATTCAGTTTCAGCAAACGGTCCACATACCTTTGCATTGTCTGCATGTGGCCCGTGATAGGTTCACCATCCTTCATCCGAGTTTTTATCATGGAGGAGATGATTTCATATCGCTCTTAATGAGCACTCTGATGGTAGCGGTCCATCGAATCTTGGTGCATATCAAAAGGATGGTAGCTGTCATTGTGGTCAACATGATACATGCCACTTTGGTTGCATCTCTCTCATGTGCCTGGTATTCAACGATCTCCTCAGAAGTAGCAGACGACTCAAGTTCCTTAAGCTCCTTGTCGAGGACATATTCCTTTTCCTCATACCGAGTGACCCTCCTGATGTTCCTGGTCCAATCCATAAATTTGGATCCATCAAAGATGACTCTCCCACACAGGTTTATGAGAAAGAAGGAGCTGGTAGGGTTTGAGCCAGAAGCAACATTGTCGGAAGATATCTGAAAAGAAGAAAGACAAGTTTAGATTAGATATAAAGATAGTCCTTAATAAGACACCCAAATGTAATATTAAGGCTAGGACCCAACACAATAGTTTATAACTTAGAAGAGGAATGCCGTAATCCAAGTTATAAAATATTTGAAGGTAGGTGAATGACGATTCACCAATTTCCACCATGAAAACGAAATAAATTATTAGGTTTTGAAACTCCTAGATTCTTTGATATTCATTGAACTTTTCAATGGCATGTTTCAATCTCGAGTGTGCTCTTTAGGTTTTGTGACTGGGATGCCGAGGATCACAAAACAAGGTGTGAAGTAACCATGCAAATTACTTGGTACCCTTAATGTTTATCGCTCAATCGATGTGCCGGTTAACCACACGCGCTCCACCGACCTATGATAAACCTTAAGCCACCCTTTGCCTATCTGATTAAGTCCAGGTTAGTGTGTCGGTTAACCACACACGCCCCACTAACGACTTAAACAAATTGCAAAGTGTAATTTCATGGGTTAGCACCTTATTCACATTTTCCTAAAGTAACTAAGATTAGGGATTTATAAAAACATTTAGTTACTTTATATTCATCATACTTTTAATGAGGATTTAAAGTCCTTGTCCTACCTGTTCGGCTAACGACCCTCCACCGGTCAAGGAAGCGGTGGGTGAGAGTGGACACCCATTAAGCTGTCATTTTATAGGCAGCAACCTTATACCCCCTTATAGACCGGCTTCGTGAATGAGGCCTACTAACGGTAAAACGACTTGCCCTTATACATACATACATACATATATATATATATATATATATATATATATATATATATATATATATATATTAACTTATAATATTATAAAGTATAAGGGTTGAATTTTAACTTTTAAAATTCTAGGGGTTGGAACTAAAGTTTTTAAAGTGACTTTACATGTTCCAAAACTCGAGGGCAAGTTTTGTAACTTTCAAAACTTTTCATCTTTCATAACTTATGAGTTAATGGTTTATTAAAATGAGAGACTTTTCATTTTATGTAACCTATGTGTTTCATAATGGACTTTAAAAGAGTGACTTTTGGCAATCCATAACTTGAGGACAAATTATGGATTCCATTAAAACACATAATGATCAACAATTAAACTAAAAAGCAAGTTACAAATAATTCCTATGATCTTCTAAACTCATAAGTTCATGAACATGCATATCAATAATTTCAAGAATCATAAATAAACCATATAAAACTTGAAATTTTGATAATAGCCATTGAAAATAGATTAGCATAACCATTACACCATCTAAAACAAGTTTTATAAGACCAAAACAGTTTAGGGTAATGTTTCTAGTCCATTTCCAGCAGCAAAACTCGAAAATCTGCATTTTGGGGCTCCTACTTGTCGAGTGCACCAACCTACTCAACGAGTAGGATGAATTAACTCATGGACTCGTCGAGTCCCCCCATGAACTCGACGAGTTCATGCTACAGAATGTAGAAAACTGAGTTTTTTCAACAAGTTTGCATCAAGTATCAAATATACAAGCCTAGGCTCTGATACCACTGAAGGGTTTTGAGCATTCTAACACTCCTAAGGTGTACATGCAACCCTATAAACCGAGGATCTATGTTTTACTAAGATACATGCAAAATTGTTTTCCAAGGTTCTTAACCTATCTAGCATAGCATAGGGAACTTTTAAACATAAATGCTAGAAGAAGAACATACCTTTTTATTGTTTGGATTCCTTGAGAACCTTGTGAGCCTAGCACCTCAAGTGTGATGCCTCAAATGTCTCACACAACACCACAACACTTGGAATAACCTTGAGAGAATTTCACTAACACTCAAAATTCGGCTAGCCCTCTTATTCTTGCTTGTAGTGCCGATTTTGCTAGTCTAGGGGTCTTTATATTGTTGTGGCACAAGTAGGGTTACACCATGTAAACCCTAATTGTCATGGCTTTACATATTCCATGATCCATGGGTTTGTAACCTCCATGGACTATCCATGGAGCACCTTATGGGTTTTAGCCCAATCCATACAAACCATGGATCATTAGCCCACTATACAAGAATAGATGATTTACACAATCAACCCCATATATTTAATTAGTCTCTTTTTGATCACTTAAATTAATTCCAAATTAATTCTTTGATCAATACTAATTAAATAATATTATTAATATATTAGAACTTATAATATATTAATAATCCTTAAGTGTCCTTTCTCTCATTTAGTCTATCCAAGTGTTGGAATGCCATACAACCCAAATGGACCATGCTAATCGGGCCAAATACATTCCAGAAATAGTTATGATCTTAGACACCTAATCCAACAAACTTTACGTCCATGCATGTCACCAAGAGTATTTAAAACTCAAAGAAGGTGATAGTTTATTTTATTTACTTCTTTTTATAGTTTATTTTAGAATTTTTAGATGTTTTTATTATTAATGCATTGTATATTCTTTATATTCTTTATTATGGATTGTACCGGGTGCTTTTTATTTTGCATAAGGTATTTTGCAGGTTTTCGGTGTTCGTTGCGGTTGCGGATTGATTGGAGACGGGTTGAGTGGGCTCTCGAGGCATTGTTGGGCTTGGCGGATCCATAAATGAAGATTTGGGCTTAAAAATCTAAAGGCTTGGATGAAGTGGGCTTGTGAAGATGGATCTTGGACTGCTATTTTTGGGCTTGGAGCATCCATTTTTGTAGCTAAATGATGATTGGTTGGTTTAAATCAAATGGATATGGAGGGGACCATAGGAATCTTTGGTAGTGGAAGGGTGGAGTGGTGGAATGAAGGACCAATAGCATTACATCAACACTTGCGCAGGTGGAATTTCCGTCGTGTGGGTACCCGCACAACTGTCGAGTTTGGGCATTTTGGTCATTTGGCACACCATAACCTTGGGGGATCAGATCCATCAGTGACATTCTCGATTTTCCACCATTGGAGACCTGGAGGAGGCGATTTTGAAGCTCAAGACTCATTTCTTTTCATCTTTCCAAGATATTGGTAGTTTCTTTATGCAATTAGGCTTTTGTGGGCTTGGAGCATCCATTTCTGTTTATTGGTTAACTTTGGTTAAAACCTTTGAATGTTTGTGGGTTTTTGAAGTATTCATGATAGATTATCAATTATCTTATGCTTATGGTTCTAGATCATATTTCTTATGCTTGTTTAATGCTTTGATAATGAGCTTGGCACTTGAATGTTTGTGGGTTTTTGAAGTATTCATGATAGATTATCAATTATCTTATGCTTATGGTTCTAGATCATATTTCTTATGCTTGTTTAATGCTTTGATAATGAGCTTGGCACTTGAATGAGCTATTGTTAGTTTATTTATTTGGTTTTGCATTTAATCGTTGAATTAACTTAGAACAAGGGCTTTATGATGGTAAAAATCATCTCTAGTTTATGAATCATAGCTCCTTTATGGATGTGTAAGCATTGACATCCTATAAGAGTTGGGGATTCCTTCTTTCTTAAGGTTAATTAACTTCTTGGGTTCAATTGCTTCAATTAAACCCTTGATCTTGATTAAGAAGGTCTGTTGTGGGCTTCCCTAACCTCCATACTACCTAAGAGGAATCTTGGCATATCATGCTTCATGATTTCTATAACCAATTTGGGATGAATGATAAGCTTCATGTTGAATCCTAATGATAAACACTCAAATGTTCATTGTGTTGAATTGCCTTAGTTAACCAACTCTCTCCAATATTTGAGCATCTCACTATCTTGCTTAATTTCAAGTTTTTAGTTATTCAAGTCTTTTAGTTTTCAAGTAATCAAACACCCCCCCCCCCTTTAGTTTAATTGTAGTTAGCTAGTTTATTTACAATAGTTCTTTTGGATTGCATTGGTGATTGAATACAACCATTTCCCCGATGATCGATACCCCTTTTTACAATTATATTACATTTTATTTGCAAACAAAGGGTGTAATTTGCTTGGTGGACTTGACATCCCATCAAGTTTTGGCGTCGTTGCCGGGGGAGTTGGTTATTGTTATTTGATTATTTATGCCTAGGTCTACAAGAACCGGTGAACTACTCTACAATCTGGAAATTGAAAAAGAAGCAAAAAGAGTGAAAGATCTAGCAAAACAAGCAAAGCAACAACAACTTGTTCAAGCTTCTTTATCATCTCCACTAATTAACATAGAAGATCAAGTTCATACTTCAAATGATACCGACACCGAGCCGAATTCTCCAATTGCTGGTCAATCCTTTGAAGATATTCCTTTTGAAAACTACATAGCCACGAATCACACTCCACCTCAAAATCCCAACCCAAACCCAAATAATCAAGATACTAATAGCCCACCCCATCAACCAAGACAACAACCACAAGAACCTCTCATAGATATGCTACCTTGTAATTAAACCCCTCCTCAAAACCAACCAAATTATCAACCACCACCACAACCACAAAACCAACACTTCCACCAAAACAACCAACCTCAAAACAATGCTTTTCAAGTTCAACAAGTACATTACCCAAATCAACCCAATTACCAACACCCTCCAATGTACCAAAACCCGATGTACCCACAACAACAACCTCTCTACAACCAATATCCTAACTACCAACCTTATCCACCACCAATATACAATCCCCAACAATACCCATACCCACCTTACCAACAACATCCCAATTACTTGCAACAATATCCCCACAACCCCAATCCACCCAATCCCCCTCAAGAGTTGACACTTAGACAAATGATGGAAACGGATGTTACTCATACACCTCATGCTATTGTTTATCCCGCAAACCGCCGAGGAATTGAATTGAAGTCAAGTTTCATACATCAACTTACCAAGTTCCATGGATTGGATAGAGAAGATCCCCAAAAGTATTTGAAGTCATTTCATATGATATGTGTTAGCATGTTGCCCGGAAATGTGACATTGGATGATTTCAAGCTAACCGCCTTCCCGCTCACCTTGGAAGATAAAGCTAGAGAGTGGTTATTCAACTTACCATAGGGATCTATTCACACATGGGAAGAATTACTCAAAGCCTTCAATAGCAAGTTCTATCCCACATCCCGGATATCAAGCCAAAGAAGTGACATTTTGGGGATTCGTCAAGAGGAGAATGAGACATTTCATGATTTTTGGGAGCAATTCAACAACTTATGTACAAGTTGTCCTCAACACAACATACCCAAACAACTACTTCTTCAACAATTTTACGAGGGTATGAATGACAAAGATCGAAGGATGATTGATGCTTCAAGTGGTGGTGACATCTTCAAGAAGGCACCTCATGAAATCCGATCACTTTTTGGCACCATTTCTCAAAATCAAAGGAACTTTGGGACTCGAAATGAAATGAAGAGAAGTTCTCCACAAGTGGTTGGTGAAGTTATCAACACTCAACACTTGGAATCAAAGCTCTTGGATTTGACTAATGTGCTAAGTCAAATGGTGGTGGGAAGCGGTCAACAATTGATGGTATGCGACATCTGTGCAATGAAGGGGCATTATACGGATAAGTGTCCCTCACTTAGTAACGAACCGGAAGATGTGAATGCAATGGGAGGATATAAAGGTCAACCAAGACCCATGGGATTTCAAAACAATTTCAACCCAAATTGGAGGAATAACCCAAACAACCCATACCCACCAAAGAAAAATCCATGAAACATTTTGATGAGACCTCAACATCCACAATACCCCTCTCAAAAACCTCCATATCCACAAACTTCTTTTAACCCTCCAAATTACTAACAAACTCCACAACAAGGACAATCAAGTGGTAACCATCAAATGAGCCTTCAAGAACTCGTTACTTCTCTTGCTCAAAGCCGAAGCCAATTTCAACAAGAGACCAAGAACACCTTTTCCAACATTCAAGCACAAATCAGAGACTTGGCCACTGCTATCAACAAGATAGAACAAAGGGGTAGACTTCCATCTCAAACTGAGAAGAATCCTAATGTTACCTAAAGCATGAAAGGGGCCTACAACTTGATAAAGATTGAAACTTTAAGCCCAAAGAGGCCACAAAACGTCCAAATATGAAGTGATAACTTCAAGGAATGCTCAACCCCGTGAACGATCCCAAAATGAGCCAAAAATGACAATAAACTTCCAAGGAAGAGATCTAAGCAATAGATGAGCAAGTTTTCGACTTTTTACCTCAAAAGAGTAGCTAAACTCAAGGAGATTTTGGATCTATAGCTTTCCCCTTCAAGCTAGACACCACCAACTTCAAGCTCTTCAAAAGAACACCAAGAAAACACTCTTTAAGCTCACACACACTCAAAAATTGGAGAGGATGCATGAGACTAGGGTTTCTGGATAGGGGAGACGCGTAAGGAGGCCACCCAAAGGGTATAAGGCCTATAAATAGGGTGCAACACCCTAAAAATTAGGGTTTCTTAATCAGCCACCAACTCATGGATACCAACTAGTCGAGTTGGTCCAAAAATATATGCGGTCCAAAAGTCTTCAACACTTCGAGTTAAGGCCATCAACTCGACGAGTTCCAAGGGGAATTTTCCTTTTAAGGAATAAATATCATACCTGGAAGTCAGGATGTTACAAATTTTCCCCACTTGAACTAGGCTTCGTCCTCGAAGCTTGCTGTGAGGAACAAATCCGGATAATGCTCCCGCATCTCAGCCTCCAGCTCCCAGGTCCATTCGGATCCCCTCCGATGTTGCCATTGTACCTTTACCAAAGGTACCCCCTTGCTATGCAAAACATTTACCTTCCTTTCTAGAATCGCGACCGGCCTCTCGACATAGTTCAGACGCTCATCCATTTGGATATCATCCAATGATACCACTGTATACTCGTCCAAAACGCACTTCCGCAACTGCGAAACGTGGAAAGTACTATGAATCTGACTGAGCTCCTCAGGAATATCCAATCTATAAGCAACCTTGCCAACCCTGGCAATAACCCGGAATGGTCCAATAAATCGGGGGCCCAATTTCCCCCTCTTCCTGAAGCGAATCACACATATCCAAGGTGAGACCTTCAACAACACCATGTCACCGACCTGAAAATCCAACTCAGGTTGGCGTCAGTTGGCATAGCTCTTCTGCCGACTCTATGCTGTTTGCAATCTCTGCCTGATCTTTTGGATCATCTCGGTAGTCTGCAGAAAAACCTCGGTCTGACCCATGACCATATGGCCAACCTCACCCCAACAAACTGGGGTACGACATCTCCGCCCCATACTAAAGCTCATAGGGCGGAGCACCGATGCTAGAATGGAAGTTGTTGCTGTAGGAGAACTCTGTAAGAGGTAGGTATGAGTCTCAACTCCCACCAAAATCTATGACGCATTCTCGCAACATATCCTTGAGGGTCTGAATGGTCCACTCACTCCGACCTTCGATCTGCGGATGATAAGTCGCGCTGATGTGTAGTCTCGTGCCCCGTTCCTCATGAAACTTCTGCTAGAATCGGGAGATGAACCGAACATCACGGTCTGAAACAATAGGGATCGGAACCCCATGGCGAGCAACGACCTCTCGAATATACACATCGTCCAACTTCTTGGCCGATGAGCTCTCCCGAATTGCCAGAAAATAGGCACTCTTGGTCAATCGATCCACGATGACCCAAATAGCATCGAAACCCTTTGTCGTATTCAACAATTTGATGATGAAGTCTATCGAAATCTGCTCCCATTTCCACATCGGAATCTCCAGAGGTTGCAACTTGCCATGCGGCCTCTGATGCTCGGCCTTGGCCATCCTACAGGTCAAGCACCTCTCGACGTACCAAGCAATCTCCCTCTTCATGCACGGCCACCAATAACTCAGTCTCAGATCCCGGTACATCTTGGTGTCCCCGGGATGGATAGAAAAACGAGACTTATGAGCCTCCTCTAACACAATCTGTCTGACCTACTAGACATAGGAACCCACATCCGACCGCAACGGGTCAACAAACCACGACTGTCCGACACAAATCTGGTGATCTCACCCCTGATCCTCTCAATCTTCTAATTCTCCCCTCAAACACCCTCAGTTTGAGCCTCCCTTATCAAACCCACTAGTGGAGAATCCACGCAAATCCTTATACATGCCACCTCAACAGATGATCCAACCATCTTGTGGCACAGTGCATCCGCCACCACGTTCGCTTTACTCGAATGGTAAAGGATCTCATAGTCATAATCCTTGACTACATCCAGCCACCTGCGCTGCCTCATGTTCAGGTTTGGCTGATCCACAATATGCCTCAAACTCTTGTGATCCATGTAAATAGTACATCGAACCCCATAAAGGTAATGCCTCCAAATCTTGAGATCACAAATCACCGCTCCCAACTCAAGATCATGCGTGGGATATCGCGTCTCATGCGGCTTCAGCTGCTGCGAAGCATAAGTGATGTGTGATTATATATATATATATATATATATATATATATATATATATATTGCTCAAGTTTTAAATTTATAAAATTGAATTCATCGCAACAAAACTAACACACACACTAGGCAATGGACCTAATCGTTTAATAGTACAGTTGTGGTAAGAATAGGTATCAAACACTAGGGGAATGGTGGTGAATTAATTTGAAGCGTTTGATTATAAGTTACATAAACACACGAAAGCAATAAGAAATGTTTTATTACATACTCAGTTACCACTTAACATCAAGTATTGATAAACTGACTAGAAGACAAATCTCTTTAGGTACTTTGGTTTAGATAAATTACATCTCAAATTAATGGTTTACTACCGATAGAATGGATATTTATTCATTATTCACCGATTCCTAATATGAATAGTGTCATGGTCACGACTACTAATCATTTGATTTCAACATAATTATTAATTCATTGATCAGGTGAACAAACAATCATGCAAACAAATATTCAGTTCGTATTAAGCAAGATTTGATCTTATTTAACCCTAATGGTCATAGGAGTGAAATCATGCAGAGAACGGTTATTCTACTCATGCACACACATTAAAGTTCACAACTTCATTTCCTAACCCTAGGTTGTGGTCAAAACACTAGTCAAAATCACCAATGGTCACTGGACAACTATGATTCAAATTAACACAGTCAGATGACCATTTAAGCTATATCAATTCAGCAATAGGGAACAAAGTAACAATCTATAACACATATGGATCTTCAATCAAACTTGGCAAAATAAATTGAACAAGACTAAATAATCCAAATAACAATTAAACCATAAATTCAAAGGTTCATTCAATCATAAACACAAAGTAAAAGGTTTTTACACCTAAATCAGAAAGTAAACACATAGTGGCATCACAATGGAATGATAAACATGGTCACGATAACAAACCACATGATTACCGACACGAATCCGCTCTCTAATCCCTTAGATCTTCGCTCCTGTCAGCTTAACGGCCTTCCGGCCGCCTTCTAGACTCTCAAAATGGCTAGATATAAGTTACTTGTCGACTAAGGATCAATGGTAGTCCAGTTCTCCCTTCTGGTTGGCCAAAATTTCTTTTTATATACTTTGGAACCGACTTATGTACGCTGGGCGTAAGTCGTTGTACGTGGGGCGTACCAAGAAACTCATCACGATTAGGAATTCCGGACACTATCCCAGTACGTTGGGCGTAAGGCTATCTACACGGGACATAGTCTTCATCTCCTCAGTACGCTGGGCGCAGTGGGCTGCCTTTAGCCATCTTCATCCTTTTTGCCTTTTAAGCCCAACTTCCATCTTACTATAAATCTTTTCGGCTCTAGCAACATTATTCCTATAAAATATAAATTTAAACGTTTTAAGTACCTTTTAGTTCTATATAAGAATAATAAATGCTAAAATATTAAGATATGATATATATATATATATATATATATATATATATATATATATGTAAATACACATATAAATAAGCTATCACTCGTCCTCTCTTCATCAGGACTGCTCCCAAGCCGGTGACGGATGCATCACACAAAACCACAAAATCCCCAATTCCCTTCGGGAGGGTCAAGACCGGGGCCTCGCAAAGTCTCTGTTGAAGGGTCTCAAATGCTAACTATTTCTTAGGGCTCGCACCGGAAATCCACCCCATTCTTCGTCGGACGAGTGAGGGGTACTACAATCTTGTAGAAATCATGAAAAAATCCCCGGTAGTACCCTGCCAGACCTAGAAAACTCATTATACCCGAGGGAGACTTCGGAACCTCCCACTGCAGCACCGCCTCGATTTTGGCTGGATCGACCAAAATCTCATCTTGGTTAACGAGGTGTCCAAGGAACTGGACCTCTTGCAACCAAAACTCACACTTCAAGAACTTAGCATAAAGTTGTTCTCGCCTCAAAACCACCAGAAGCTCGCGAAGATGCTCCTCATGCTACTCCCTGGTATTGGAATACACCAAGATATCATCAATGAACATAATAACTGAGTGATTGAGCATCGGCTTGCATATCTGATTCATCAAATCCATAAATACTGCCAATGTATTGGTGAGCCCAAACGGCATCACCACGAACTCGTAATGACCATAATAAGTCCGGAACGCGGTCTTCTCCACGTCCTCCTCCCTCACCTAGACCTGATGGTACCCAGACCTTAGGTCAATCTTGGAGAACCAAGATGCTCCCTGCAACTGATCAAAGAGATCATCTATCCGCAGAAAGGGATAATGGTTCTTCACCGTTAACTTGTTCAGCTCCCAATAATCGATGCACATCCGGTGAGAACCATCCTTCTTCTTGACAAATAAAATCGACGCTCCCCACGGAGAACTGCTCGGACGGATGAACTGCTTGCCTAGTAGCTCTTGCAGCTGAGATGATAACTTCTGAATCTCAGGCAGTGCCAATCGGTATGGCGCCTTGGCAATAGGAGCCGCACCTGGCACAAGGTCGATCCGGAACTCGACTTGCCTCTTAGGAGGTACACAGGGTAACTCATCTGGGAATACATCAACGAACTCCCTGACAATTGAAACATTAGAAACTGACACCAGATCGTTTCCCCTTGTATCCACCACATACTCCAAATAACCCGCACACCCGTGATGAATATACTATCGAGCTCTGGCTTCCAAAAAAAACCCTGAACCCATCCTGATGCTCTCTCCATAAATAACCAGCTCTCCCCCACTTGGAGTTCTAACCACCACACGCTGACCCTCGTAGCCGATCATGACACCAAAACGGCTTAGCCAGTCCATACCCACGATCACACAAACATCCCCCATAGGAATCAGAATCAAATCAATCAGAAAGGATACCTCGGAGATCTCTATAACCCAACCTTGATAAACCGAAGAAAAAGAAACCCCGTGTTCGTTGGCGATAGAAATTCACAACGGACACTCCAACTCTCCCATGGGCAAAACAAACTCCCTACTGAAGGACCGAGAAACAAAAGACCGACTCCCACTCGAGTCAAACAACACTAAAGTAGGCAAAGAGTTCACTAGGAACGTACCTAACAAATGTACAAACATATGAGCATAAAAAAACATAATCAATAAGATAAGGGATATAAACATATCAATCACAACATCTGGTGCTGTCCTGGCCTCCTCGGCAATGAGTTAGAAAACGCGGCCTCGAGACCTCAGGAGCTCGGCCATGCCCTAACTCCCGTCAGTGATCCTTAATGTAGCTGGCACGGGAGCCTGCACTAGGTTGGCGGCGAGCAACGGAAAATTGACCTTCACATGGCCAACCTGATCATAATGATAGAAAATTCTCATACTCGAAACCGGGGCGGACTAGCGACATTCCCTCACATAATTCCCCTCCTTGCCACATTTGTGGCATCCACTACTAGATCGACATGCTCCGACATGAACCTTTCCGCGCTTCCCACAAGCACGACCTCGCTGACCTACATACCTAGAATCAGTGGCTTTGAACCGCTTCGGGCCGGATGCGACTGGGCTGGGGCCTGCCTCTGCTTTCTCAACTAAAACTCTATCTCAAGCTCACGTCGTCAGGCGGCCTCCTACAACTCCAACAAAGTATCACACCGCTGAGTAGAAACAAACTGCCTAATGTCCGTCTTGAGCATGCTCATATAACGGGTCATCTAAGCTTGCTCTGAAGCAAACTCAGGGAAAACCATATCCCTCTCAGTAAACATCCGGGTGATCTTCGTCACCGACTCCGATCCCTGCCTTGGGTCTAAAAACTCCTGACACTTCTCCCGCTCGACTCAAGGAATGTAGCGAGTATGAAACATCTCTCTTAACTGATCCTAAGATACCGCAACCTTCTGCTCATCAGAGTACAATCCCGTAAAAAGTCTCCACTAATCCTTCGCTCCGAACCTCAGAAGGTTCAGAGCGTACCTGAGCTTCTGGTCAACAGGGCATGAACATGTGAAGAAACACCCATCCACATCAGATAGCTACCTCATGGCCGCAATCATGTCCTAGAATCCATCGAAAGTCGGGGGCTTCGTATTATTGAAGTCCCGATACTAAAAAGCCTGCCATGTCCCAACACCTGCAGCTGCCACGACTGTGGAGGCTACACCAGCAACCATCTCAACAATAGCTGCATAGCGATCGTCGAAGAACTCCATCATCACGATCTTGATAGACCCTAACATATTTGGAATATGATCCCAGACGATAGCCACAACCTCCTCATGGAGGATCCTCCTTGTCCTGACATCCAACTCAGCCTGTCTGTCCCGAATCTCGACCCAAATCCAATCTCAACTCGCCTCGTTGTCACCATATTGAAAAGACATTAGGAAGATATCAGATAATCCACATAAATAATGGGGGAACCAACTCCCAATGAAGCCCTAGGGGTTGTAACTTACTTGCTACGTGTATGGGTTCTATGCTTTCAGTAGTACGAGCCCATACTACCTTCCACACCTACCCGTTTTTGTCTCAAGGATCATCACAACACCCTAACAATACTCATAAGCATAGACGAACGCGCAGTCCTCAATCCTAGAGGAAAAGATAAACATCTTACTACTGGCCGACTGACCCCTCACGACTCATCCATGAAAGTTCCACCAACCTTGTAACACTCGTTTATGCTAGCCATACATAACACTGGACCCTATAGACATTTGAATATCTGATCCTTCCCTAAGCCCTTCATCAAACAAGAACATGAAATAAGGCCAAACCAAACATTCTCAGGCTATAAGATCTTAGTTATATATAATCATGATGCATACACTAAGCAACTACAGTAATGATGTCAATTTCATAAAATAAAGGCCCTAGGCTATCATGCATCATATAATCAAACAATTCTATCATGCAATTCCTTAAGATCCCTAGCCTATCACTAGCATGTTTTTCTAATATATCACAATATCAAATTATAGCATGGTATTTTACGGTCTACCTACTGGCTCCAACTGATGGTACACACCGCATCCTCCTTTAGTATTTTGAAAACCATTTTGAAAATCTTTTCCTTAGTTTGAGACTGGATTCACACGAGTGTTCCTCCTTTTCACTCAAACCAAGGCTTTGATACCAACTTGTAACATCCATAAAATTTTGAAAATTTTTAAACTTTTAAATAAATCCAAAAACCATCATTTATTACACATTGTTTTCAAAATAAGTTCCACATTAGAGTTTTCCCAGAAATCATAAAACAATATACGAGGAGGTGCACGATCAAGTCTTCGCCTTCCCGCGATCATCTGATGTACTTGAAACATAATCAAAAATTGTAAGCCCAGAGCTTAGTGAGTCTTCCCCAAAATACCACCACATAAACATAACAGACAACATCATGAAAAAATGAGCCTTCAGCCTGACTGGACAGCCTCGCACAGCCTTCAGCCTATCTAGACTGCTCCCGAGCCTTCGACATGATTGGACCACCTCGTAGGGCCTACAGCCTATCCGGACTGCTCGTCGGGCCTTCAGCATGACTGGACCGCCTCGCTGGGCCTTTAGTATATCCGACACGCCCTGGGTCTGTTGGGTTTCAGCACAAAGCAGGACCGCCTCAACCTACCACACACACACACATGTCGACATATACATAACTCATAAACACATAATCAATCAACAGGCAAGCACAAATTATATAGATCAATAATCATATCACCATCCTATCTACCAGGATTCATATTTAATCGATTACAGTACTTAATTATATGATAACCAAGATAATGATCCAAAGGGCCGGCCTTGGTGCCTTCGACCCAACAAGTACAGTGAGGAACACTCACCTCACGAGTAGTGTTGAACTGGTAAAATCCAACTCCAAAACTCAGCTACGTACTCAAATGCCTACAACCACCATGTAACTGTTTCTATCAAAACCCCGAAACACCCAAAATGCCCTCAAAGTCAAACTTGGTCAAAGTCAAAGTCAATAGTCAAGGTCAACAGTCCATGTTGACCCAACTCGTCGAGTCCCTACAGTATCCAGAGAAGTGGGAAATCCTAAGCCAACTCTCTGAGTTGCCAGGACAACTCGTCGAGTTTTCCCAGCTTAACTCATTCAATACTTTTTCATCCATTCTAACGCTTAAGAATGTAGATCTAATACCCAATAGTTGGAAAACCACGTAAATGTAACACATGTTCCAGGTATTATTTAATTCATTTAAGTTTTAGGGTTTTGTGCATGGATTCGGCAAGTTGGGAGTCCAACTCGTCGAGTAGAGACATTTTGGTGGACACGGGATCGAGACCTACTCGACGAGTCGGAAGGACCGACTCGAAGAATAGGAGATGTATAGAGACCCTAATTTTTAGGGTTTTCACCATATTTAAAGAACATAACCTGCCTCTTGTAGCCTCCATTATCACTCTTTCAGCCAGAGAAAACCCTAGATCGACGTTGCACCCTTTTAAGTGAGAGAAAGAGATTTTGTGAGCAATTTTAGGGTATTTTTGAAGAAGTTTAGAGCTTTAAGAAGAAGGAAATAGGATAGGAACAGTAGATCCAACATCTACCTCATATTGGGCCTCATTCTTGTACCATATTGGCCTAGGGGTAGAATGGTCATTTTACCTCATGTATGGATTAAGGATTACAGTATGGAAGCTAATTGCTAGTTGGGTATAATGATTGGTTTTGATAGCTCAGGAAGTCGGTGGAGTAGCAGCTAAGGATGTCAATCAGAAAGCTTCTGCATTCGAGGTGAGGACTCACCATACTAATGGGTCTAAGGCACCAAGGCTGACCAATTTTATGATATGTGGTACACTAGCCATTTTATGATATGTGGTATGCTAGCTATTATGTGATATGTGGTATGCTAGATATTTCTATGATATGCGGTGTGCTAGTTGACTCTATGCTGCTTGCATAGAAGACCCTAGAGGGGGGGGGGGGTTCCAAGGCAGTTGGATATCAAAACATGTGGGGGTTCCCATGACATTCTAGGCTAAGGGGGGTCCCATGACATTTGGTGTAAGACCTTGGAGGGTTTCCAGGGCATCCTTAGGCTAAGACCTCGGGGGGTTCCCGAGGCACTCGGTGTAAGACCCTGGAGGGTTTCCAGGGCATCCTTATATGTTTGCATGTTTAACTTATATGTTTTAATGTATGGTTGATCGGTAGCTGATAAAGACCATGTGAGGGTTCCCATGACAGTGGGCTAAGACCATGAGGGGGTTCCTATGGCACCCGGAGTAAGACCTTGGAGGGTTTCCATGGCTTCCTTATATGATTATATGCATGACTTATGTGATTGATATGTCTTATGTAATATATGTTAACTTTTATAGCTAATATGATATGTATTATGTGGATTGTGTGTGGGGTATGATCTGGGGGACTCACTAAGCTTCGTGCTTACAGTTTTGTTTATTGGTTTCAAGTATCATCGATTTGGAAAGGAAGGGCTCGGATTGATCACAGTGCACACACCCATGTTTTCCACATTGAATGATTTTGGGATGAAATATGATAAATGTTTTAATTAACGATATTTTGGATGTTTGGAATAAATGATATCTATGTTTTTACTATATTAAAAATAAAATTTTTACCCTTAATTTTTGGGTCGTTATAGTAAAGTTGCTAACTTTACGTCCATGCATGTCACCAAGAGCTTTTAAAACTCAAAGAAGGCTTAATAAGGGACCTAAAGCATGAAGGGGCCCTAGAACTTGATAAAGCTTGAAACTTTAAGCCCAAAGAGGCCACAAAACGTCTAGATCTGATCAAGTGATAACTTCAAGGAATGCTCAACCCCATGAACGATCCCAAAATGAGCCAAAAATGAAAATAAACTTCCAAGGAAGAGATCTAAGAAATAGATGAGCAACTTCTTGACTTTTTACCTCAAAAGAGTAGCTAAACTCGAGGAGATTCTGGATCTATAGCTTTCCCCTTCAAGCTAGGCACCATCAACTTCAAGCTCTTCAAAAGAACACCAAGAAAACACTCTTCAAGCTCACACACACTCAAAAATGGGAGAGGATGCACGAGACTAGGGTTTCTGGACATGGGAGATGGGTAAGGAGGCCACCTAAAGGGTGTACGGCCTTTAAATAGGGTGTAACACCCTAAAAATTAGGGTTTCTTAATCAGGCACCAACTCGTCGAGTTTTCCCTTACCAACTCGTCGAGTTGGCCCAAAAATATACGCCGTGCAAAAGTCTTCAACACGTCGAGTTAATGTCATCAACTCGACGAGTTCCAAGGGGAATTTGCCTTTTAAAAAATAAATCTCATACCTGGAAGTCGGGATGTTACAAATATGATGGAGGTTGAGGCTGGACGAAACCATCGCCATCACATCGCTTAAAAAGGGCTCAATACCCGAGATGTAGGGTTTTAATCCCCAACCACCAGCACTTAGTGGCGAGGTTCTTACCACGTCGTGGTAATTAAATGACCACCACGTCGTGGTACAAGCCCTACCATGTTGTGGTGACAGGAAAACCCCAAAATCATAAAGTTGCAAAGCACATAACTCATACCTGAAAAACCGAGTGTTACACGATGCTCGGTTAAAAAAATTAATTATTGGTTTCTATTTATTAAAATTAAATCTTTTCCTATATTCAAATATGCCTTGTTAATATAAAATTGATATTTTAGAAATAACAATGTACTTGCAAAGTACATTGCTATTTCTTTTAAAAAAATTCAACATTTTCTTTAGAAAACCAACCTTTCTAGGATTGTACATAAAAAGAGGAAAAAAGCATCTGAAATTTGGTTGATATTCCTTGGCATGAAAGTTTGTTGTTATTCGTGTTATAAGTGACATTAACTATGAAAGTTTGTTGCTATTTTATGCTAAAAATCATACTAGTTATATTTGAAAGTAAATTATTATAATCAATCATTAATTTAATATTTATTAGGTGGAAATTAGATTTTAATAAGAAATATTTCCGTGTTATAGAATTATACTTTTCGATAACATATTTTTTTAAATGATAGGAATTGTCCGTGCAAATAAACTAAGAGGAAATGTAACTATTACTGTTTTAACCGATTTACATATTTTATTTATCTGTTACATCATTTAAGCTTAACCTAAGAACAATGTAAATGCAAGACATTTGAGAAGAAGATGAAAACAGAGTAAAGAAGATAACAATTAATAACATATAAGAAGATCAAAATAAGGAAAGAATATGGAACAAATGAATTGGAGAATAAGAAGAATAAGACTACTGGTAATCATATGTCTGAACCCAAAATCACGAGCATTACATCATTCCATGTAATCGTATATATAAGTTGTTTTTGAATAATGATACCATTATCGTCAAAAAAAAAAAGGGATCCTAAGCTATCATCTTGGAGGTTTTCGACTCATCAACTATCAGTTAAATTAATTCAAAATTTTAAATTAAGAGATAATTTCCTGATTTACACCTTACAAATATAAACAAATTTCTTGCATTGTGGTATTTCATTTATGGAATTCAACAAAAATACTACTTTGCAAAATTCAAATAGAAATATTTTGTTAATTTATATGGGATATATTATAAAATGGTGGTATATGCTCTAATATCAGCCATAAAACGAACATTCATATACATATTGCGAATTTCAGGAGGTGCGGGAAGAGGGTAAGGAATAATAACCGAACTAGACTTACAACATTGGGTGTATGTCGGGCGATTAGCAGTAGAATGAGTAAGATTTCTCTCAACAAACCAAAAAATTGCCCCACAAAACTCGCACACACATATACAGTCTCCACAATCATAGAAAAGATGCAGAACAAGCATCAAATTGCTGTCGACGATGAGACTTTTGAACGAAACCATTAGAAGATGCAGACAAAGATGAAACACTGAGGGAGCTTCCGTTTAGGGCGTTGAGGCATAATCGAAAATAAAAACTCCAATTAACAACAACAAATGAAAACACAAACAACCAAAGCAAACTGAGAATGCAAAGACAACGTTTATAAGGAAAATAGAAAGAAGAAAGGGAAAGATTAAAAAAATACGAAGTACTTGGAGAAAAGTGAAGAACATTGACGAAAACCGAAGGAAAACGACGACAAAGAAGCGTAATCCGTGAGTAGAAAATAGAAGAAGATCAAAAAAAGAACACGTAGATGGTAGTTCTGCTGATGGCACCACATGAAAAGCACTCTCTCGAACCAAGAACATGGATAAATGAGATTGGGAAATGATTATGAAAGAAACTAAAAAAATCGAAAATAAAAATAAGAAAATTGTTCCCAAGGGTGTGTGTATATATATATATATATATATATATATATATATATATATATATATATATATATATATATATATATATATATATATATATATATCACGTTTAAAAAAAAGATATCAAAATTGTTTGGATTAAAGTCAGGCTATAAATAAGAGAGTAATATTCTATAAATTATAGATAATGAACCAAATATCTCACTTTTAAGATTCAAATGGAAAAAGGTTGTTTGGGGATTTAATGGGATACAGATGTCATATGTTAATAACCATAACAATTTATCGTTTTGTTGGTTTAATCGGTTTTGAAGTTCAAATGGAAAAGATATTTATATTTTGCTAAAAAGAAAGGGAACATAATTACTTTTTTTCAGTGACATATCTAATTAGAATGAATATGATTTTCAAAGCTGTCATGATCATTCACATCTATTTCAGTAGGCAGGAAGCGCACAGAAGCTACCGTTTCTAGAATGCTAGCAAGCTAGCTTGCTGACTCTCCTAGTGGTTTGGCAGCAAGGAAATGGGCATTCGGGAAGTGACTAGTTGCTTATGGCGAAGCTTCTAAAAGGCCGACCACTACATAGAGAGATCCATATACAAGTCATGAGCGATAACGAAGCCTAGAGAGACGGAAGTAGTAGCTTCTAGGACGAAGACACCCAATTTATATTATAAGGTAGGCGGAAGACCATAAGGCCCCATGTCCACTGCGCAACGACCGCAATGGTTTTTTTGAGAGCAGTTTTAGTAAAGAAAGTATGTTCCCATGGAGAAATACCAAATGATAGCGAAAATTAATTTTAATAATGTCATAAGACATTATTAGAATGAATCACTATCATTAGAATGAATGACAAAAGATAAATTTATACTTTAAAAATGTCACTTCGTACATAATCATTTTTATTTATTATGTAGTATAAATATAGATACTAAATATGGTTTTGTAAAACCAATAATATTTTTTTTCCGGTAATTGGAATCTTTTAGAAATATGGTGTTTATTTGTTTAACCGCAACTCTATTATATCCATGACACATTCTTATAGAATAAGATTTTAGATTCTATATTTTATGTTATTTTTTAAATGTATTTTGAATCTTTTACTATCAAATACATTATTATAGAGTACAATTTGTCCATTTCAGATTTTATATTTTATTTTAGTTTTTAAATGTACCTTGAAACTGTTAATATCAAGTTAATAAGTTATTTATTAGGTTTTATAGTTTTGCAAATTGAATTTCCAGTATTCAGATTTCTTCAAAAAATTATACAAAGTTAAAATAGTTCTTTTTGTCGGATAAAAGATTATAACATTATAAATCTTTTAGCTTGTGGTAAATTGCATCAGACATGCATACATTTTTCATTTTGTTTATAAAATTAACATGAAATACATTTTAGTATTTTCATGAGTGTTTTTAACATCCTATCATTTAGTTTATTAATTACAAATAATTTTTTTTTGTTTGATATAACATAATTAGATGTATGAATGATTCAAAAACTTATAAACTGTAGATATTTTTAGTTCTATAAAAATGTAAATACAAAACCGTTATAAATGTTTTAACATTTTAACATGTATTAAAATTACAATTTTTTTTTATTGTTAAATATATTTAATTATAAAACTATGAGTTTAAAAAAGTTATTATCATCATGGTAATATTTTAATTTTGTAGTAACAAATACACTTTGTGTATATATACTATTAAGTTATTTTAATTTAATTTCAAATATATTTATTTGTACAAAAAAAAAGCTGATCTAAATTTAATTATATATATATATTTTTTAACATCAGGCTACCCCAAGTAATTAAAAGTTATATACGTCAAATTTATTTGTTTGATTAAAAGAAAATTTATATATACAATTAAATTATTTGTATTTAATTACAACTTTTTTAATGATAGGTTATTGAAGGTTGAAAATTATGTGAGGCAATTCAAGTAATGTTGTTCAAGATGAAAATTTTATATTTTATTATATTCTTTTAAATTATATTTATTCAATTACTTGCCTTTAAACCGTTATATTTATAATAACTTTTATAAATAATATCCAATATATAAGATTCAAATTGTACAAAAAAAATGTTAATGAATCCAACCCAACCCTACTTTGACATGTTTGGTCCATACTAAAAAAAATTGGATACCCGTTTTGACCAACTTTTAACGCGGCCTTCTCACCCATTTTGTGCCATATTAGTTCATTATTCAAGATAAACGTGTTTTTTCATGTTACATGCATTAAATGTTTGTGCAAAGCTTCAGCACTTAAAAATACAAGAAGATCTAACTAATATATTTATTTAATAATTAAGTGCATACATAATGATGTAAAGTGTTTGGAGAAAAGTTAACTAATTTGAAACAATAGAATAATGATTTTAGGTCATGATAAAGATCCAATAAGTCAACCATCTTAATTCAAAACTGCATTCCCTCCTAGAATTGGTTTCATAGTTTTGGTTAATTTAAATAAAGTTTAATGTAGATGATATAAACCACGTGATCAATCTTCGTAAATTAAATGTGTAGTAAAAACATCTTTTTCAGGTATTATGATATTTTTATTTTGTAGATTTTACGGATTAACCATCTTGATATAGTCTTTTTCAGTTTTGTCCCATTCATTTATCGTCATATATATAAGAAGGTTGACGATGGCACAAAGGTTAGAGTTGTCACAATCGAGTCTGGAAAGAAATAAAGTGACAGAAAATGATAGAAAAAGAAGGGTAATAATTTCTTTATATGTTTTTAAGTTAGAGAAAAAACAAACATACGTTTTGTTTTCCATGTTGGTGAAAAAAAACAAAAGAAAAAACACAACGAGTTTACAAATATACCATATCCTGTGTAAAACATGTTAAGATTAAATCGAGTATTTATTTATTTATTATTTTTTTTGGCGATTAAAAAAAAAGTTAGGAGACCTTTACTTCACTTTCTCCAAATATTCCCGCATTTACAAATATACCATATCCTTTATGATTAAATCGAGTATTTATTTATTTTGGCGATTAAAAAAAAGTTAGGAGACCTTTACTTCACTTTTTCTCCAAATATTCCCGCATTTGGAAGGAGAACTTTAAAAAGAAACTTATCCAAAACTTATATTCTGATTCCTGGAAAAACAAATTGTGAACACATTTTTTTTGGTTTTTCTTGAAAGATATAACTCGAGAACACATTTATAGTTTTCTCTCTCCTTACCCTGCTCAAAATTCTAAAAAGTAATTTTTTTTTGTCACTCGTTCCATTATTGCATAAGATTACATAATTTTGTTAACAATCTGCGAAACTAACAGATAAGCACCATATATAGTAAAGATTCTCCAATTGCATATTAATTGTTAAGGATACTATACTAAAGCGTAAAGATTGGTCCAATGATAAATCTCTAATACTGTTGAATAGAATGTAAATTCTTAAATTTAACTTCCATCCAATATATACTATATATGACAAGTCCGTAAAAACCACATTCACGGGACGTACGACTATTTGTCTTCTTGTATGTGATGGGTGATGAATGATGATTACCAATTACAAAAAGTTGAGGCAGAAGGGACCTATACTATTCATATGACATTAATTGACAACCAAACTAAATATCCAATAGCATATGGACCATAATTTGGGAACAAGACGCTCATGTGGGGTGGGGCACCTAAAAAATATCAATTATGAGGATACCAATAGAGACCCGAAGAGACATCACGTTAAAAGCCCCAATCATATTCATACCCAACACCAACAGATGTACATGATGTAGATTGTAGGCATTAGGGTTGGTGAATAAAATCACACTATTTATATTTATATACTGGAACTGGAAGTTACAGAATTAGGCTATTAATTTGCTTATTACAAAACTTTACTTACAAAAACAATTTTAAGTTTTAACATAAACAAAACTTGCATGATGTAAACTGTATACTATAACTATACTATACCATATCAATATTCAATATCATGCTTGCATGAGTTTAACCTTAACCCACGTATCTGTACCTGTACTTATTATCAATATCAATCCCATTTATTTATACCTGCAACAAATAAAACCATCTCTTCTAATAAAAAACAGGCAACTTATATTATATGATTATGACTTAATTAATTAATTAAACTGACCATGTTCATGTTCATGCTCAGTTAATGATAATTGTATTGCATTGTTTTCTCTTTCTTCTCCTTGCTTTCCTTAGAATACGTTGAGTTTCTTCCTTTGCTTTTTCCATCAAATAGCTTCCTACATCTTATCAAAAATTAAACTCATGACTCATGATTCTAAACAATCCTTTTATTAATTAAATCAAATACAATGACCCAGAAATAATTAACACCTGTTGTTTCCTTTTCCTTGGACAAGAATGTGAAACCTCCATCACTATCTTCATCAGATTCAATCACAACACTCCATTCTCTTTCCTACATCAATATTATTAAACCATTGTTGAGTAAGCTGATTTATCTTTGAGTTAATGTTAATTATTGTCTGTTATTGAAGTAGTAGTCAGTTACTTTAGTCACACGTTTATATACAGATGTGTGTTTGTGTATGTATGTATGTTTATCTAATATGGACAAATACACATATGTATCTAAGTCTGTAGTACATGCATAAATATACATATTCACATTAATATATAGCATATGTGTGGTAGCATTTCATTTTTTCAGCAAAAAGAAACAGAAAATACCAGTTGAGTCTGAGATACTCTGCTGTGTTTATGCCCCTTGCTGTAATCTCTATCTGTGAGAGCAGCCTTTTCACGTTTTACCGAGTTCCAGGTGCCCATTTCTACCTTGGGAATCCGAGTCCCCATTTGGACCTTTAAAGGCACTGCTGGACTGTAAAAAATAATAAAATAATAAAATAAAAAATTGTTACTTCATTCCATGATTATACAAATTTTGCAGTATTACTAAGATAAGCAGAATATTGATACACTAGAAATAGACATACTTCTTTGGGGCTATTCCTTGAGGATTGGCACAAAAACTGACAGCCTGCATTTGGACATCAAATGTTTAAAAAAAAGACTATATTGCCCTCTATAACGCTAACAGCTATATGTTATACACTATAATACCTTTGGTGGGAGAAGGGCAGGTGTTGGATTCTTTTGGTCTAGTGCTTTAAGCTTGCATGCCACTGCCTGTATAAGTAAACAGACATCATTCATAAAATTATTGCACATCTGAAAATATGTGGACTTCTTTGCCTCTTAATAAAAAATGCATACCTGAATTTCATTAGTGAAGGATTTTGAGAGGTTATTATGTAAGTTCAGTATGAACACTCCAATCTTTTCTTCTAAACCAGAGAGCAAGACTGAAATCTCTTGTGAGTTCTGGTGACATTTATCTTGATTGAGCTTAACAGAAAGTGACTTCAGTTCTCCATGAAGACTAGATTTTACATCTTCTTGCTCTTTGCTCTGGTTATGGTAATTCAACTGAGTTAGAAAATATGACTCAATATAGATGTTAACAAAATTATGGGAGAATATAAGGTATTCTCACAATTATCTGAAGGGAGTTGACAATCATCTGTAGAGAGTTTTCAATTGTCTGCAAGGAGTTGTCGTGTGCAATCAATTTCTGGCGTATGCTATCCACTGAATGTAAACAAAAATAAGGAGATAAATGTCAAAATATCAGTTACAATCATAGTACAAGAATTTTGAATTTTTTTTTCTTTCTTTTTATGAGATAGATGTACTTACTATCCATGGTTAATTCTTTTGATCCTTTATTGACATGCATTACATCTGTCTGAAGAGATTCCAGCATCAACCCAAACCTGTTTAGTGAACTTTCTATTGTTCCTATCCTGTGTTCAAGCTCATCACTCATCTGACCTGTTCATTCATTTCAAAACATCAAGAAAACCATAAAAGCTCAAAGCAAAGTGTACACTTCAAGAAAACTTACCTCTTTGCTCTGAAATAGAACCCCATTTACGGATTAGACCTGTGGAGGATCTTGATAATGGCATTTGACTTTCTTCTCGTGTGTGGTTGACTGGGGGTAGGCATGAAAATCTTTTCACAGAATTCTCTCTTTCTTGAGAAAAAACCAACTACAAAGCAAAATAAGGTAACATTCATAAAACAAAACATGTGAAAGTATGTTAGGGGATACTTTAAGAACATGAATATATGATCCAAAAAAGCTTTCAGTTAAACCTGGTCATTTGTTAATGTCTCATCTTGAGAATTCTGTGAGAATTGAGAGAAAATAGCATTAGGTTGAGATGAAATTCCCTGAGAAAACGATTGCTGTGACCGCTGCTTTTGTGATGATGATGCTTGGCTTTGCCTAAAAGTTGTGGACATCTCTGGTTGGCTACATGATACACTTGATCGCCTTCTAAATTTCATAACAACACCAAATTAAACACAAAAAAGTAAGCAGACAAGAAAAAAAAAGTCATGAAGATTCCAATTCTCAGTTCTTACACCTCACACAACCATAAAAGAAAATTCTTCTCAATGACACAGACGGATACTCAATTGCATGCACTTAAATATCAGTTCTTTTAAGAGATATGAACAGATGCAGCTAAAACACACACAGGCATCTCACTTATAAACAGCAACAATCACATACAAGTCAAAGATAATGTGTGTTGGATGACCAGAAGTTAGAACAAAGATCTTCAACATTTCACACTACATTTAAGTTCAGTTCTTCACTAAGACACACATTTGAGCATTCTGAAAGTCAATATCCATCTATCACAATTGACACAGAAAATTTTAACTAAAAATAGTACCTATTTCAACCTAACAAGCCAACATAATCAGTTGATCAACGAAACAAGCACAATTCCATCACAGGATCGTTTAGTTTCAATCATAGATACAGCGGAGATCAGTTATGTACATCTAAAATCATTATTTGACCAAAAACACAAAATCGGCTTTAAGAACAGATATGAAGTCAAATATCACAGAACAATGATAGACGTATCAAAATCCAGATCATTACAAAACATGCAACTTAGCACATAAAATCAGTATTATACCATTCGCACACACTCTGTAGATGAAATATATAAATATAAGTCCCAATTCTTCGCAAAAGGTACAGATTAAGCATGATGCATTTCAAATTTAATTCATCGCAGAAAGCGCACAATTTTGCTACACATAGACGAAAACATAATATTCGTTTGATTATCAGTTCGTAACTAAAACGCACACAAATTTAGCTCACTGAAGAATATACGACACTAATTAGATAAGATGCATGCAGAATAACGGACATTTTCAGCTGTAAATACGGAAATGAACCTTGAGTGAGGAGGAAGAACAGAAATTGAGCTGAGATCACAGGCCTTATTTATCTTCATCGTCTTGATTTCAAATCAATCAATGCAAGGTTTTACTAACCAGATGTCCCGTTGATCGATGTTCGTTCTGAATTCGAAGAAAAGTTATCGATGAGGTTTTGATTTACCAACGGTCCAACACCCCTTTCTTATTTCACAGATATGCGTAAACCTCCAAAGTTACTGGTGTGACTTTTGATAAGTGGGGTTATATTTGTGTTCGTAAATCATTTGTGCGGTAACAAGTTTTATTATTATTATTATTATTATTATTATTATTATTATTATTATTATAGATTTACTGTAAAATTTATATTTATTATTCAACAATTAGTATTTTAATTATTGGTTGTAGGCTAACCAGTCTACATGTTTAAAAAATACAATTAAATTTATATTTATTGTTTAATATATATTCAGTCATTTTATATATTTACCTTTGAATTATGTTAAACTAAGATATATATATATATATATATATATATATATATATATATATATATATATATATATATATATAGTCACTTTAATCTTTTTCGGTTATCATCAATTTGTCGATCATCTTTTCCGATCAACACAATTTATAAAAAAAACATCATTTTCTTATTTTATTTTTTAAAAACATTATACGATGCATAATCTTTCTTTCCTCATCCGGTGAAAATATCATCACACTCTTTACTACATCCAACCACCCCTTATATTGTCGCAGTGAGACCAAAGAACCGTAAGAGAGAGCGGGTGATCGGGTAGATTTTCGAGTTTGGGACGGACAGTCGGGGGCTTATGATTTTCCATGGGTGGATTTGGGTGCCTTATACAAGCGGAGCTCGACGTATTTTGATGGAGGAGGCTCATCGGTCTAGATTCTCGATCCATCCGTGTGACATCTCCAAATTCACGACTAGAAAAGACCGGTTTTGTTTATACTTTATTTCAAAATCAGAGTAACCTTTTAATAAAAGAGTTGCGGAGTTTGTCCTAAAACAATAATATGACAAAGATTTATCAAAAGCATTTCCTTATAAATGTATTTCATTAAAAGACTCGGGATGTCATGTTCGATACAGTACATAAGTATAAACAATACAATATAAGCCTTACTACATTATTTCATATCTACAAGCCTATATCCGTAATCCCTCATCTTAATACATCACAACTATGCTCGAGCGCCACTACCTGTAATACATAAAACTGAGTGGGTCAGGTTTGGGAGCCTGGTGAGCACATAGGGTTTTCAACTCACAATAAATAGTTTATTAATTTCATCAACCAACAATAACCCGATTACCCGTTCCCGTTATCCTCACATTACGTCCCTAAACACCTATCATAAGGGACCTATCCTAAGGATCATCATCGGGATGGACACTACTACTAAGGGGGTTCCTTAGCAATAAATGTCCTAAAGGCAACCATGTGGGGGATTGGAGTACACCAATGGACATTTAGTTCATCAACACCTACAAGTTGCGAACCTGCTAGTGTACCACTGGACTGTCTAGAAAGGTCCGTGGTCGTCATCTATACTCCGTTAGACGATTTCACCAATAACAACAACAACAACACTGACACCAAGGCCTCTCATCATTTTAACACCCACCGACTATTTTGTCTACCCATGTTTTACCCAACATATTTGTAGATAAAATACATATACAGTTTAAAACTTGTATAAAACATCAATTCAACAATCACCTCAAATAAAAAATTAACATATTTACACATAACACGTATTTTAAGGTAAATACTTCATATCTATGTGTAAATTGAAAGTAACTACACACTCACATGTTTTGATGAAAATCGGGCAGCAATTCGTTTCCTAAAACGATTGTTTCTAATAAAACCGGGAGTTTTATTGAGAAACCGGGCTCTGCGAAAGGTCGGACTTCAAAACCGAAAAGATAAATTTTTCCGGGTCTTCGGGAACTTCGGAACGTATTTCGGGCTTTAGAAATGATATCGGGGCTTCGGGGGAAGTCAAATTGATAAAAAGGATGAAAAATGGGTGAAAAGTGGCAAATTTCGGATTCTACCCGGGAAGTCTCGCAGCCTCCCTTTTATAGGGTCCGAAGGTTGGACGAGAAGGAAGTGAGTCAGCAGCGAAGCAGCTCAGTGGCAGCAGCAGGAGCGAGGCGCGTGGCAGCAGCGAGAGGCTCCGGGTGGCTTCGCATGCGAGGGGCCAGCAAGGCTCGGAAGGACACGGAGACAACAGCACGTCGGACGGGGATTGGGCCACTGCTCAGACAAATCAGAAGGCGACAGGTGCATGACACGCGGCTACTGTTCATGCGAGGTGACGTGGCTCTTCCGGATAAGGCTTATCCATGCGAGATTCCTCGGAAAATGAGCCCTAATCTTCTAAAATCCATAACTTTCGCATACGGGCTCCGTTTTCGACGTTCTTTATATGCACGCGTAGGTAAAATTATGCTCTACAACTTTCGTTTAGACTTCGTCGTCTAATTTTGACTTTTATTTTAATATTATTATTTTTAACAGATCGGGACAGGAAATCCGTTAAAAAATCATAACTTCTTCATCCGACGTGCATTTGGGCGTAACAGAGGGTACGATGGGCGTACTAGGCTTAGAATGAAAACCCTAATTGTGGGGTGAGTCCTTATTTAAGGAACATGATGGCCTCATTTCTAGCCACCATTTCCAGTCTTCAACCCTCTCAAAACCCAAATTTGCGTTCTCTTAGCTTGAGTGGCCATTTGTACGCTTCTAAGTGTTCTTATGGGATTCTTTGAGTGAAGAAAGAGCCTTGAAGAGAACAGAGTTTGAGTCTAAGCCTTAGATCTGAGCTTCCCTGTGGGTGGTGCATCTTTTGAAGGTATCAATCTCAAAGCTTTCTCATTCTTTTGATGTGTGCATATTTGTTGGAATAATGTCTAAGTCCATAACCATAATTGGTAAAACTTGACCCGACCCAGCATGGTCCATTTGGGTTGCATGGCATCATGCATTTGGATAGACTATAATGAGAGAAATAACACTTAAGGTTTGTTAATATATTATAAGTTATAATATATTAATAAGATTATTTAATTAGTATTGATCAAGAATTAATCTAGAATTAATTAAGTGATCAAAAGAAGACTAATTAAATATATGGGTTGATTGTGTAAATCATCCATACTAGTATAGTGGGCTAATGCTCAATGGATTATCAAGTTGGGCTAAACCCATATGATGCTCCATGGTATATTTGAACCCATGGATCCAAGGAAATGGAAAGCCATGACAATTAGGGTTTACCCTAATTGTAACAACTATATAAAGATCATACTCTTGGAAAAATCAGCCACTAAGGGTGATAGAAAGGGCTAGCCGATTTTCATAAAGTGTGGTGTTTCTCTCTAAGTCTTCCAAGTGCAATTGATGTTGTGTGAGCCATTTGAGGTGTCACACTTGGGGCACTAGGCACTTAATCTTCATGAGGACATTCTACATCAAAGAGGTATGTATTCTATCTTGTTATATTCATTGTTTTGTATGCTAGATTAGGATAATACCTTGGATGTTCATATTTGATGGGTTTTCGCCATAAGAACTTTCCTATGTGCGCATGCAAAACCCTAATGCTTGGATCTAGGCTTTCTAATTAAACATGCTTTGAATCCAAGACTTCTAACAACTAATTAGGTATAAAACAATACAAAATCAGATCTAGAAGCATACCTTTGATTCTCTTGTTTGATCTTGTTGTCTTGGAGCTCTAGAGTCACAATTGTCACTCCTCTAATGGCTTACAAACACCAAATAGCAAAGAAGATGATTTGGGAGAGAGAGAGGCTAGGAGGAAATCGGCCAGGGGTTCTCTATTCTCAATGAGGTTCCGATTTCCATAAGCCATGGGGTCTATTTATACTTGTAGACTCCTTAAGGATTACAACTTAAACCCTAGTTGGATAATCTTCTCTTAAAGCAATCCATATCCTTACCATAGATAGCCTTGGACGATTTTGAGCTATCCTTAGCTCTAGAATTCGTCCAACCCCTATCCAATAAGGATTTACAGTCTAAAGTGTAACTATCAAACAATTGACAGTTTATACCCTCTTATTTAATTAATCTCTTTAAGTCACCAAATTAATACTAATTAATTTATGACTTATATTAATCAAATAACAATATTATTATTCTTTATATTATTCTCATAATATATTAATAATATTTATTCTCTCTTAATAAATCATCCTATCAAGTTGCTATGGTGAAGGCAACCCAAAAGGACCATGCACAATCGGGTCAAATACTTGCCTAATATAGTTGCAGCCTTAGACACTATTCCAACAGTCTCCCACTTGGATAAGTCTAGTAACTATATGCACAAGTACAATTCGATTTGCAATCGTAGCTCTCAAAGATGCTGTCAAACTCTGATCTAATCAATCTTGTCCTTTAGATAAGGGATCGTACAGTCCTCTGTTAGATATCATGCTGACAATTCTATGGAATGATTAGTCAAGCATTTAGGTTTCTCGATCTCTGATTTATTTGACATAGAACTTAATCGAACACATCAATTCAGTTCTGACCGGGCCCGGCACATAAGTCAAATCAAATCATCGAGCGGCCGAGATATCGCTTTTACCTTCTTAGGATAAAAGTTACAGATAAACTTCGACTTATATGCATTTACTTATTCATTAATCAACTATAGACAACAATGCGTTTTATGACACCGAGTTACTGTGCGTTTTCGCATTATCAATGTACAACCAATTAACAAATAACAAACCATATATCTAGGTTTTAAGACTATATGATATTATCGTCTTGCGATCACCCTTTTATATCATATTCCATAAGGTGATTCCAGCAAGCGCGGGTTTGTTCCATTGCTCAAAACCAGTTCATAAGCACTCATGAATGTCGCAGCAATCTTTTGCTATGTCTAATACCATTTAGACAATCCACGCACCAATTCACGACAATCTTCATTCATATCTACTTCCAACATATGAACGATTGTGGACAATTTGAATAATTCGATTATTCTTAACAAATTCAATTACTCTGGAAGTCAAAACATGTAAAATGAAACAATAGTTAAACAATTAACATAAGACAGTAACATTACTCATAAATAAAACTCCTTTATTTAATCATCAAATGTTAATTACATTTATCTATTACACGTTTCTACTACTATCTAATCTATGCTAATATCATCCTTCAGCCCAATACTCCTAGCATGCTGCAAGTGCTTAACCCTACTCAGTCCCTTCGTAAGCGGATCTGCTGGGTTATCTTCTGATGATATCCTCTTCACTACGAGTTGTCCTTCTTCTACACGATGTCTAATAAAGTGATATTTTCTGTCGATATGTCTAGATCTACCATGATCCCTCGGTTCCTTGGTCAAGGCAACCGCTCCTTCATTATCACAGAAAATCTCCATGGGCTCCTTTATGGCAGGTACGACTCCAAGATCACCGATGAAGTTCTTCAGCCATATTGCCTCCTTCGATGCTTTGCTTGCTGCAATGTACTCTGATTCGCACGTTGAATCAGCTACGGTTTCCTGCTTGGAACTTTTCCAAGTTACTGCTCCTCCATTTAGGGTAAAGACCCAGCCCGACTGCGAACGGTAGTTGTCTCTGTCTGTCTGAAAGCTGGCGTCACTATACCCTCGCACCTTCAAGTCATCACTCCCTCCGAGGACTAAGAACCATTCCTTCGTCCTCCGAAGGTACTTAAGGATATTCTTCACCGCAATCCAATGGGCTCTGCCAGGGTTCCCTTGATATCTACTAACCATGCTCAAAGCAAAGGCTACATCAGGGCGAGTACAAGTCATAGCGTACATGATTGAGCCAACTGCGGAAGCGTATGGTACTCGGCTCATTTCTGCTATTTCAGCTTCGGTACTCAGACTTTGAGTCTTACTCAACTTGGCATTACTTTGTATCGGTAATTCTCCCTTCTTCGAGTTTTCCATACTAAAACGTTTTAGTACCTTCTCTAAGTAAGTGTTCTGACTAAGTCCAATTAGTCTCTTACTTCTCTCTCTTACTATCCTTATTCCCAAAATGTAAGAAGCCTCTCCGAGGTCCTTCATAGCGAAGCACTTCCCGAGCCAGGACTTAACTTCCTGCAGAGTCGGGATGTCGTTTCCTATGAGTAATATGTCATCGACATATAGAACGAGGAATCTTACTATACTCCCACTGGCTTTGACATATACACAAGATTCATCTTCGCTTCGTACAAATCCAAACTCTTTGACTTGCTCATCAAAGCAAAGATTCCATCTGCGAGACGCTTGCTTAAGTCCATAAATGGACTTCTCAAGCTTACACACTCTATTCGGATGCTTCCGATCCACAAACCCCTCTGGCTGAGCCATGTAAACATCCTCAGCCAACTTTCCGTTAAGGAAAGCGGTCTTGACATCCATTTGCCAAATCTCATAATCATGAAATGCGGCAATCGCTAGCATTACTCTAATAGATTTTATCTTCGCAACTGGTGAGAAGGTCTCATCATAGTCAACTCCGGGAGTTTGAGTAAAGCCCTTCGTGACCAATCACGCTTTATATGTGTGTACGTTTCCATCCACGTCGGTCTTCTTCTTGAAGATCCATTTGCACCCAACGGTCTTACGTCCGGGCACATTATCAACCAAATTCCAAACTTGGTTATCATACATGGATTGGATCTCGCTATCCATTGCCTCTTTCCATTTTGCAGACTCCGGTCCTGCCATGGCTTCCTTATAGCTATTAGGTTCATCAAGATTTATTAGTGTACCATCACTAATATACATGTCCCCTTCGGTAGTAATATGAAAACCATAAAACTGGGGTTGAACTCTAACTCTATCGGAACGTCTAAGAGGTAAGGATTCGTCAATCGGTTCAACCGGAGTTTCCTCCTTGGGTTGAGTGCCAGTGGTAGAGGTTCCTTCATCTATCGACTCTTGAATCTCTTCAAGTTTGATTTGCCTCCCACTGTCTCCTTGGCCTATGATTTCTCGCTCTCGGAAAACTCCTCTCCTCGCAACAAAGACAACATTGTCCTTCGGTCTATAGAAGAGATATCCAAAGGATTTCTGCGGGTAGTCGATGAAAATACATCGCTCACTATGAGGTTTGAGCTTGTCGTGAGTATCTCGTCTTACGAAAGCCTCGCAACCCCAAACCTTGATATGTGCTAACGAGGGAGCTTTCCCTGTCCACATCTCGTTAGGTGTTTTGGCAACCTTCTTAGTAGGGACTCGGTTAAGGATATGGGCGGCAGTCTCTAAGGCATACCCCCAAAAAGAGATAGGTAGTGAAGCACGACTCATCATAGAGCAAACCATATCCAATAAGGTTCGATTACGCCTTTCTGCCACACCATTCAATTTTGGTGTCCTAGGTGGCGTCAATTGTGAAACTATTCCACACTCCTTGAGATAATCGTGGAATTCAAGACTTAGGTACTCTCATCCTCGATCGGATCGAAGCATCTTGATTTTCCTGCCCAATTGATTCTCCACTTTATTCTTGAACTCTTTGAACTTTTCAAAAGTTTCTGACTTTTGCTTGATTAAGTAGATATACCCATATCTACTATAGTCATCGGTAAAAGTCACGTAGAAGCGGTTCCCATCCTTCGTGGTTGATCTAAACGGTCCACATACATCGGTATGTATTAGGTCCAATAGACCCTCACCCCTTTCACACGTACTTGTGAAGGGTGACTTAGTCATCTTTCCAAGAATCGCACGTGTCATCTTCCCTAAGGTCGAATGACTCCAACACTCCATCCTTTTGGAGTTGGGATATGCGTTTCTTGTTGACATGTCCAAGACGACAGTGCCACAAGGATGCTCTATCCATACTATTGGAAGAATCTATGTTCTAAACATCATTTCCTAAGTTATCAACAATCATAACAGTTTCATATATTCCATTATATGGTATAGCTTCAAAATAAAAGACACCATTTAGATAAGCTAAAATAGAACCATTCTCATTATTAAAAGAAAATCTAAAACCTTGTCTAAACAAACCATGAAATGAAATGATGTTTCTAGCCATTTCTGGCGAATAGAAACAATTGTTCAAATCTAAACATAAACTATTCCTAAGCACTAAAGAATACACTCCAATCTTGGTCACATGTGACGATCTTCTGTTCCCCATGATTAGATTGATCCTTCCTTGCTACACATCCCTACTTCTTCTTAGTCCCTGCACATTAGAGCAAATGTGGTAACCACAACCAGTATCAAGAACCCAAGAAATAGCATGATTAGAATCGTTAGATTTAATTGTGTATATACCTGCGAAAGATGGCTTGATCTTTCCTTCCTTAATGGCTTGCAGGTACTCTGGGCAGCTTCTCTTCCAATGTCCTATCTTATGGCAGTGGTGGCACTCTGCCTCCTTCGGGTTAGGGCAGGGTTTAGCAGGATCAACTTTGGTCCCACTAGAAGAGGCACCATCTCGGGCTTTAACCTTGCGATAGTTCTTAGACGAAGCCTTCCTCTTCTTTCCCTTTCCTTGTCCAATTGCCAAGACAGGAGCAGCGGGCGGATTGGGAGTTGGTGCAACAGACTTGTCCTTGAAGTTGCTCTCAGTGACCCTCAAGAGACCTTGGAGCTTGCTTAGGGTGACCTCCTCTTTGTTCATGTGGTAGGTCATCCTAAATTGATTGTAGCTCGGAGGCAAAGAGTGAAGCACCATGTCGATCGCCAAGTCTTCCCCAAAGTCAACATTTAACTTGCGAAGACGGTCGAGATACCTTTTCATCTTTTGCAGGTGCACGGTAAGAGACTCTCCATGACCCATCTTAGCGGAAATCATGTTAGTGAAAATCTCATAACGCTCTTGTCTCGCGTTTTGGTGGTATCTCTCCAATAAGTTTTGATGCATCTCATACGGGTACATGTCCTCATAGGACTTTTGGAATTCGGAGTTCATGGTGGCTATCATGATGCAATGTACCTTCGTTGCATCGCGCTCATGAGTTTCAAAAGCGGTCATTTCAGCCGGAGTAGCGATTTCAGGGTTTATTTTCTCGAGTTTCTCATCGAGGACATACTCCTTATCGTCATATCGAGAAATGGTGCGAATGTATCTTATCCATTCGCTAAAGTTCGTCCCATCAAAAGTGACCTTTTGACAAAGGCTCATCAATGTGAAAGAACTAGTAGCAGCGCGTTGTTTGCGTTCAACATCTACAAATAGAAAGGACAAAGATAGATTAGAATATGAATCCCTAATTATCACCCAATAAGAAAAATTAGGGCTAGGATCCAACAACAATATTTACATATTAGAAAAGGGATGCCGTAATCTAACATGCAAATAATATGAAGGTAAGTGAATGACGATTCACTAATTCTCCACCATAAAAACCTAACTATAAGTCCTAAATGTATTGAGAATTCCTAGGTTCGGATGAGATTCATTGAAACTATTCAATGGCATGTTTAAATCTCGATATGCCCCTCTTGTTTGTGACTGGGATACCGAGGATCACAAAGCGGGTGTGAATTACCATGCAAATTCACATGGTGCCTTCATTGTAATGATCACCTATTCGATGTGCTGGTAAACCACACACGCTCCATCAAACTATGATAAACAATGAATCACCCTTTGCCACCTTTGCTTAGAACCAATTAGTGTGCCGGTAAACCACACACGCTCCACTAACTTCTTAGCAAGGGTGCAAAGTGTAATTTTATGGGATTGCATCAATTCACTTTTCCTAAAGTAACTAAGATTGGGAAATTTAAAAATATGTGTAGTTACTTTGTATTTCATATTATACTTTTAATGAGAGGATGAGGTTGCCCTATCCTACCCGTTCGGCTAACGACCTTCCACCGATCAAGCAAGCGGTGGGTGTGAGTGTACACCCATTAAGCGCCATTTTATAGGCCGCAACCTTATACCCACCTTATAGATCGGCTTCGTGAATGAGGCCTACTAACGATAAGACCAACATTTTAGTTATACATACATATATATATATATATATATATATATATATATATATATATATATTAATCTTGTAATATTATATTAGTATAGGGTTGTATTTTAAACTTTTTAAAACTTAGGGTTTGAAATTTAAATTGTCTAAATTAAAACTTTTAATCACAAAACATAAATTTCAAAACTTGAGGACAAGTTTTAAACATTTAAAACATGGAGGATCAAATAACAAATAATTCTAATTAACAATTAATTTCCTAATTATCTATATTTGATTTATTCAAGATTTCTTGCAAGATAATTACCAATTTAATCAAAATAATTAATTAATTATCATATAAGGAAATTAAATATTTTATTAGTTGATAAATATCTTTAATTAGATCAAGATTATAGTCATATATATATATATATATATATATATATATATATATATATATATATATATATATATATATATATCAATAAATCGGATTAGGGTTGATCTCATATAATTAAGGTAAGTTTCCATAAGATAATCATCAAAAAATCCCGAATCTGGCCTTTCCTTACGCTCGAACTCGCCGAGTGCACCAAGGGACTCGCCGAGTCTGGTCAACTCGCCGAGTCCACCATGGAACTCGCCGAGTCCATGACTCAGAAACACAAAAATTGAATTTTGCAGTTAAGTTTCAAACAAACAAGCAACAATTTAATAGAAACCAAACTTGGCTCTGATACCACTGATGAGTTTTAGCCATAAGAACTTTCTTATGTGCGCATGCAAAACCCTAATGCTTGGATCTAGGCTTTCTAATTAAACATGCTTTGAATCCAAGACTTCTAACAACTAATTAGGTATAAAACAACACAAAATCAGATCTAGAAGCATACCTTTGATTCTCTTGTTTGATCTTGTTGTCTTGGAGCTCTAGAGTCACAATTGTCACTGCTCTAATGGCTTACAAACACCAAATAGCAAAGAAGATGATTTGGGAGAGAGAGGCTTGGAGGAAATAGGCCAGGGGTTCTCTATTCTCAATGAGGTTCCGATTTCCATAAGCCATGGGGTCTATTTATACTTGTAGACTCCTTAAGGATTACAACTTAAACCCTAGTTGGATAATCTTCTCTTAAAGCAATCCATATCCTTACCATATATAGCCTTGGACGATTTTGAGCTATCCTTAGCTCTAGAATTCGTCCAACCCCTATCCAATAAGGATTTATAGTCTAAAGTGTAACTATCAAACAATTGACAGTTTATACCCTCTTATTTAATTAATCTCTTTAAGTCACCAAATTAATACTAATTAATTTATGACTTATATTAATCAAATAACAATATTATTATTCTTTATATTATTCTCATAATATATTAATAATATTTATTCTCTCTTAATAAATCATCCTATCAAGTTGCTATGGTGAAGGCAACCTAAAAGGACCATGCATAATTGGGTCAAATACTTGCCTAATATAGTTGCAGCCTTAGACACTATTCCAACAATATTTGCATGTATAATAGAGAAAACATAGATCCAAGGTATTTAGGGTTGCATGTACACTTAGGAGTGTTAGAATGCTCAAAACCCAACAGTGGTATCAGAGCCTAGGCTTGTTTTCTTGTTATACTTGTAAAACTGCTCAAAAAATCGAAGCTGTTTGCTGTCTGATCATCAGACTCGGTAAGTCCATCAGGAGACTCGGCGATTCCATGCCTAAAAGTGATCAAAAACGATCCAACTCGCCGAGTTGGTTCATGCACTCGACGAGTTGGACCCCCAGATAGCATAAATTCGACTTTTTTGGTTGGAATTGGACTAGGAACATTACCCTAAGATGTTTTTGAACTTATCAACTTGTTTTTGATGTGGTAATGTTCATGCTAATCCAATTTCTAAGATAATTATCATAATTTGAAGATTTGTATTAGTTTGTATGTTCATGCTAATTTCTTGAAGATTGATGATTTGAGTTATCTTGTTCTTAGATTAATAGGAAAAATGTGTGAAATAGTTGATTTCAATCCATTTTAATCTAAGAGTTGATTCCAAAGTGTGTTTTTGTAACTTGTCCTCCAGTTATATGAAAAGTCACATTTAAGAATCATAAAACTCATAATAGTTGGCAAAGGTTACAAAATGAAGAGTCTAGTTCTAATTAAATGGTTTTATGACTCCATAACTTGTCCTCAAGTTATGGAGGTTCAAGAGTCTCTTCATTAAATAATAAATAAAAAAAGTGTAACCTTAATTAGTTCCATAAGTTACAAAATAAAGAAAAGTTACATTCTTTATTAGTTTAAAGTCTTCCATAACTTGTCCTCAAGTTATGGAACTTGAAGAGTCTTTTAATTAAAACTACTTTAAACACATAAGTTATGGAATTAATTAGTTTTGAATAGTTTCAAAACTTGCCCTCAAGTTTTGGAATTTGAAAAGTTTTCACTTATGAATACTTTAATTCCAAGTTAGCCCTTAGAATTTTAAAAGTTAAAATTCAACCCTTATACTTTATAATATTATAAGTTAATAATATATATATATATATATATATATATATATGTATGTATAAGAGTAAAAGTCAGTCTTACCGTTAATAGGCCTCATTCACGAAGCCGGTCTATAAGGGGGTATAAGGTTACTGCCAATCAAATGGCACTTTAATGGGTGTCCACTCTCACCCACCGCTTCCTTGACTGGTGGAGGGTCATTAGCCGAACGGGTCGGACAAAGACTATAAGTTCTCCCTTCATTAAAATTATTAATGATAAATACTAAGTAACTAAACAATTATAATTCCCAATCTTAGTTACTTAGGAAAATGTGAATAAGGTGCTAACCCATGAAATTACACTTTGCACTTTGCTTAAGTCGGTTGGTGGAACATGTGTGGTTTACCGGCACACTAGCTTGATTTAACAAGGTAGGCAAAGGGTTTCTTAAAGTTTAATCATAGGCCGGTGGAGCGTGTGTGGTTTACCGGCACATCGGTTGGGTGATAAACATTTAAGAGTACCAAGTAATTTGCATGGTTATTTCACACCTTGTTTTGTGATCCTCGGCATCCCAGTCACAAAACCTGAAGGGCACACTCGAGATTGAAACATGCCATTGAAAAGTTCAATGAATCTCAAAAGATCTAGGAGTTTCAAATCCAATTAAAACTTAATTATATTTCGTTTTTCATGGTGGAAATTGGTAAATCGTCATTTACCTACCTTCAAATATTTTATAGCTTGGATTACGGCATCCCTCTTCCGAGTTATAAAATAGTTTGTAGGGTCCTAGCCTTAATATTTCATATTGGGTGTTATATTAAGGACTTTTAATCAACTATCTTGAATATCTCCCAAAAGATGTCTAGTTCAGACATCTATGATCTTCCCAAATCTCTTGGAACTTCACTTTCGCCAATTATTCTCCCTAACCCACAAGTTCAAGGTCACTCAAGCCCTATTGGCAAAGCAAAGGTCTATGTGTGATCACATCTTGGAGATGTAGTCACATATTGACAAGTCGGGAGAGTTGGGTGTCAAAGTCTTGAGAAAGTTGGTGGCTCAACTACTTTCTAAGTCACATAGGGAGTTCCTTTGGGACTCCTATGAAACAGACTATGACAAGACCCTTAATGATCTTATCTATTTTCTTGGTACTGCTGAATCAGCAATGATTTGGAAGGCTAGTAAAGCAAATGTGATTAGGAGATCGACTTCCCAAAACTTTATGGATATTAACAATGGTAACACTGGAAATCCAGAAAAAGCATTCTCTTCCTAATGAAAAGGGATCGGCCATAGTCAACTCGGTTGACCAAATGGTAAAGAAAAAAGCTAAGTCTGTGATAGTCCCGTGTACCATTACCAAAGGGTCTATATGTTTATATTGCCAAAGGAAGGGCCATTGGTTACGAAACTGCCAAACTTACCTAAGGATGGTAAAGTCAATGAGTTTGACTTTATTTCAGGTAAAGTCCATTGTCTAACTCTATTAAGTTTCTATTCTGAGATTCTTGAGACATGATGTGTCTGGGTCACGTGTTGATGTTTTAAGAATCAAAGAAAACTGAAGAAACTTAAAGAAAGAATATGCTGAATCTAATCACATAGATTGATTTCTATCGCATAGTTTGAAGATCGGATTCTTGAGCTACTTCTTAGGAGTTATGAGATATTGCTTAGGAATAGATAACAACAAGTTTTCATATGGATTGTAAGGATTAGTTTTTCCACAATGTTTTAAAATAAAAGAAAAGTTTTTAATTTTATTTATTTTAAGTATCCTTATAATGGCATCTGTGAAAATTTTTGTTGCTTATAAGATTCCATTAATAGCAAGACTGGAAATATGAAATTGATTCTTTCATTTGTGGTAATGTCTAAATTTACCAAATAAAGAAATATTCTCATCACCCAAGTTTCAATTGGACTGGAATTTGGAATCAGGCAAGTTGTATAGCATGATGAATGAGAACTTTCAAGCATTGAAAAATTAAGACTAATTACTTGTTCACATGAATGTGTGAGTCAAGTAAAGGACTAAGGGATTGAGTACACATTCTTGTGCACTGATCAAGCCCACCACAAATAATCGATAAGACTATTCGTCATGATTTACTAAAGTTTAGTAAATATGGTTATGCTTATAAGTCTAAGTATAATTCTGAAGCATTGGAAAATTTTCGATATATGGCAGAACGAATGAGAAGAATCAAATTAGGCAGAAGGATAAAAGTTTCTCAAATCTGAAAAGATGGGAGAGTACTTTAGTATCATGTTATATGACCATCTTAATGATTAAGAGACCTTATCACAATTCATCCTCTAAGTGCATTCTGATAGCTAAGAAGAGGAGCTATGAATTGTTGAAGTGGTCAAATCAAGAAGATGAGTCATACTTCGTTCCAAAACAATTCTTAGAGTCATACTCCAAGATTGTAACGTGAGTGACATATCTTAAGGAAAGGTTTAAAAACACGTGTCAAATGTAAGAGTAAAAGTGTCCTACTCTTGTACATTTGAAGTTGGTAAGTTGTGATGTTTTGGATAAAACAAAGACCAACTTAGGCCAATTGTGTGAAGTGTTTGTCTTGATAAAGAATCTGCACTATCCCTTGAATATTTGACAAGAGAGTCTTATATGTTAAGAGGACAGTGGGCGTTTTAAAGGTCTTGAAAGTCTCAAGAACTAATCAAGAATAAAACCTAAAGTTCATCACTAGCACATGAATTGAGGTTTATAACCTATCGTGTGGACATATTCTGTGCCCGTTCCAGTGAAAGTTGGCTTTGCATATGAATTCTTAGAGTCCTCAATTGGTTGCACAGCTACATGGAAGCTATAGCAGGCCCTTGTGCTGCCAAATGGCAAGAACTTAAGATTGCACAAGTTCAATCCATATGAGTTTAGATTTGTCACTAACCTTGTCTTGTGATTATGGTTTTAACAAATTCATATGGGTAGGAACTCATACACCATAAAAATCTAAGTGTCATAAGGTTTCTCTCCAATTCATGAAAATGATGGTGAGGAAACACTTCCACTAAGTAGATTTGTAAGTAGATAGTAATCTTTGCATTCTCAAAGTTGTTAGTAGGCACACTAACATGGACTTATGAGAAATAGCAAAGGTCTAAACAATTAAGACTATGATTACGGAATCCCTTTTCATAGTTCTGAAATTGTTTAGACACACCTGTGAGCTATCTAAGATAAGGTGTATGATTTTGATAAAGTCTTATCAAAGCAATCTAGTATCATAAATCTGAACTTTGGTAAAAAAAGTCAATAGCTGATTTCTGAGTACATGTCAAAGCTAGTGGGAGCATAAGTGTTATGCTAATAATCATCATGTTAGTGGGAGCATGATAATTATGATAAGTATTGCAAGTTAGCAATGTTAATTATAGAAAACAAAACTTTCAATTCGTGAGCTTGCAGGGGTTGAAAAAGTTGTTTTGCTATAATTAAGGGAGAGGAAATTATACTTCATTTCAATTATGAAAAGCTTAGATTGAGTTTATAATCATTCTAAGAGCTTATATTGAGATTTTAATCACCTTTAGTCAAGAATATATATATGAATTTCATGTTGGATTGGTTCAACTTAAGAAAATTCTATATATTGCGTTCTCAAAATTCGATTATGATTACGACATCCCTTTTCATAATAAAATTTTTAGAATATGGCAAACAAAAATTATTATGTCAAAAGAATGGTCTAGAACCATGTCTTTATGTGAAACATCATGAATCGTGTCCCATTTACTTTGGGTACAAGATCGATTACTTGTGCTATAATATTTATTCTTTATGAATTTTCCAAATGCCTTGGGGCATTAAGGAGGAAAATGTCTAGAATTGGATATGACTAAAGTGATTAAGCAATTGTCGAGGACAATCTAAGGTTTACCAAAGATTGGTTGCTCAAGGACAGTTGGAAGTATACTGTTAATATTGGAAGGACCATATTGACATAGTCTGAAAAGAGGCAACTCTTGTTCAGAAGTGGTAGTCAAAATGGGAATATAGAGTTGTCTTTATAGATGGAAGCAATCTGTGTAAGATTAGAGAAAAGGAAAAAGAACTTAGTGCAAGAAGCATGTTCAAAGCAATGCATACTTTGAACATAAGGCTTTGTGTCCATGGAGTAGGTCTTCATTGGAATACCCTGTAATGGTTGTTGACAAGTCTTTGTGACTTTGTACACACTCATTACAAGATGGTGGTGCATTTAAATTTAAAATCTAACAGATTTCGATTTGGGAGTGTGAAATTAGAATCATTGAAAATTTGGTTAATTGGTTTATTTCACAAAGTAAGGATCATAGATAAACATAGAGTGCATACTTGGTGTATGGCAAAACTATTGTTTAGGAAAACATAGTGTACATGCTTGGAGCATGGGATACCTAGTGTTTTAATTCAAGTGTAAAGTTGATCAAACCGAAACAATGAATAATGAGTAATCAGTATGGTGATAAATAGAAGTGGTCTATTTATATTCATAGGGTTTGATACCATATTTGATTCATTTATTCTTGTGTTTCACTTTGCATGTTTTGACTTCCATAATAACTAGGTTATTCTTCCGGAATGACTAAGTTATTCAAAACCATCCATAGTCGGTCATATGTTGGAAGTATATATGAATCAAGACTGTCATGGGTTGGCTTGTAGCGGTCCAAGTTGGTGGACAAAGTTGTGCTACAACGCTCATGAGTGCTCATAAGTTCTGAGTATTGGATTCAACCCGCGCACATTGGAATCACTTCATGGATTTTATCACGAGTGATCATGAGACGATAATATCTTATATTCTTCAAACCTAGTGATATGAGTTGTTACTATGAGTTGGTTATACATTGATTGCGCGAAACCGCATTGGTAACTCGATGTTATAAAACGTGTCTTTGTGTATGATTCAACAAGTAGCAGAACAAGCCATATGAGTCGAAGTTTATCCATTCCTTTTACCTTCAGGATAAAAGCGATATCTGTGGGCTCCTCGATTATTTAGCGATGACACATGTGAGTGCTTGGCCAAGCCAGGACTGATTTGATTTGTTCAATCAGTCAGTAGTCATAAATCGGAAATCAGGAAACAACAAATGGACAGAGAGAATGATTTACAATCCATGTCTCAGTCCATACGATATCTAGAATGGAGGAATATATGATCCCTTATCTAATGGACAAGTCATTGACAAAGGTCAGAGTTCATCTACGAGGTCAGAGTTCGACGGAAGCTTTTGAGAGCTACGATTGCCAGTTGGTTATTGAAGTCATACGCAATAATAGTTTTAGACTTATCCAAGTGGGAGACTGTTGGATTAATGTCTAAGTCCATAACTATAATTGGTAAGACTTGACCCGACCCGGCATGGTCCATTTGGGTTGCATGGCATCATGCATTTGGATAGACTATAATGAGAGAAATAACACTTAAGGTTTGTTAATATATTATAATTTATAATATATTAATAAGATTATTTAATTAGTATTGATCAAGAATTAATCTAGAATTAATTAAGTGATCAAAAGAAGACTAATTAAATATATGGGTTGATTGTGTAAATCATCCATACTAGTATAGTGGGCTAATGTTCCATGGATTATCAAGTTGGGCTAAAACCCATATGATGCTCCATGGTGTATTTGAACCCATGGATCCAAGGAAATGGAAAGCCATGACAATTAGGGTTAACCCTAATTGTAACAACTATATAAAGATCATACTCTTGGAAAAATCGGCCACTAAGGGTGATAGAATGGGCTAGCCGATTTTCATAAAGTGTGGTGTTTCTCTCTAAGTCTTCCAAGTGTAGTTGATGTTGTGTGAACCATTTGAGGTGTCACACTTGGGGCACTAGGCACTCAAGCTTCATGAGGACATTCTACATCAAAGAGGTATGTATTCTATCTTGTTATATTCATTGTTTTGTATGCTAGATTAGGATAATACCTTGGATGTTCATATTTGCATGTATAATAGAGAAAACATAGATCCAAGGTATTTAGGGTTGCATGTACACTTAAGAGTGTTAGAATGCTCAAAACCCAACAATATTATGGTTCATTTTAGGGTTTTTGTCCCAAAGCTTGAAGCTTTATGAGTTTGTTGAACTCCAGAGCCTAATACATGTCCCTTTAAGTATCTCTAGTGGAGTGGACTCATAAAAATGGGATCTTGGACGTCAAAATCACCCCATGCATGAGATATGAGCACTTTTGTGAGTAAAGAGTGAGAGTTTTTGGGTTTTAAACTTTCTCAGCCATGCATAGGCTTAAAGTCACGAACTTTATGGAGTATGAGCCTTTAGTAAGTCCAGATCTGAGAGTACACTTATGGTATTAACGGATTAAGACCAAGAGAGTGGGAAAAACAAGTCCGGGATGTAAGCCGATCGTACTCCCAGGTACGCACGGCGTAGCGTCGAAGATCCCTGATGCATGCATGGCGAAGTAGTATGCCAAATTCTCCAAGTGTGATTTCTAGTTACGAGAGGTCTAATTTTTAGGGCACCTTGTTAATCAGAATGGGATTTTGGTCGACCCAGCTAACATTGAGGCAATTATGCGATGGGAGGTGACGAGGTCCCCATCCGAGATTAAGATTTTTCTTGGCCTGGTAGGCTACTACTGGAGATTTATCATAGATTTCTCCAAGATTGTTGTTCCTATTTCTAGATTGACCAGGAAGGGTGTTACTTTTGCCTGGGGACCCAAGCAGCAGGCCTCATTCGAGACTCTTCGCCAGATATTATGCGAAGCTCCAGTGTTAGCCCTTCCCGAAGGAATAGAGGACTTCGTAGTTTACTATGATGCATCTATATCAGGGATAGGTGCGATGTTGATGCAGGATGGGCACGTGATAACATATGCATCAAGGCAGTTGAAACCTCACGATACGAGGTATCCTACCCACGATTTGGAGTTGGGGGCGGTGGTGTTTACCCTCAAGATCTAGCGTCACTATCTTTATGGTGTCCGATGTACCTAGCGTCACTATCTTTATGGTGTCCGATGTACCATATATACGAACCATAAGAGCCTAAAGTACTTTATGGATCAGCCCAACCTGAATATAAGAAAGAGGAGGTGGTTAGATGTAGTGAAAGACTACGACTGTGAGATCTTGTATCACCCTGGCAAGGCTAATGTGGTTGTCGATACCCTGAGTCATACATCGGTGAGTGCTCCGATCCGAGACGTATGCATGATGATGACGGTGATGAATCCAGTATTAGATACCATCCGAGAGGCCCAGTTGGTAGCAGCGAGACCAGAGAACTGTTAGAGAGAGCGGGTGATCGGGCAAATTTCCGAGTTTGGGACGGACAGTCGGGGGCTTATGATTTTCCATGGACGGATTTGGGTGACTTATACAGGAGGAGCTCGACGTATTTTGATGGAGGAGGCTCATCGGTCTAGATTCTCAATCCATCCGGGGGCCACCAAGATGTATTTGGATTTGAAGAGGGATTACTGGTGGCCCTGCATGAAGAGAGATGTGGCATGGGTAGTTGAAAGATGCTTGACCTGTCGTCAGGTCAAGGCAGAGCACCAACGACAACATGGCCCGTTGCAGCCCCTAGAGATTCCCCAGTGGAAGTGGGAACATATTTCCATGGATTTTATCACCAAATTACCGAGGACTGCGTGGGGGTGTTGATGCGATATGGGTGATTGTAGACTGGTTGACGAAGACCGCTCTCTTCCTGGCTATCAGTAAGAGCTCTTCTGCAGAGAAATTGGCCGAGACCTACGTTCGAGAGGTGGTAGCGCGGCATGGGGTGCCGACATCGATAGTGTCGGATCAAAATGTGCGTTTTACTTCCAGGTTCTGGAAGAAATTTCATAACGAGTTAGGTACCCTGTTGCACTTCAGTACCTCATATCACCCACAGACAGACGGGCATAGCGATCAGACGATTCAGACGCTCGAGGACATGTTGCGTGCATGTGTTATGGACTTCGGTGGGAGTTGGGAAATTTATTTGCCCTTGGCTGAGTTTTCATACAATAACGACCATCATTCTAGTATTGGTATGCCTCCCTTTGAGCTCTTATATGGGAGGAGGTGTCAGACTCCCATCTGTTGGGGTGAGGTAGGACAGAGAGTGATAGGGGAGACGACAAAGCAGATCCAACAGGTCAGACAGAGGTTACAGACGGCCCAGAGTCGTCAGAAGAGTTACACCGACCGATGCCGTTCAGAGTTAGAGTTTCAAGTCAGAGATTTTGTCCTCCTGAAGGTATCCCCATGGAAGGGGGTGATCCGATTCAAGAAATGGGGCAAGCTAGGCCCTAGATACATTGGTCCTTTCAGGGTGATACCAAAAGTGGGTAATGTAGCTTATAGATTGGAGCTGCCTATAAGGTTGAGCCAGATTCATAACACCTTCCACTTGTCCCAACTAAGGAAGTGTGTAGCTGATGAGACGGCAGTGGTCCCTTTGGAGGACATTCAAGTCGACGAAAGCATGAACTGTATAGAGAAGCCGATAGCAATCTTGGATAGGAAAGTGAAGGTCTTAAGGAATAAAGAGGTGCCCCTGGTTCAGGTTCAGTGGCAACATCGGAAGGGATTCGAGTGGACGTAGGAGCCGAAATCCGAGATGCGCGAGCAGTACCCAGAGTTATTTCCAGAAGATTACTTCAAGGGAAAAGTATGATTCTAGTGAGGGATAATTATAACATCCCGAGACCAGGTATATCTTTAACCCTTGTATTATTATAGTTGTCAAGTTTGGCCCTTTATTTGAGAAAAGGTGGTAGCTCAGTACGTAGGGTGTACGCACGTGTATGCTCAGCGTACTCATGTGAGTGATTTGGACGCAGAAGCCACCTAGTACTTTGGGCGTAACAGAGGGTATGATGGGCGTACTAGGCTTAGAATGAAAACCCTAATTGTGGGGTGAGTCCTTATTTAAGGAACATGATGGCCTCATTTCTAGCCACCATTTCCAGTCTTCAACCCCCTCAAAACCCAAATTTGCGTTCTCTTAGCTTGAGTGGCCATTTTTAAGCTTCTAAGTGTTCTTATGGGATTCTTTGAGTGAAGAAAGAGCCTTGAAGATATCAGAGTTTGAGTCTAAGCCTTATATCTGAGCTTCCCTGTGGGTGGTGCATCTTTTGAAGGTATCAATCTCAAAGCTTTCTCATTCTTTTGATGTGTGCATATTATGGTTCATTTTAGGGTTTTTGTCCCAAAGCTTGAAGCTTTATGAGTTTGTTGAACTCCAGAGACTAATACCTGTCCCTTTAAGTGTCTCTAGTGGAGTGGACTCATAAAAATGGGATCTTGGACGTCAAAATCACCCCATGCATGAGATATGAGCACTTTTGTGAGTAAAGAGTGAGAGTTTTTGGGTTTTATACTTTCTCAACCATGCAAAGGCTTAAAGTCACAAACTTTATGGAGTATGAGCCTTTAGTAAGTCCAGATATGAGAGTATACCTATGGTCTTAATGGATTAAGACCAAGAGAGTGGGAAAAACAAGTCCGGGACGTACACCGATCGTACTCCCAGGTACACGCGGTGTAGCGTCGAAGATCCCTGATGCATGCATGGCAAAGTAGTACGCCCAACGTAAAGGGGTTGTACGCCCAGCGTACGCACTGCTGTTGACTTTTGTTGACTTTTAGGGTTTGGTCAAACTACTGACTATAGAGGCCATAGAAGGGTAAAATGGTATTTTATCCTTCTGAGAATTAGTAGTGGATTTAGCCTAACGTCTTTGAGGGTTGTTTATTTATTAGAGTTAATTATGGTATATGTTAGGCGGAGGCTAGACCGGTGATTTGAGTACAAGACATATTTGCTTTACTTACGAGGTGAGTCTTCTCACTATACTTCCCACGAGTGATGACATTGTGTGACTGAATGGTCTTGTATGCTTATATTGAGAATTGTGATATCCTGCATTATTTCTTTGTGATTTATGTTGTGTATTGTTCCGAGTTTTATTGAGTTAGGACCGGTGGGTCCAACCCGAGCTGTGAGACCGGAGGGTCCTCACCGAGACACATGGATCAGAGGGTCTTTATGAGATATAGCCATGAGTGGATAATGACATGTGTGTGGTATTTTGGGGAACTCACTAAGCCTTGTGCTTACCGTGTTATGTGTTATGTGTTTCAGGTACTTCTCAGGATCACGGGAAGTCGTCGACTTGATTGTACACACGCGATGGAAATTATGTATTGAGGATCTTGGATTTTATCAAACAATTTATGAATTTGTGTTTTTGAAAATTTGACAAGTGTGGTTTTGAAATATGGTATTGAGAATTATGTGATTTTGAAAATGAAAAATTTGTTTGAAAGTTACAGTGTTATAGCCAGCTTATGATGTCTTGTGGATTTGAGGATACTCTTATAATGTTTTGATAATGACTTATAATTTATGTGATGACTTGGATTTATGAGTAATGTTTGGTAAATTAAAAATGGAAATTTTGTCTCGAAATTTGAGGTGTTACAATTTGGTATCAGAGCCTTGGTTTGAGGGATTCGGGCACACCCTCGGGTATGTCTGGGCTCAAACTGAGGAGTTGATAACTTTTTAAATGAAATGAGTTTTCATCACACAATTTTCCAAGGAAATTAAAGAGTTTTAAAGCAGGTTTGAAACAGTGTGTACAATCAGCCAAAGCCTGAGCATTGATTTCCCAAAATACCCTTACTTGATTATGTGTTGTTACTATGAGCTGATAGAATTACATGCTAGTTTAGGACATGGAATCTGCTCAGTATTGCATGCCAGTGTGCCTGCTTAGGAAAGATGCCTTTATGCCTATTAGGTGAGCTAGTAGTGTCGCATGCTTATCATTAGAGATCTCCAGGAGTTGTGAGGTAGGTTTGCCTGAATTTGGTGATGCCTTTTGTGTTGTGGATAGAGCATTTGGGGTTGTATACTAGAGTGGTTTGATGTACCGGTGGAGGTTTCTTGATGCCTGAATGGTTCTTGCTTTGTTCTTTTAAAGACTTCCATTAACACCGACTAACTATTAATCGAATACGCTAGGTTATGTGATTCATGTAGTATATAATTTTAGAAGGTTAGATTTAGCTCTATTACGCGGCTGTCGGGTGAGTCTGGTCGTTGTAGAGCGGAATCTTGCAGTCAAAGAATTATCTAGTACATGAAACATGTAGTTGTATTTGAGAAGTGGTTAGTAGGTATTAATAGGAGTTCCTTTTTGCAGCTGATGGTGGAGAGCGGAGTGAGGGGAATCCTAGGGGAGCCTAGGGAGTATTTTCAGTTCGATGAGTGAGCTGTTTAGCGGTGAGTATTCGCTGAAGAACGAGCATGTGGAATGAGATTGGTCGGTAGGGGAATTTGAGCAGCTACCTAGAAAATCTAGAACGATACTTGAGGAAAGTATGTATAGATGTGGCAGGTAGTATTAGGCCCATACTACTGAAAGAATAAGATTTATACTCGAAACAAGGAGAATTCCAGGGGTTCTAAGTAGCGGGTTGAGAGAAGATAACATGGTTTTGGTACCATGGTTCGTTGCAGAGTGTGTTTTCCGTCTCTGCCGATTATCCAGTTGTGGTTGTTTAGACTGAGAGTGAGCCTGGTGATTGTTCGGCCCAAGGGCCATGTTGGTCAGGTTTGAATAGAGTGGGCATTGCGAGAAATATTAAGTTTAGGTCTCCAGAGATTTGACCAGTGAGGTGCCAGATGGAGTCGCAGGACTCAAAAAGGAAGTGGAGGTGATGCACTTCTGAGGATTGCAGCCTGAGTTGAGTGATGGGTCAATGATTTGCGATGTCATTTTCTATGGCGAGGATTATATTATTCCCGCATCCCGTATTGGAAGGAAAGGTGAGTGTGTAACGCCTGATTCCTTGTGACATCCCCATTTTCACGGCCATAAAAGACCGACTTTTGTTTATGCTTTATAAAAATAAGAGTACCTCTTTTAATAAAAATGTTGCGGAATTTGTTCCCAGTAAAACATGATAAATACGTTATCAAAGCATTTCCGAAGAAAAGTATTTTTAATTCGCTTTAAAACATTTGGGATGTCATCGTCAATACAGAAACATAAGCATAAACAGAACTTACATTTATTTACACTAGTGATCTACATCTCTTTAATCTCTCAGTGTAATGTGACTTCATCTCAACACCTGTAATATAAATAAACTGAGTGGGCCAGGTTGGGAAACCTGGTGATTACATAGGGTTTTCAACCCACAATAATATAATTATTATGTTTAAACAATCAAACAATCAACCAAATTACCCATCCCCATTATCTTCTTTACTCTTAAGGATCTATCCTAAGAGTCATCTATCCTGCATTCGTTTATTCCGAAGTCCCTTGTTTCCAGGGTTATGGACCGACACTAAATCCATAGCTGCCAATGCTCGTTCGTAAAGCACTAATTCCATAGCTGCTATAGTTTATTCATCGGGTACTAAATCCATAGCTACCAGTGTTTATCTAATAGGTACTAAGTCCATAGCTACCAATTCCTAACAAGTACTAAGTCCATAGCTACCAGTTCCTAATAGGTACTAAGTCCATAGCTACCAGTGTTTGTTCAATAGGCACTAAGTCCATAGCTTCCGATGTTATTTGTTAGGCACTAAGTCTATAGCTGCCACTGTTTACTCACATCATCTTTTATCTCTCATCATTCATCTACCCATCTCATACCCAACATACTTGTATATTTAAAATACGTATACAGTTCAAATCATTTAAAACATGTATAAAAAACGTTTATCCAGCATAGACAACAAGTATTCAGATAATATGCACACATAGCACGTAGTTTATATAAAATACTTCATACCTATGTGTAAGATGAAAGTAACTATGCACTCACCTGAGAAGGTGGTGACTCGGTACTCGGACAGCGCTTCGTTTATTTTAAAATAATTTCCTTCGACGAAACCTAGTATTATCACCACTAGATTTTAGTATAATATTTACCGTGACTAATTATTAGTCTTATTATTATTATTATATAAACGTTTAAACAATACTTTCCAACCACTATGTACAGACAGGGGCCAGACATAAAACACCGGAGGGCAGGACCATTTTGGCGTATAGCACTTCTGAAATCCAACAACCCTATGCGACCCTTTAAACCAGATTCCCTGTACCGCGAGTAGTTAAAAAGATATTATAACGACACTTATATAAGTCATAATAATATATAGCTCAAATATTTATTATAAATTTATAATAACAATACTAATTTTAAATAAAAGCTATATTTAAAATAGGGTAAGCATAACTTACTTACAAGGGGATTTTAGCTAGGAGTCGGGCTCTGCAGGGGCAGTACTTCGTCGCTGAATCTTTCTAAGAAAGATTCGTGTAGCGCTTCAGCGCTCACCTTACTATACTAAAACTACAGAAAGAAAAGTCGAATCACAAGGGACTGAAATGCTCGGGGGATAAGGAGAGAAAGACTCTTGAATCAAGAGAATGGTGCAAGAAATATGAGAGTCCAAGCCTCTTATTTATAGTAATTGAATTTACAAAAACTACCCTCCATAATTACTTAATGACCTTATAGTTATATAAACAACTAAACACCCCTTTATAATATTATTTTAAATAGATTTAACGATATTTGCACTAACCTAATGTCGAAAGAACTCAACATTAGTCTTATAATGACCGCATCGTCGATACCTTTCTAATGGTATATACATATGTATATATATGTGTACGTATATATGATTTATACTTTATTTTAATACGTAAATATGCTATTATAATTTGTAACTCATTCATACGAACTCCGTTTTTGACGTTATTTATATCCACGGGTAGGTGGAGACGTACTTTACAACTTTCGTTTAGACTCTGTCGGCTAATTTTGACGTTATTTTTAAAGTTATATTTTTAACAGGTCGGGACAGGATTGATCCGTTAAAATCTCATAACTTCTTCATCCGATGTCCATTTTCGTCTTTCTTTTTATCGTTATGCTACTAATAACGAGATCTTCGATTCTCGTTTAGGTTGTGTCGGCTAAAAACCTCTCGATCTAATATTTGAATTTCGGGTTGTACACTGCTAATCCGAAACTTCGAAAAATCGTAACTTCCTCATACGAAGTCAGATTTGGGCGTTCTTTTTATGAATGCTTTCGGTTTAAAGTATTCTACGACTTTCGTTTAGATCACTAAGGCTAAATCTTGCTCTATCGTAATTTCACTATTTACGTTTCCCGGTATCGTGTCGGTTCCGTCGTGAAACTTCGACGGATCATAACTTCTTCGTTATAACTCGGATGTCGTCGATCTTTATATGTACGAAACCTTGTAACATATACTAGAATTTGGTTACGATTATTTATTCTAAATAATTGAAGGGCTTAGAATAATGGTTTGGTCTAGGTTTTTTCAGTTAGTAATAGGGGTGTGTTTGTAGTTAGCTGTGAAATTTTGGTTTACGGTTGTAATAGAGTTTACGGTCGTAAACACCTTACGGCCGTAAACTCTTCACGGTCTCGGGTGTATAAATAGTGGGTTGTGTCAGACGATTTTTGTTGTTGATGGCTTTTGTGTTCACGGTTCCCACCAAGTTGTATCAGACGTTTAAAGCTATAAAACGTATGCAAGCTTGGTTTGTTACATCTTTGCTTATTATTTCGTTTTGTGTGATTGTTGTTTGCTTTTGATCTCTGGTAAGATCCGATTTTGGACCTTACAATTGGTAACAGAGCGTGACCGGCGTCAAAGGCAGTCTACAGTCGTTTATTTGGTGCTAGTTCACGCGTTTCAGAAAAGGGGATTTATTGTTTCATCCAAAAAAAATCGAAGATTCTATGTTCTCGGTCCAAGCTTACAGCCGTAAACACCGAGTTCACGGCCGCAAACCAGTCAAATTCATCAACCGTGAAGTCTAGGTTCTTGGGCCGTAAACCCTATTTTGGTGCTAGTCGGTTAATCTTGAAGACCGTATTTTAACCATATTGAATTATTGAAAGTAAAATAAATTAATTTCTTGAATTACTGTTAAAGTTTTTTGAACCGAAAAATCATCAGGTTTACGGCTGCAAACAATTTCCGGCAGTGAACTTCATTTCAGCAGCAAATTAAATTTCTTTTAACAGTTAATTTTAATTCACCTTTAAATATTAATTTTAACTTAAATAAAAAAATGGAATCACAAAATCAAAACCATTTTCAAGAGCTCGATGCTGTTATGGGCACCACTACGCGAATTCCAAGGCTTATGTCTGCTGATGGGTTTCCCGAGTGGAAGTATAGAATAGAAAAGTACATAAAACTGAAAGATTTCAAGTTGTGGAAATGTGTCATCAAGACTCTAGTCAGAGTAACCACTACAGTTGCAGGGCAAGTGGTTGAGAAGAAAATAGAGAATTATACTGATGAAGACTTCGAAAGTTTGGAGGAGCAGGAAAAGGCGTTGGCCATATTGTCTATGGCCTTGTCACCAGATATCGATAAGGGGTTCAGAGAGTACACCTCAGCTAAAGCTTTGTGGGAGGCCCTGATTGAGGTGTATGAAGGGAATGAAGATATGCGAGAGAGTCGCCAGGATATGCTGCGACAACGATTTAATATGTTTAATTATATTCCCGGAGAGACCCTTCAATCACAGCTGCAGCGGTTCACAACTCTTAATACATAAATGACTGTGGCTGGAGTTTTCTACACAAAGTCTGAAGTGAACAAGAAGCTACTGAATTCTCTCCCAAAATCTTGGGACATGAATGTAGCTGTCATTAAGAAAACTAAGGATCTTAGCCGCCTCTCTCTCGCTGAAGTGATGGCTGTCATTAAGTCATGTGATATTGATGACAAGTAAAGGGAAATTAACCATGTGAACTCGTATTCGGCTGCGAATCTTGGCATTTCCTCTAAGAATGCTCTTTCATCCTTTTCTATTTCTCATCCCTTTGCAGGTTCATCTTTTAATCCGTCTCCTTCGCAAGCTCAAACTCAAACTCCATCGGCTTCCTCAGCTTCAGCTATGCCCCTCTCGCAAAATAAATCATCTGTGGCTGCTCAAGCTGCTTCATCTTCAACTGGAGCATCTTCTTCAAGAGGAAAGGAGGGCGATGAAAACTTTTCTCTTGCTTCGGGACTAGTCACTTGCTACAATGCGCTTGTGGCCAGGGATCTTCCACCTCAACTATCATTTCCCGATCTTGATCAGATTCATCCTGAAGACGTTGAGGATATGGACATTACTTGGCAAATTGCCATGGCAGTTTTTAGGGAGAAGCAATTTGCCAAGAAAACTGGGAAAAATAACTGGGGAATGAATGCTGACAAGAAGGTTGGGTTTAGCAAAGGCAAGCTACGATGCTTCAACTGCCACGAGCCAGGGAATTTTGCTCATGATTGTTCGCAGCCAGACAAAAGACTCAATAATGATAGGACAGTGGTTACAGTTGGTAACAATTGTAGTGGCAGTCAAATAAACAATGAGAAGGCTATGGTCGCTCAGTCATTTGATTGGGAGGATCAGATGCAAGCGCTGAACCTGTCCGAATGTGAAGCTGCCCACCTGGCACAAGTTTGTGATGATGCACCAGCAGAGATTGTGGCAGCCGAAAGTGAGATGAAAGAGCTGCAGTTTGCATTGATGGTATCTTCTTCTCAAGAACCTAATTCAGCCAAGGTAAGTCTTCCATCATGCTCTCAAGCCTGTATTGATTATGTTAAAACTTTACATGACAAAATTGAGACATTAGGCAGTGAAGGAGAAAATCTTAGGATTCTTCGTGAACTTAATGAAAAATTGATAAGAGACGTAGAAGACCTTAGATATGAAGGGTACCAACTTAGAAAAGGACAAAAACCACTCAAAGCTCAATTGGAATAGAAAATTAAGGACTTTAGGAGACTCCAGGAAGACTATAGTAACAAATGTGAAAACTATGATTATGTAGTCAAACAAAACGCTGAGCTAGTGGCTGAGGTTGAATCTTTGAAAGGAAAGTTTGAAACCGCCAAAATTGATGTTAGAAAATATGATTTCTCAAGTGAGGTGGTTGCAAATATGATAGACCAAAGCATGCAGTTTAAAAGGAATCAATCAAAAGGTCTAAGGTATAACCATGTACCCCCTCCCTTCAATCATTCATATGTGCCCAAGCCTTTGTCCAAAGAAGAGATTTCCAATGAATCATTTATGGTTTATGGCAAGCCCTCCGGTTTTATTTCGGGAGGATTTATTAATGTTGAAAGTACTAACATTTCTACTTCTCCTGCAGATCAATCCTTGAATCAGTCAAAGCACGAAGTTGAAGGATGTGTTTCTGAAAATAAAATCGAGTCTAAACCTGAAGCTTTAGTTTTTAATAAAGACAATACGTTTTCTGATATTTCTAAAGACAATGCTTTTTGTGATGGTGTTTTTATGACTTATGATACTAGTTAGAATGTTTTGAAAAAGTCTGGTTTGAACAATTTGGTTGATAATTTGAATGTGTGTGATAATACTTTTGATAAACCATCAACATCACAAACTTTTCCATCTAATGTACCCTCGCTTGCCTCACAACCAAATTCATGTTCATGTTCTTGTGAGAGAAGCAAAGGTGATAGTATGGAAAACAAATCTGATCAATGTAGCACAAACTATAACAGTAACAAACAGATTTGTTTTAATTGTGGTGTTGGTGGTCATATAGCAAGAAACTGCCAAAATCGTATGTTTGTACATTTCAAACTCCCAAGAGGAGAGAACGAGTTCAGAGGAAGGTCGTTAAATAGAAAGTCCTCTAGAAGTCATTCTCGAAATAATGATTGGGCAGATGAACGGAATAGAAAACGGGTTGTTTTTCAAAGACATAAAAAGGTTTTTCATCACCAAGTCCCAGACAGTTTGCCAAACCGAGCACGGCCAAGCCAAGGTCAAACTCGTCACGAAGCCACAGTGGGTCTTCAACCAACTCTGGTAGAAGTCACACAGGCTTTAAGCAGACTGATAAACACTCTATTTTTAAATCAACCGGGACATTTAGAAAACCTAATTATAAATGGCTGCCCAAACCTGCTTCCAATACATCATTTGTGTCCTCGAAAAAATCTAAATGTGATAAATCTGAAAAGGCATCGGGATCACCCAGGAAGGTCATGACCTGGGTACCCAAATCTAATTAAACCTGCACATTTTGCAGGGACAATTGCGGGGAAATGTCGTCAGACCCTGGTTCGTCGACAACGGCTGTTCCCGGCATATGATGAGAGATATCGCCTAACTGCACAACATTCAATCATTTAATGGGGGATATATATCTTTTGCGGGTGGAGATGGTGGTAAAATCGCTCAAAGAGGAACTGTCTCAAATGGAGTTTTAAGTTTCGAAAATGTTACTTTTGCTCCCGAGTTGAAACATAGTCTGTTAAGTGTCTCTCAGATTTGTGACAAGGGCTATTCTATGCATTTCACTGACAAGGAATGCATGATTCTCAAGCCAGGATTTGTCATCCCAGAAGAGTGGATTCTTGTAAAATCTAAAAGGGATGGGAATGCCTATATCATTGACATGAATAGCAATCTTCCCGAACAAGTTACGTGTCTTTTCTCAAAGATCTCCGAACAATCTGCAATGTTGTGGCACAGAAGATTAGGTCATGCCAATGCAAAGAACTTGAATCGTCTTGCGAAGAACGAGATGGTCCATGGATTTCCTGTCAAGGACTTCATTACGTTTGAAAAATGTGTGTCATGTGCTCAAGGAAAGCATCATAGAAAGTCGCACCTGCCAAAACAAGTCAACTCGATTAGTCAGGTGCTTCAATTGCTACATATGGATTTGTTTGGTCCAGTAAACGTCCTCAGCATCAACATAAATTCTTATTGTCTGGTTGTGATTGATGACTTCTCTCGGTTTACATGGGTTTTCTTTCTACCCAACAAAGCTGGAGTTGCTAACTTGATCAAGAAGCTCATTGTATTAGTTGAAAACCAAACTAACAGTCGGGTGAAAGCGCTTCGTACTGACGACGGAACGGAGTTTAAGAATTCTGTTCTCGATCATTTTTGCGCAGAAAAGGGTATATTGCGTCAATTTAGTTATGCTCATCAACAAAATGGTGTTGCAGAGAGAAGGAACAGAACGTTAAAAGATGCCGCAAGAACGATGTTGTGTGATTCAAAACTTCCAGTTTTCTTTTGGGCTGAGGCGATAAACAATACCTGTTATGTTCAGAATCGAGTGTTAATCAACAAAGCTCAGATGAAAACCCCGTACGAAATTCTTTATGGTCACAAGCCATCAGTCAGTCACTTCCATGTATTTGGTTGTCCTTGCACCCTTCTTCACTTAGATGCCAACCCGAAGTTCAATGCAAAAGCCGATGATTGTTATTTCGTAGGGTATGCTGCTCGCACGGCCTATAGAGTCTGCAACAAGAAGACAAAACAAATTGTGGAATCATATGACGTGCGTTGGTTGGAAGAAAACGAGACGGACGCGAGAGTGGGTCCGGATTGGCTGTTTGACTACACATCGTTGTTCAAATCAATAGACGTGTCTTCAAGTGGCTCATCTAGATCAGTTTCTGGTTTGAAGAAGTGTTCTGTAGACGAAGACGAAGAAGTTGTTTACAGATCTCCATCTGAATCCCGTTCTTCATTTACGGGGAAGTCTCCGGTTTCATCTGAGGGGGAGTCTTCTGCTACACCTGAAGAGGAGCCTTCTGCTTCATCTAAGGGGGAGCATTATGCTTCATCTGAGGGGGAGTCTTCTGCTACACCTGAGGGGGATTCCACTTATACGCCTCAAGGGGAGTGGTCTAATGTACACGAAAGTCCCAAATTGTCAGACCAAATTGATTCTCCAGATACTGAAACTACACCTCATATTTCAGTAGAGAAAGAGTTATTCCGTGATGATGATTCCACTGTCTCTTCAACATTTATGGAACTACTCTTTCCTAAGCTTATTTCAAATGATTTTGTAGCAGAGCCGTATAGAGCGGCTCAATCAGCAAATGAAGGAGGTATCAATATTCACACTCTTCCTGTCTCTCTCAATGACATCAGCCAAGAAATACCTTCAAGGATTGAACGCGATCATCCGATCGACAACGTCATTGGTAAGCTAGGTGATGGTGTTAAAACCAGAAGTCAGAGTGGAGACGTTAATGCTCATCTTTACTCTTGCTTTATTTCTCAAATAGAGCCCAAGAATGTTGAAATGGCTCTAAATGAACCTAGCTGGGTGGATGCAATGCATGAGGAATTGCACCAATTTGAAAAACTCGGTGTTTGGAAGTTAGTTGAGTTACCGAAGGGCAAGAAGTCTCTTGACACACGATGGGTTTATCGCAATAAGCAGGATGATTCAGGGGTTATTGTAAGAAATAAAGCTCGATTAGTGGTTTGTGGGTTTCGACAAGTCGAGGGTCTTGATTACACAGAAGTCTATGCTCCAGTAGCACGTCTGGAGGCTATTCGTATCTTCCTGGTGTATGCCTCCTACATGAACTTTACCGTTTATCAAATGGACGTCAAGACCTCCTTCTTGTATGGCAAGGTAAAGGAAGAAATCTACGTTGATCAACCCCCTGGGTTTGTTGATTCGAAGTTTCCTAATCATGTCTACAAGCTGGATAAGGCGTTGTATGGGTTACATCAAGCTCCTAGAGCATGGTATGCGACTCTTACAAAGCACTTGCTCGAGCATGGTTATTCACGTGGTACCATAGATCAGACGTTATTTATCAAGCATGTTGGAGATGATCAAATTCTTGTGCAAATCTATGTCGACGATATCATCTTCAGATCAACCAGTCCACAGCTCTGCAAAGAATTCGAAGGTGTAATGAAGAAACGGTTCGAAATGAGTTCGCTGGGAGAAATGACCATGTTTTTGGGGCTTCAGGTTAAACAGAATTCAACCGGAATCCTGCTACATCAAGCCAAGTATGTGGAGGATATTCTTGAGAAGTTCAAGTTTCGCGATGCTAAGTCTGCCACAACTCCAATGGCTGAACGACCTCTTCTGACTCCAGATCCAGAAGGCGAATCCATAGATCAAACTCTCTATCGATCGATGATCGGATCATTGATGTATCTTACTGCAAGCCGACCGGATATCATGTTTGCAGTGTGTCAATGCGCACGCTATCAGGCTAATCCTAAACTTTCACATCTTATTGCTGTCAAAAGAATTTTTCGGTATATTAAAGGAAGCCCTAAATTAGGTCTTTGGTATCCAAAAAATTCTGAATTTGATATTTATGCTTTTACTGACAGTAACTATGGAGGCTGTGAGCTTGACAAGAAATCAACCTTAGGAGGATGTCAGTACCTAGGTGACAGGCTAGTTTCGTGGCAATGCAAGAAGCAACACACCGTCTCGACTTCCACAACAGAGGCGGAATACGTTGCTACATCAGCTTGCTGCTCTCAGGTTATCTGGATCCAACATCAGCTGTTGGATTACGGTTTGAATTATTTTGAAACCCCCATCTTTTGTGATAACGAAGCTGCCATTCAAATTGCCAAAAACCCAGTCCAACACTCTAAAACCAAGCACATCGACATTAAAATTCATTTTATCAGAGATTGTTATGAACGATCACTAATCCGGCTGGAACAGGTCCACACTGATAATAATGTGGCGGACTTATTCACAAAGCCTTTTAACAAAGCTCGATTCGATGTGCTTGTAGGTTTTCTGAAAATGCTACACTTTGAGGATTAAGTTTTTAAATTTTTTTTTTCTTCAACTCGCTTTTTATTTATCTCTATTTTGTATTTTTTATTTTGTTTCCTTTTGGTCTCTTGTTTCTAGGATAGATTAAATTTGCGCATTGTGTTTTATTCTTATTTCTATTTTTATTTTTACTCTCACCCATGCACAAATTTAGGGGGAGAAATATTAAAAAAAAATCCAAAAACAATAAAAATCCAGAAAATAAAAAATTATTGCTGACAGTTTCGTTTGTAGGTATTGTGATGGGAAATGAAATCAACAAGTGATAACGGGCAATCTGAATCGGCTTAACGTACCTAAGTTGAATCGTCTACGCTCTGTGCTCGATGTGCTGGTAGGCACGGAAAATTTTAAATGGTCTTGACTAGGGAAAGTTGAATTTAATGAATTAAAGGACTTGACAAACTTTGATCTAGCTAGATCCGTTTAACCTGATGTCACGACGCTCGGATAGGTTGAGTAGGGAGATATACATGGGAATCTACTGATCACATTAAATAACCCGTACTTGGAACCGTGGTTTAACTCTTCCTCGATGTGCGGATTCTGTCCTTAATTCCGGTTGGATTGGGTGACTGGTAAATTCCGATAAATTAGGTCTGTAGAATATCATTTTCTTTCTTTCCGTCTGTTAGTCATATGTTGTCTCCTTTACGTGACTTCCAATCCGACCTGGTACACAACATATGTAACTCTATCTCTCTGCAGGTTATATATGTGAAATACTTCTTATCTGTTAGCCATATGTTGTCTCCTTTGCGTGACTTCTAATCCGACCTGGTACACAACATATGCAACCTTCTATCTCTCAACCCCTCTGAAGTAATAAGTAATAGAATTCTGAATCTATCCTCTCTCTGAATGGTTGTCTGCTCACCCGATGTAAGGAGTACTCTGGAAGTTCTTGATGGCTGGGGCATATTAGGAAGCGGGAAACACGTTCTAGTACACTTAAAAATTGAACACATACAGATTGTCTGTAGATCTCACTGCTCGATTTAGGTGGACAACAATATCCCTGGTTGTAATCAGTTAAATGGTCTTAAGAAAAATTTATTTAAGAATTAGGGCCAATCATGATAATAAAGTTATAATTAGATATACATACAAGTATCATGTCATTGGTACATTGTCCAAAATTGTCACAAATTTTTCGTGTTTAAGTGGACCACAATATTGGCGATCGATCAGAAGAAGACGTGAAGATAAGGGTACCGACAAGTGGAATAAGGTTGTCCAACAACTTTGATCCCAAAATCACAAATTTAGTTACAGTGGTTAAATTCTTATTCAGTAGTTAAATCTTATTTTAGTTAAAGTTAAACTGTCTTTAATTTTAATTTTATTTTTATTTTTAATTTTATTTTTCTCTTTTATTTTATTTTTATTTTTATTTTAAATTTTTAATGTTTAATTCTTTTTATTAATTTTCGAAATTAAATTTTTATTTTATTTTATTTTTTTGTGTACAAATTTTATTTTTATTTGTGTGGTTAAAATCTTTATTTAAAAAAAACGAATTTTATTTTTAATTTTCTTTAATAAAAATAATCCTCAATGGTTTTTTTAAATTTTAAATTTTTTGTAACTGTGTTGGAGCTTGCTTAATGCTGGGTAGTTATCAGGTAAAATGCCCAAGAATGGTAAATATAGGGTTTACTGCCGGAATCCCCTCATTCACGAGATTCCGACCGCAAACACCCAATTCTCTCTCTACCTTCGAATTTTTTTTTGTCGATTTCTGCAAATCCGCTTCAACGATCACGTAGGTAATGTGTTCTAGATCACATATATGTATTTTATTACAACTTTCACCGTGTGATTTGATCGAAAGTTGAGAAAACAACTCCGACGGAACTTACGGCCGTAAGCTTGGGCCGTAAACTTCGTCTTGGCCTCAATTCGATGTTATTTTGTTGCGATTAATCCATTCATATGCATCTGTTAAAGTTTTATTTGTCAATTAGGTGTATTGGTGTGATTTTTGTGAGTTTTTCCAAAAAATAGTTCATAGGCCGTAAACTCCTCTTAGGCCGTGAACTCGGAGTTTACGGCCCGAGAACCTTCAGTTTACTGCCCTCGAAAATTGGTTTAAATCAATGTGTTATTTTCGGTGTAATGTGTTTGTCGTAATTCTTAGGCCGTAAACTTCGAGTTTACGGCCCAAGAACAAAAATTGTTTACTACCTTTAAAAATTAAATTAATTCGGTACCTGTTGCTTCTTTTCGGCTGTAAACTCATCTTTTCAAATAAATTTTTTCAAGAAAATTTTGTTTTGATCATATTTTTAACCAAAATATTTTTTGGGTCAAAGTACAATTTACTTTATATTTTAAACCATTTTTCTTGCAGTTTGTGGTTGAGTGCAGAAAAATGGAAAATTTGAAGTTTGCAGACATGCATAATCTCGCCATCGTGCTTGCAGATCCTCCAACGATTCACTCAGACCTGCGCTCAATCATTCACCGATTGCGGGAATGCTGTTTAGTGTCTGCCATCACTGTAAACCCGGTTGTGTACCAAAATCTGATCAGAGAATTTTGGGCGACCGCCAGCACAAACATGGATGATGATGGTAACTTCACGGTGAAAGCTAAGGTTCAAGGACGTGAGATTGTGATCAATGAAGGTTTCATTCAAGAGGCGCTGCTCATCGATGATCAACCTAATTTCCCGACTGAAATTGGGATTGGGGATACTCAAAAAATTCTTCGAAGAATGAGCTATAAAGGAACTTCTCCACCAACACTGAAAAAGTTACTGCATCCGTATTGGAGGTTTCTGGCGCACGTGTTTGTTAGTTGCGTCTCGGGTAGAAGGTCAGGAGCTGATGAGATTTCTCAACGCACAACTGGTGCTCTCGTCTCTCATGCTGCCGGTGTGAGGTTCATTTTTTCTAAATTCATCCTGGAAGAGTTCGTCATCAACATCAGAGCCTCAACTTGAGACACCTTCCTCTTATATCCTCGTTTTATTCAGATGTTTATCAATATTCAGTTTCCAGATGTGAGGAAGGAAGGAGAAACTCTCGACATGAAGTCTTTGGGTCCTCACACGGTGGGACTCATCAAGCAAAACCGCAGAGGCAAAGTTGTTTTTCAGGGGATGTATCCATTAGAGAAGTTCGGAAAGTTCACAGAGTTAGATGAACCCACAGAGTCATATGGTTCGTCTGAACGAACCTTGTCTGAGTCGGCGTCTGCGGAAAAGTCGTCACCACCAAACAACGTTGTCATTGATATTTCTGAAGATGATGAGGGAACTAAGAAAGAAGATACACCAACTCCTGACACTCAAGTAGCTTCAGAACATGAAAAGGAGTTAGGTCATAAAAAAATGTAAAATGGTTTGCTTCGTACTCTGTTGTGACGATACGGAGTCATAGACTTTTATTTCGGACAGACGTTCTGGACAGACATTCATACTACAAAAAACATCATTTTTCATCACCTATATATAAATGATACAACATGTAGTTAGACGCTTACTTCGGATCATCCAAAATCATCTCTTATAACTGCTTCAAGATGAGTTTCTCAGAGAGTAAGCACGAAGAAAGCTTTACCAACCTACATGTTTACCTACATAAGTTTAGGCTAACCAACCCTCATACTTATAGGAACATCAAAATGATGTGATAGATCATTTTCAACTATATTTTGAGGCTATTGGATGTGTGATAAAATTGTTTGTTCAATATTTTTATGCTTCTTTAAAATTAATAACGGTTCCAAACCTAAAACTAATTGTTTTTTTTTTAGAAAAAAAATACAGCTACCTATTCAAATCAATGCCAATTTGAGTAAGAATCAAAACCCAAGTATGGAGGAAGAGATAGCTAATATGAGTTGAGTCCCTTATGCTTTGGCTGTAGGATCGATTATGTACACTACGACATGTACTTGCCCTGATGGGTCTTTTTCCTTTAGCATGGTCAGTTGCTATCAGGGAAATCCTGGCAGAACTCATTGAACAATAGTAAAGAACATTCTCAAGTATCTGGAAGGACCAAGGACATGGTTCTACTCCTTGGTGGAAGTGATACGTTGAGAGTGACTGGGTATAGTGTCGTCGACTTTCAAAAAGATAGAGACAACTTTCTTTCTCAATCTGCCTGTGTATTTACAATAAATGGAGGAGCAGTTACTTGGAAATGTTCCAAGCAAGACACAATATATGATTCTACCTGTAATTCAGAGTACATAGCGGCTAGTGAAGCATCAAAGTAAGCAGTATGGTTGAAGAACTTCATTGGAGATCTTGGAGTTGTCCCAACCATTCAAGAACCAATGGAACTTTTCTGCAATAATGAAGGAGTGGTTGCTTTGAAAAAGAACTGAGCGATCATGGAAAATCAAGACATATCGATAGAAAATACCATTATATCAGACATAGAGTTGAAGAAGGTCATATCATAGTGAAAATAATCTTGTCAGAAGATAATCATGTAGATCCTCTCACAAAGGTCATGCGTAGGATTAAGCATAAACAACATACAAAGAGCATTGGATTGAGAGATGACATTAGTTTTAGTAGTTAGATGATTATTTTGAAACTTGTAACAACATCGGTGTAATTGATTTTGGTGATTAAATAATAGAGATTATTTATAAGTTTTTTTACTACCTTTGTCAATTATTTATTCTTATGTTTCATTTTTGCATGTTTTACTTTGCGAAAAATTTAATTATTCAAATTTCGTAGTCTCTCATACTTTGGGAAGTAAGTAGTGAATTAATACTATCATGAATTGGATTGTAGATGGTCTAAGAGAGTTAGACATAGCAATTGTATTGCTGCAACATTCATGAGTACTTAGAAATTGAGATTTAAGTATCAGATAATGTAACATCCTATTTCTTTCCATCTCTAGGCCATGGGCCGAAGGTCGATTGTGTAAGGCTTTGGGCCTTAAGGAGTCAAAGTTTAGTCCCGGTGGAAGGAGGTAATGTTGGTTAAGAGATTTAACCATTGAATTGTATTTTGGGCTGAAGGGTAAAAAGGGAAAAGTCAAAGATTGGGTTTTTGCATGAAATATGGATTTTTGTTCGAGGAGTTTTTAGTCCAAGATAGTCAGATCATATTATAGAGCTCATCAATACCTATCCGAGGATATAAAGATCACCGAAAACGGAGATGAAACGAAGAAGTTATGGACTGTTCGAAGTTGGAAAGGATTTGGGGGAAAACTGATCTCACGACATGAGCAGTTGGAGCTCATGACGTGAGAAGAGATTAAAAGGTGTCACACCCCTAAACCGGAACGGCGAAAACATTCGGGGGTGGCTGACGTCATGCGTAGTATCACAACAATTGTATCATAGCAAGCATAGTAAACACAACCAGACATTGAATACATATGTGAAAAAGGTTTACATTGTTTAATACATAGTTTTGTTCTTATCAAAAGTAAAATAGAAAAAGACGCGACTCTAATGCTCTGACTTCTCCGAACTCCTTGAAGTACCTGTCTGCTAATTCTTTGAGAATACAAGCAATTTTGAAAGAATATCAGCATAAAGCTGGTGAGTTCATAAGCATTTAGTTTTGGTGGAAAAGTGTTCTTTGAATTCTTTTGAAAAGTGTTCCTCAAGAAAATCCTATATTTTCTTATGAAAAGCGTGTTTGAAAACCCATTCATTCCATGACTTCCAGGTTCGTACAGAACATGTACAATCCAATGTGTCGTGGAATGAATATGAATATCCGTTGGTTGTAAAACAATCCGTTTTGAATAGCCGGTTTATCCCGGGAAAATCCTATATTTTCCCTAAAGCTTGATGGTTGATTATCTGTTTTAAACTGAGGTTTGCAAGTATCTACCATACTCATGTTGATAAAAGCAATTTTCTTTTAAAAACCCTGGTTACACCCACAGAGGTATATTAGCCTTATTACATAAATAAAACTAAACAAAAGAAAACCGTGATGAACTAAGTCCTGAAGGTATTACTATTAATACTCTCCAGTAATTAAACCGGTTATTACTTTGAGGTTAGTTCACTTGATTCATTATTACAAAAGTAAATCTATGCTACCTAGGTTTTGAGTTTCATGACTATAACTGACTGGATATAGCCCGCAACGGCCTGTATCCTTAATAACTTTGTCACCCGCAGATCTGCCGGTCCGACTGTAGCTAGCAGTGAGGTGCGGGATTGTCAGTCCCGTATAGATCTATACACAACAGTCACGCTCTCCCTACAAGAGATTTTGGTCACGAGTGCTAGTCCTCCACTCTGTTTCTTGTGGTGAGTGTTACCAAGGACGTGTCTCAAACATAGCCTAACAAATTTACAAGTAATAATACCGAAAATCCTGTTTATGATTTGCATGAATCCTTTATAAAATAATACATTTTACTATAAGATTCACAAGTTCATTGTTCTAGTTTTGAAAACTGTTTCTACGTGTTGATTTCTTAATCGGTTGGTAAAACTGTTTTCCCTGTTAAAAGCATACTGGAAATATAATTATCTTAAATAAAATAATATATTTTGAGCACAAGTTTCCATTGTACTTTTGCTTGTATTCCCCCCTAAAAAAATGAAAAACTCAGAAAAAGTGTAGGGGTATGAACTCACCTTGGGTGATTTGAATGAAGGATCGACACGAAAAGTGATGGGTTTTATACAAACAATCCTATGTGTGCATGCAACCCTAGAATTGGATCTATGTTTTCACTATTAGATACACAAAATTATGAACACATAATAAAACCCTAATGAGTCATACTATTTTCAAAATTCACCAAGAAGATTAGATTACATACCTCTTGTTGTTATATAGCAATAACAACTCAAATCCTCCTTGTAATGGCTTTAGAAAGTTTAGAGTCACAAGTGTCACTCCTCTAATGGCTCACAAAAACCAAGAGCAAGAGGATGAAGAATGATAAGAGAGGAGGCACCCAAAAACATGTGGAAACCCTAAGGAAACTCTTAGCCACGTTTTTGGTGCTCTAGGGATCCTTAAATAGTGAGGCTATTAGGGTTATCTAACAAGGAAACCCTAATTTGACTGCTTAAGCCCTAAGCAACCCATGCACTCCCTCCTTAGAGGCATAGGACGATTTCTAATGGGTTTCCCCATAGAATTCATCCACCCCTCTAATATGGAGTCCATTTGCCTAATATTCAACTATCAATCAATTGACAGTTCTAGTCCCTTAAGATTAATTAATGTCTTTTAGCCACAAAATTAATTCTTAATTAATTATTGACTAATATTAATTAAACAATATGATTTCTCCTTTAATATATTATTCTCATAATATATCAATAAATCATAATTAATCCTCTCTCTCCATAATTCATCCTATCAAGTTGCTTTAGTGAAGGCAACCCAAAAGGACCATGCACCATCGGGTCAAGTACATACCAAAATAGTTATGGACTTAGAAACTAATCCAACAGTCTCGCACTTGGATAAGTCTAATAACTATTATGCATATGACTTTAGATCCTGATCCGCAATCGTAGCTTTCAAAAGCCGCTGTCAACTCTGATCTTATCAGATACGCGTCCTTTAGATAAGGGATCATATATTCCTCCATTCTAGATATTGTATAGACTAAGACATGGATTTAAATCATTCTCTCTGTCTATGTGTTGTTTCCCGATTTCCGATTTATGACGACTGACAACAGACTACAATTGAACACATCAAATTAGTCCCGGCTTGGCCAAGCGCTTAGGTGTCATCACTAAATCATCGAGGGGCCCACATATATCGCTTTCATCCCACTTTCGATAAAAGGAACAGATAAAATTTGATTCAATGCTTGCTTGCACTTACTCACCGAATCACACACAACAATATGTTTTATGACACCAAGTTACTGGTGCGTTTACATATTATCAATGTGTAACCGACTCGCAAGATACAACTCACACATCTCGGTTTCAAGAATATAAGATATTATCGTCTCACCAATCACTCGTGATAAATTCCATGAAGTGATCCAAGTGAGCGTGGGTTTAATCCAATGCTCAAATCATATTCATAAGCACTCATGAACGTTGCAGCAAACATTTGCTTATGTCTAATACACTTTAGACAATCCACACACCAATTTACGACAGTCTTCATTCATACCTACTTCCAACATATGAACGACTGTGGTCCGTTCGAATAATTTGATTATTCTGAAATAATTAATTATTCAGGAAGTCAAAACATGCAAAGTGAAACACAAGAATAATACTAATCCTATATGGTCCCAAACCCTTGAGTATAAATAAAACACCTTTTATTTATCACCATATCGATTACTCATTATTTGTTGTTTCGGGTAATCAACTTCTTACTTGAATTTTTACTACACTTGTCCCATGCTCTTAGCATGCACACAATGTTTACCTATGGTCCTTACTTTGTGAAATAGATCAAATGAACACACTTCCAATCATACTCATTTCACAACTCCCAATCCCTATCACAAGTGTAAGAATATCAAATTCTTGTTACTTATGCTAGATTCTAAAATTTTATGCAATGATTCTTTCGTAAAGTCATAGCTCAAAATCATCAAGACTTGGCCAATCTCTATAAGAAACAATTATGTAGATATGATGTCTCTCACTCAAAGTACATTCCTTTGAACATCCTTTCTTGCATAAAAGTTTCTAATCTAGATACAGATTCTCAATATCCAACTACCAATATGGAAACCTTTCCATATTGCCATATGACAACTCATTCTTAATAGAATCTTATCTATTCATAATAATGTCGATATGGTCCATCCAATACCATACTTCCAACTACTCACAAGCGACCAATCCTCAGCGAGCTTTGGATCGTCCTTTGATAGTTGTTTAATTATCTTAGTCAAAACCGATTCTTGTCCTTTTTCCCTCTAAATGCGCTAGACATTTGGAAAATTTTAGAATGGTTAAATATTATAGCACTTGCAATCGATCCTATACCCGAAGCGTATGGGACACGATGCATAATGTCTTACATAAAGATACGATACTTTATCAATCTTCTGCCATAATATTTAATGTGTCACATTCTCATAATTCGAACTATGAAGAGGGATTCCATAATCATAATCGAAATTTTGAGAACGCACTATGTATCGTTGACTAAATTTATTAACATTCCACAACCTAAGCCTTTAGATTTGAAATGAAGCATAATATTCTCTCCCTTAATTATAGCAAAACAACTTTTCAACCCTTGCGACTTTGCGAAGTATAACTCTTGTTTTCTATAATTAACATTGCTAACTTGCAATACTTGCCATAATAATCATACAAGCACAACTTTTATGCTCCCACTATCATGATGATTATTATCATATAAGCATAACTCTTATGCTCCCACTAGCTTTGACATGTATTCAGAAAACAGCTTAACTTCCAGAAAAACAATACCTATTGAATTTCTTAAGTTCATATTTCTAATACCTAATGTTTTGATAATCCTTTATCTAAGCTTATACACATTTGCCTTAGATAGCTCATATGTGTGTCTAAACAATTTAGACTAATTGCCAAATCTCACAATTCGAATCATGGAAAGGGATACCGTAACCATAATCGAATTTAAGAATGCAATTTTCACAATCACTATCTTCTTACAATCTCTCTTGGTGAAAGCATTTCCTCACATTCATTTTCATGAAGGAGGGAATCTTATGACACTTAGATTTTAATGGTGTATGTGTTCCTATCCATGTGAATTTGTCAAAACCAAAGTTTGCGACAAATCCAAACTCATATGGACCGAACTTTCTCAATCTTGATTTCTTGCCTTATGGTAACACAAGTGCCCACCATGTCTTCCAAGCAGTTAAGCAGCTCACCCTTTCCTATCAATGTACTTATCCTTGATCAAGGTCCTTGCCTTTTTATGTGTTCAAATGAGAACTCATAGAACTCACATGCATAATTAACTCAATTGGAATGGCACAGAAACAAAATAACGTCAACACGATAGGTTATAAACCTCAATTCGTGTGCTAGTGATGATCGATAAGGTTTATTCTTGATTTGTTCTTGAAACCTTTCAAGACCATTAAGACTCCCACTAACTCCTTGACATATAAGATTCTCTTGTCAATGAACATTTCTCGACAAACAAATATTCAAGAGTTACTGTAGCTTTTATCAAGACAAAACACTTCATAAAATTGGTCCTAGTTGGTCTTTGTCTTATCCAAGACATCACAACTTTCCACATTTGATGAATGTTATAAACCTTCTTAAGACTTGTCACTCAATGTCAAAATCTTAACTCTAAGACTTGGTTTTGGAACGAAGTATGATTGACTTCTTGATTTAACCATTTCTTCAATTCTTGATTCCTCTTCTCAGACATACAATTGTACTAAGACTCACTTAGAGGATCAATTGAGATATGGTTCTTAATCATTAAGACCTATAACATAATAAAAGGTACTCTCCCTTCTTCTTAGAATAGAGAAACTTTTATCTTTCTGCCTACTTGATTCTTCTTATTCGTTCTGCTATTGATTTAAACTCTTTCAATCAATTCAGAATTACACTTAATCTTATAAGTATAATCATATTTACTAAACCTTTAGTAAATCATGGCGAATATATTTGTTACTCTTGTGGTGGACTTGATCAACACACAACTTTGTGTACTCGATCTCCTAGTCCTTCACTTGACACTTTGTCAACGAATTAGTCTAATTTCCAAATATGAAATTTCTCATTCATCATGCAACCAAGTTGCATGATTCCAAGTTTCTGTCCAATTGAAACTTGGGTGATGAGAAACTCTCCCTATTTGGTAAATTCTCGACATTTTTACATAATTAAGAATCAAATCCATTATTGCTAATAATAGAAACATTCAAAACATCAATTTTTCATACACGCCATCGCAAGGATAAATAAATAATATAAAATCAAAATTTTATTTTATTGCGGAAAAATTTGTGCTTACAATGCAATTCATTGAAAAACTATGCTAATACATATTTCTTAGCAATCTTATTCTAACTCCAAGTAGTAGCTCAAGAATCTAATCTTCAAGTAATGTGATTGAAAACCATTTCTTCATGATTAGATTCCGCTCACTTCTTCCCTTAAGTTTCCTCTCTTTTCTTCGATTCTACAAAACATCAAATGTAATCTTATCACATCATGTATTAAGAATCTAGAATAAGAACTTAAAAGAGTTAGTTAATGGATTTTACCTAAATTAGAGCCATACGTTTTGACTCTTCCATCTCTTAGATCTCTTAGGTAAATAGGGCAACTTCGTCTCCTATGCCCCTTCTCTTGGCAATAAAAGCAAATGGACTCCTTTGGAATGGCACATGGAACAATCTCAGAATCTACCTTTTCTGGATCTCCAATGTCACCATTTTCAATATCCATTGAAGTTTGGGAGTTTGATTTATCAGACAAATTTGCTCGACCAGCTCGCTAAATCATTTCTGATTCAGCAGCTATAAACAAATAGGTCAAATCAATGAGGGTCACGTCATGATCCATCATATAGTACTCTCTTGCGAACTCACTATATGATTTAGGAAGCGACTGAAGAACCCAGTCAACAGCCAACTTACATGAAAGCTCGACACCCAACATCCTTAACCTTTCAATGTGTGACTTCATCTCTAAGACGTGTACACACACATGTTTCCCGCCCATGTTTACTTGCCAAAAGGGCTTGAGTGAGCTTGAATTTTTCAAGCCTTCGAACTTGTGGGTTAGGGAGAATAATTGGAGGAGGTGGAGGAAGTGAAGCATGATCTCTTGTTCCTTGATCGAATCGTGGAATAGCATCTTCATGTGGAAAGCTTGTTCCACGGGATTTGGGAATACCATAGTTGTTGTACTTTAACATCTACAAAATGGGAGAAACTAAATTCAAGTTAGTTGATTGATTAAGTCCTTAATAAATCACCCAAATGAGATATTAAGGCTAGGACCCAACACAATACGCTATAACCTAGAAAAGGGATGCCGTAATCTAGTTGCAGAATATTTGAAGGTAGGTAAATGACGATTTACCAATTTCCACCATGAAAAACGAAAAAGAAAATTAAGTTTTAAATCTATGAAAACTCCTAGATCCTATGAGATTCATTGAACTTTTCAATGGCATGTTTAAATCTTGATATGCCCCTCTAGTTTGTGACTGCGTTACCGAGGATCACAAAGCGGGTGTGAATAACCATGCAAACTTACATGGTGCCCCCACATGTTACAGTCACCTATTCGATGCGCCAGTTAACCACACACGCTCCACCGAACTATGACAAACATTTAGTCACCCATTGCTACCTTTTCTTAGAACCATTTAGGTGTCGGTTAACCACACACGCTCCACTAACGTCTTCGCAAGGGCACAAAGTGTAATTTCATGGGATTGCATCAATTTCACTTTTGCCTAAAGTAACTAGGATTGGGAATTTGCAAAAGTGTTTAGTTACTTTACATAGATTCATTATACTTATTAATGAAGAGAGGATTGCCCTATCCTACCCGTTCGGCTAACGACCCTCCACCAATCAAGGAAGCGGTGGGTAAGAATGGATACCCATTAAATGGCCATTTTATAGGCCATAACCTTATACCCTATTATAGATCGGCTTCGTGAATGAGGCCTACTAACGGTAAGACTAGCATTTTAGTTATACATATATAATATTAAACTTTTAATGTTATACATAGTATAAGGGTGTATTTTACACTTTTAAAATACTAGGTGGTTTAAATTATACTTTTAATTAAGCAAAATCATTATGGATTTATTAACTCTCTTTTAATTATACACTTAATTAATTTAATAAAACCATAAGGGTTTAATTTGAACTTTTCAAAATTAGGGCTTTGGAATTTAGACTTTCAAAATTAACTTTTAATCAAAAATTTAAATTCCAAAACTTGAGGGAAAATTTTGAAACTTTTCAAAACAATTAGGTTTTAATCTCATTTAAAATTTTCGAATTTAAGACATTTAAATTAAAATTTTAAATATTAAAACTCTTGATTTAATAATTATCTTGAATTAGACTATTAATTTTAATTATTAAATCATAAGGGATTGTCTAAATCATGAGGATAATTACCATTTATACATTTAAGATATCCTAATCCCTTAAACTTCTACATAGATTTCGAAAATAAGGGATGAGATATCCCAAAATCTTTAATTAACATATTTAACAATTAAAGGATAATTACAAGATATGGGATAATCCAAATCCCTAAAATTTAGGATCTTATCTTGGGGAGGAGGCTAATTTCAAAAATCATGGGGTTTTGCAAACCCTAAATTTTGAAATCTTGGGGCTTAAGGAAAGGGTTTGAAAATCTTGTTCAAATTTTCGCAAATTAGGGTTTGGAAACCCTAATCTCGAAAATTCTAGCCTCCTAGGGTTTATTGGCAATAAACCCTAATATGTCAAGTTCATACAATTGTATAATACTAATTGAAAACAAGTTAACCAAAGGCTCTAATACCACTGATGGGTTTTATACAAACAATCCTATGTGTGCATGCAACCCTAGAATTGGATCTATGTTTTCACTATTAGATACACAACATTATGAACACATAATAAAACCCTAATGAGTCATACTATTTTTGAAATTCACCAAGAAGATTAGATTACATACCTCTTGTTGTTATATAGCAATAACAACTCAAATCCTCCTTGTAATGGCTTTAGAAAGCTTAGAGTCACAAGTGTCACTCCTTTAATGGCTCACAAACACCAAGAGCAAGAGGATGAAGAATGATAAGAGAGGAGGCACCCAAAAACGTGTGGAAACCCTAAGGAAACTCTTAGCCACGTTTTTGGTGCTCTAGGGATCCTTAAATAGTGAGGCTATTAGGGTTATCTAACAAGGAAACCCTAATTTGATTGGTTAAGCCCTAAGCAACCCATGGACTCCCTCCTTAGAGGCCTAGGACGATTTCTAATGGGTTTCCCCATAGAATTCGTCCACCCCTCTAATATGGAGTCCATTAGCCCAATATTCAACTATCATACAATTAACAGTTCTAGTCCCTTAAGTTTAATTAATGTCTTTTTGCCACAAAATTAATTCTTAATTAATTATTGACTAATATTAATTAAACAATATGATTTCTCCTTTAATATATTATTCTCATAATATATTAATAAATCATAATTAATCCTCTCTCTCTCTCCATAATTCATCCTATCAAGTTGTTTTGGTGAAGGCAACCCAAAAGGACCATGCACCATCGGGTCAAGTACATACCAAAATAGTTCTGGACTTAGACACTAATCCAACAAAAAGTTGGGTGTTCAAGTGAAGCCTTGAACACGATTTGATCCTAATTAACATGCAGTGATACATAAAGGATTGCATTAGTTGAGTATATGGCCACCTTTTAGGTGTGTGCGGCCATACACTCAGGTGTGCGGCCACACAATCATGTGTGTGGCCACACACTTGGGTTTGCAGCCACACACTCATGTGTGCAGCCATACACTCGGGTGTGTGGCCACACACTCATGTGTGCGACCATACACTCGGGTGTGTGGCCACACACTCGTGTGTGTAGCCATACACTCGGTGTGCGGCCACACACTCCTTTTGATGGAGTGTTTGGCCTATTTGCAACCCTAAATATTAAACCAACGCATCCCTAATTCAAACTTTGGTTGTACTCAAGGCTTTAAATGCTTAAATGAGCCCTTAATCAGTGCTAGGAGTTAACATAAATGAGTTTAACTTAGATTAACTGACTAGATGTACCGGGTAGAAGTTTTCGGGTTGTCACAAACAGAAATGCTGATTTAAATTATGCTCACGACGTGAGCATTAGGAGCTCACAACATGAGAACTGTGTAGCTCACGCCCACAAGTTTTTAGGATTTTCAACATATATAAGGGTGGGTTTCGTGTTTGTAGGGCATTTTATGATCCTCCATCATGTCTAGATCATCTTGAGAGAATCCATAGACTCACTTTCACCATTTTGAGCCCCCCCTCTCCTCTTCTATCCATTTATGAAGATTTTGGTGCATTTCTAACTTGAAGAAGGAAGTAATCTAGTGGTGAATTCAACAAAGTATCATTATCATCATCTTTTCTCACCTTTGGACCCTTGTAAGTATCAAAGGCTCCAACTTTATTGCTTCTTATGGATAGATCTACAGTTTTGTTCATCTTATGTTTGCTATTGCATGTTTGAGTCAAGTAGATCCATAAAGTTAGCAAGTTTATGGATTCTAAGCGTCCCTAGATCATAATATTTTTCAGATCTGAAAGATGGTATGGATTTGAGGCATGCATGAAAGATTGAAGCTCATTTATTCACTTTTGACCTAGAAAGAGGTTAGATCTTGCATAGTGCATGCACGACAACACATGAAACATTTTATGGACCTTAGGAGTTCCCTTTATCTTCTGGATGAAATGGGTTCAAGGAATTAATGAATTAAGGACTTAAAATGGCAATCTTTAGCCACAGGCGCTCACGACGTGAGATACAAGATCTCACGACATGAGATTCGAGGAGCCCCCATTTTCTGTTAAGATCATTGAAGCTCACGACGTGATGAATATTACCCATGTCGTGATGACAACTCATGTGAATTCTTTAACTAAGTTGACTAGGTTGGAATCAGACCGAGAACGATGTCATGGCATGGCCAAGGCCTGGTTACAATGTGGGTGTCAACTAATGGAAATGTTGAATATTGACTTTGACCTTTACCAGGGTTGATCAATTTTGACTTAATAATATTCAAGGTATATTTGATTGTGTTGAGAATTTGGACATTTGGTTGGATAGGTGACGGTTAGAGCTGAGATTCAGAGTTGGGACCTCATCAGCTATCATTCAGACTATGAGGTGAGTTCCGCCTTATTGTACCGTGGGTCGAAGGCAACAATGCTGGCCCATTAGTTTTGATTATCTGTTAGTAGAGGGATGCATTAGGGACTCTATATAGTCATGTAGGATAGACAGAGAACGCTTGATCCAGTCCCTTTTACCTGTTCCTTTGTTTGGATGTGGTTCTAGAGTAGGATCACCTCTCCGGGTGTCTATCTCACCTCTGGTTATATATGGTTATATATTCCTTTGATTGTTGGTATATAGGATGTTGTTATGTGGTAATGATCTGTTAGATTGGTATCCTGGTATATAGGATGTTGTTATGCTGTTGTGATTTGTTAGATTGATGTCCTAGTATATAGGATGTTATGCTATAGTGATCTGTTAGATCGATATCCTGGTACATAGGATGTTGTTATGCTGTAGTGATTTGTTAGATCTACTTGATGTTTGCAGACTGGTTATATGTTTATCTGTTATGTTGTATATATCGACATGTTACATGTGGTTGGGTTGAGGTAGACCAATGTAGACTGAAGGCCAAGAGACCCAGGGCGGCCCGTATAGGCTGAAGGCCTCAGATGCGTACTAGTCAGATCGAAGGCCCAGAGAATGGTCCAGATAGGCTGAAGGTCCAGTGAGGTGGTCCAGTCATGCTGAAGGTTCTGTGAGCGGTCCAGATAGTCTGTAGGCCGGTGTGACATTCCAATTAGGCTGAAGGCTTTGTATGCATGTTGTTATTTGTTAGGTGTATGTGGTGGTACTTTGGGGGAGCTCACTAAGCTTTTTGCTTACAGTTTCAGTTTATTGTTTTAGGTGCTCTGGATAATTATGGCAAAGCGAAGGCATGACCATACACATCCTTGGTTTTACTACTGATTAGATCTTGGGAGACTCTGATTTTAAATCATGTTTTGGGAAGCAATGGTTTTGTAAAAACTTTTATTAGTGGAGGGTTGTTTGAAAAGTTTAAATTTTGTTGAAAATTTGGGATGTTACAGATAAATCCACGCTCAGAGAATTACTTTATGGATTATATCACGAGTAATTATGAGACGATAATTTCTTATATTCCTGAAACGAAGATATATGAGTTGTAATTTACAAGTCATTTGTGCATTGGTGTTGCGTAAACGCATCAGTAACATGATGTTATAAAATAAAGTGTCATGCATGATTTCATGAATAAATGATACAAGCATATAAGCCAAAGCTTATTCATTCCTTTTACCCTATGAAAAAGCGATATCTTTGGGCCCCTCGGTGATTTCGTGTTGACTTACAGTGTTGGGCCCAATCAAAACTCAATTGATGTGTTCAATTTGAAGTCTTATGTCCTCATCACATATCAGGAAATCAGGAAACAAAATTGGACAATGAGATTGATTTTAATCCATGCTCATGTCCGTATGATATCTGGAAGAAGGGAAGAATATTTGATCACTTATCTTAGGACCGGTGTTTGTTTAGATCAGATTTCGGCAGTCTATGGAAGCACTCTTTGTTGTTTAATTTAGAAGTTATATTGGTATTGTAGTTATAGACTTATCCAAGTGGGAGACTGTTGGATTAGGTGTTTAAGCCAATAACTGAATTAGTATAATCTTGAATTATTAGCAAAGTTCTTTTGGGTTGCCCTCAAACCTAGCAATTGAATATGATGACTTTTAGAGATAGAGACTAATTTATTGATTTATTATATGATTAATAAATAGCAATAAATGAATTTATTAATATGTTATGGAAATGATATATTAATTAGAATTGGTAATATTTAATTAATAATTAATTAGAAACTAATTAGATTAATTTTGGGATTAATTGTATTAACTAAAAGTGCAAGGGTTAAAGTGTAATTGTTCAATTGTTGAACAAGAAAAAATCCAGAACCTTCCTTGGAAGGAGGTGGACGAATTCTAGGGTATTCTAGGGTATCTAGAATATTCCTTGCAAATAAATAGGAAGCTGGATAATTACCAATTTGAATAAATATTATTTTATTCATTTTAGGGTTATCTAGGGTTTCCAAGTTGCACTATATAAAGAACCCTTAGGCTCCAATTTTTGGCCACTCCTCCTACCCTAGAGATAGCTGAAAATCAATCTCTCTCCTCTCTCAAAAGCTTTTTATTGCTAGTGTTGGGTGTGAACCATCAGAGACACGACACTCGTGGTGCTAGCTTCCAAGTTATTAAAGAAATGATTCTTGATTGTTTACTACAACAATTAAAAGGTATGTTTTTTCTTTGTAATTTTCGAAATTAACTAGGGTTAGAGGGTTTATCTTGTTCAATAGAATGTTACATCAATAGTGTTATGATTTAATATTTAGGTTGCATGTAACCTTAAGTGTTAAGGATTTATCCGCGTTAATACATGTAAAACCCATCAATAGATTCCCGACGTAGAGACTCATGGACTCACATTCCGAACATAAATTTCGTACACACCATTCTGGACATAGCATTTCAGACACCCCATTCCAGTCACAATAAAATATGTTAGAAATACACCCTATTAGTTTGCAGTTGTCATACATCGTAAACGTAGAAGAAACTTTAGAATTAGTTCATATGAGTTTGGTGTTTGGCATTGCGAAAAAGAATATTGTTATGTTGTTTTTAGATATTAACCCGTTTCCAGAAGACCCAGATTTCCCACTCCCGAATAAAATGTTTGATGCCATTTTTCAAGCTATGAAGGTTGCTAAAGAATCAAACGAAAGAGACTCTGAAATAGCTCGGACACTCAATCAATGTGCAGACGATCTTGAGAAGTAAATGAAAAAGAAAAATGGTTGTTGAAACTATGGAAAAAGTCAAAGAAGCTAAGACGTGGATTTGAGATGCAAATGCGAAGATTGATAAACTTTGGGCAGAACATTACCGTTTAAAAGATATTGTTAGAATCAGAGGAGATTTTATCGACCGTGAACAAAATATGTATCCCATACAATTTCCTAATTTATGGAAACCAATATAACTATGTAATAGCTTTTCTAACGATCATTTAACTAATGTGAATGAAATTGCTTTCCATTTTAGATAATCCTAGCATTTCTTTTACATAATTAAGTTTCAAAATACATTACAATATTTAAAATTAGAGTACATTTTGAAGATAACTAGGAACTTACATCCGATGCAAAATAGCAATGTCTACATCATTTTTAGACAATTACATGTAGGTCTCAATTAAGCTCGACCCATTACTATTCATTTGGGCTCGTTCTTCTATTGTTGCACTTATCCTACGTGCTTCTTCGATGATGTACATTGTGTTCACAAACTGTCGTATATCTTCAAACATTGTAATGAGGAGCATTTGTATATTATACTATTGGATTAAGGTGCCTTAGCCAATAACTAAAATGGTATATTCTTGTAATTAGAAGCAAAGTCTTTTTTGGGTTGCCATCATAACTAGAACTTGATTAGAATGACATTTATAAAGAGAAAATTATTTATTAGATTATTATATGATTAGTAAACTAATTGCAAATTATGAGGAAATGATTTGTTAATATATTATATGATTAATATATTAATTGGAAATAGACAGTTGGTTTATTAATTTGTTATATGATTAATAAATTAATATGAGGTCAATTGTTAAAATAATTAATTTGTTAATTTATATGGTTAATAATTTAATATGAAATCAAGTAGAATTGATTAATTATTAATCAGACTTAATCTGGAATTTATTAAAGGTGCAAGGGGTGAATTGTAATTGTTTAATAATTAAACAAAAAAACAATTATAGAATCGTCCAAGAGGTGGACGGTTTTGGGAGCCTTTCTGGAGTTTCTAGAAAACCTCCTGGATGTTAATAAGGAAATGATTTGAATTTGAATTAAATACATTATTTAATTATTCAAATCTTGTTTTGTCTCTAAGTTACCTAAACTATAAATAGGATTCCTTGGGCATCAATTTTCGTGACTACTCCTTCTTGGAAGATTACGAACGAAAATTATACCTCTTCCCCTCTCTCCTCAAGTGTCTTCTAGTTATAGGGTTCGGGTGTGAGTCATTAGAGGCATCCAATCTTTTGGTGCTTGTTATCCAAGGAACTTCAAGAGGATTTGATTTGATTATTTTCTATAATAATCAAAAGATATGTAACCCTATCGTTTATATTAATTTCGATTTTCATATCCTCTCTCTAGGGTTTCTTGATGTTCATATGTTTTGCTATCAATAGAGAAAAGATAGATATTTTCTAGGTTGCATGTGAACTTAAGGATTTAAGTGATTTTCCACCACATGAAATTTTATAACCTAAAAAACCCATCATATACAATGCTAGTTTCTATGCTCCTTGACTACATAAGGCGGTAATGTGATTTCCAGTATTACTATTCATTGTTTTGTAAGTTGATAATCACAAATCATTTCTAATGTAGTTGTATCAACAAGACGTCATTTCTCGTATTCAAGACATTGTATTTCATATTGTATTGGCAACACATCCTCATCAATCGAGTCAATGGATGTCAGAGACTAAAATTAAATTATATTAAAATACGAAATAAAAACCAACTTGAATAAACATATCCAAAATTAAAACGAACTTGCTAAAACATATCCATAACAAAAATTATTATTTCGAAACTAGTCTATAATAACAGGTTTGTCTAAACTTGCTCCGATCTGATCTTTTAGAGTTCTATCTGCTTTCAATTTAAGTTTTAGCACTCTTTCTGATTTCTTTCTTAATTTTATAGGTGTCTTTGGTGGTTTATTTTTTAAATTTTTTTTTCTAACTCAACATCTTGGTTTTTTATCTGCAAAACAAAATTCCAACACAGAATTTTAATACATTACCATAAAAATAAAATAACATATTTACTAAAAAATTTTATAATTCAATTTTACCTTTATCAGGCGGCAATTCCGAAAGCTCTTGTAAGTGGAATTAAATTTTTTCATCTGTCAACCCACCTTTTTAACAACATCCACGCGAATTGATCTTCGGACTAATACGAGTTATTAAAGAGTATCAGACCATAAAAAAATAATGAATTTTTATTCCGGATTGTCATTCTGGAACATCATTATGGAATTGGTCTTTGTATTCCGAACTACGTTTTTTGCATTACGGAGGTACACTACCATTCTCGATTCCCTAGTACCCTTAATTCCTGGTTAAAAATGCTCCTTAATTCACCTTAAGATATTTACATGGCTCTATATATGTGTAAAATGATTTTTTTTTTTCAAAAAATACATATTCTGGAATTGTTCTTCGTATTCCGGACATGATCTATGGATTCTGGTATACATATAATTGTTTTTAATCTCAAATTCTTGTAAACTTAAAGAGTAGAACTCGCTTAGTTTGATGCATCAATGGTTAAAACTCCATCCGAAATGCAGGTAGAACGACCTTTGGAATTTCAAAATCCATAATGGTTATTCCATATTTTTTTGTGTGGGATCCATATATATATATATATATATATATATATATATATATATATATATATATATATATATATATATATATATATATACACACACACACACACACCATTGGGCTACAAGATTGTTCCGTTTTGGTCTGTCCTGGAATGCCTAGACGTAGTGGTTAGTTTTTCTTTAAAATGTTATTTTGGTAACTATAAACTAAAAAGTGGTTAGATTTCTTAATTTCCCTAATAATATGTGGTTATGATGAGACGTTGGGTTAAATACAAAGATAATTAACAGGCCCACGAAATTAATAGATTCAACAAATATGATAATTGAATAATTGTCTAACTGTCCCTTATTCGCAGTAATTGTAGATGACAATCAAACATTTTAACTGGATTAAAAAACTTGAAAAGAGCGGCAAACAACGATTTGGTGAAAATATGTGCAGATTGTGACAAAGAACAAATATATAAAACTTGAACGTGTCTCATGACTACTTTGTCACGGAAAAAGTGAATATCGATTTCAATGTATTTGGTGTGTTGGTCTTGAGCGGGATTTGTGAGTAAATATATTTCATTTATGTTATCACAATATACAAGCGTGAATTAAGTAGGCCAGTGGTGTAATTTGCGAAGAATATTTCATAACCAACATGTTTCTATAATTGTATTGGTAATGACACAATATTCCGCTTCAATGTTGGAACAAGATATGGTGTCATGTCTTTTGGAAGACCAAAACATTATGTTGTCAATGAGAAATACACAATACCCTGATGTAGAACGATGAGTAGTAGGGCATCCAGCCCATTCAACATCTAGGCAATGATTTTGTACGATGACAATACAAAGATTTGAGTCCCCTAGTTAAGAGTGTCACATATATACCACATAAGACGCTTACAAATGTTGAGATGTGGTTCCCGAAGATTATGTATATATAAACAAATATGTTGAACAACATATGAGATATCACGATAAAAGTAAGATAATGCAGAGCACTACAACTAAGTGTTGTAAGGGCCCGAAACATCACACGAGTATCAGTCGATGTTTGAGTTAACTTACAGTGGAGCATTTTGCTCGTTCTAATATTTCAAACACGTATTTTGCTACGAAATAAACATGCCCTGATTGTTTCAAGAGCCAGTAATGCTAAGAAAATAATTTAATTCTCCGAGATCGGTCATTACAAATACCTGACTAAGAGCTCCTATATTATATTTGAGAAAATTCATTAAAGAGTAAGTGAGGTGGTAAGGATGGTGCTGAGGTGGTAGCGGGGCGGTGTGATGACCACACCTACAAGCCTAAGTGGGGATTGTTGGAGTATGCACAAGGTCACAACAAGTTAGTGATATTTCTATAAATAACACAGTCCTTTTGTGTTACACGTAAGATATGATTTAAGCCTAAAATGGCAAAAATAAAATTAAAAAAGACTAGTTTATTAACTTATCATCTTATGGTGAGTTAATTAGAAGCTAAAGGAAATTAAAGGGTTTAAGAGAATTATTCTCAGTTTGGATTGGTAAGTATTTATCTGTAACACTCAACTTTTAAAACAAGTACACTAAAAATTCATTTTTAATTTATAAAACAACTCAGTGTACACTTATGTTAATATGTCGAATACAAGAAGTTATCAAAAGGAATCGTACAAAATACAATTATACAAGGATCTGAGACATGTACCATCTCTGAGCTACAAATCACCACACCCTTATTAAGTCTACCTGAACTTGAAAAATACACAACACATACAAAGTAAGCAACAAGAGCTTAGTGGGTAACATACTCAACATATACATATAATATTAGTTATAGTTAATCACATTATTGACACACAATTAAATCTCATAATGTCTTTCAAATAACTCAATATATACTCATAATGATTTTAAACACTCAGGTTCACCAAGAAATAAATTTACAACTACACAACGCCTATCTGCAATTTTTTCTACTCGACTATAGTATTACAACTACAAGCAAATCGATATGGTTTTAGGACTACTTAAGCCATCATTTCAACTAATAACGACGATAATTGTATTATGGCTACTCAACCCAACATTTTAACTAATAACAACGACAATGGTTATAAGGCTACTCAAGCTACCATTTCAACTAATAACGATGACAATGGTTTTATGGCTACTCAAGCCACAACTTTAACTAATAACTACGATAATAGTTTTACGAATAGTCAAGCCACCATTACAACTAATAATGAATGTAATGGTTTTACGACTACTCAAGACACCATTTCAAATAATAACTAGCTATTGACAGAGAATATCATTTCAAAGACTCAGCAAGTAAGTTATCAACTATTAACAAAGGATATTGCAACTAGGTACTCGTTATATGGTTTTTCATAATCATTGGATATTTCCATAAGGTTTTCATTATGTGGCCTTCCATACTCATCGGGTACTATCACACGACACTCGTTATGTGACTCACCATACTCGTTAGATAATATTGTAACATTTAAAATGCAGGTATTTGCACTTTAACACTTGGAATGAATTTATTTTAGCAAAAGAAGTCCCTATGAACGATGGGCATACCTATACATACGCTTAGCATATTAGGATGGCATGATCGCGAATTGCACCACGTACGTGGGGCGTATGCGGGGCGTACATGGCTGGAGTCAAAACCCTAATTTTTGGACCGTGAACCACTATTTAAACACACTTATGTCATTTAGACCAAACCCTAAATAACCTCCATTGCCTATTTTCATCCTTAAACCCTATATTCGCAAAAGAGTGTGAGTTTTAAGCTTGAAGGTGATTTTGGTGGCCATTTTAGTGGGTTTGCAAGAAGGAGAAGGTGGTGTTCAAGCCTTGAACATGGGAATAGCTTTTAGATCCTGCATCTAGAGCATCTTGGGGAACTTGTGGAGGTAAAAATCTCACACCATGCTTATGTTTTGTTAAGATGAGTTAGAGATTGATTTAGATTCCATTTTTGGTCCATGAATCCTCTCTTGTGAGTTTGGGCAACTCCAGAGGTTGGAGAAGTTATATCTAAGCTCCTTGATCTTGTTAAAAGCATAAAAATGCTAACTTGATGGTTGCAAGGGCAACATGCATGAGTTTAAGGTCTTAAAGGGTGTTGGGTTCTCTTGTGCCATTCAAGGGCATAAAGTTGCCAACTTTATACACAAGGACCTCTTAATCAATTCAGATCTGGATTTGGGATGTTGAGACTTCGTGTATTAAGCACTTAATGGCTTAAGTGCAAAAACCGTTTGTACGTTGGGCGTACTATTTTGTATGTTGCGCGTACCATCCAAGAACCCCATACGCTAAGCGTACTGAAGAGGTACGCTGGGCGTACGCTCCCAGTAGACTTATGGCCTTCGACGGACTTCCGATCCATTTAGTCCCTAATTAACCTTGGTCCTGGATCTTCTGGTGTAATGGGCCTCTGAACATGTTATTGGGCTGATTGGGCCTTATGGCTCATTATTGATTTGGGCCTTGGATGTTAGGCCCATTATGGAAGGGAAGACTTTTGGGCCATATTGGAGGAGTTTGGACTTAAGAGTTGGGCCTATGTATTGGATTCTTGATTCAATTCTACTTAGGATAAATCATGTTTATTCAGTGTGAGATTACTGGACTAGTAGTTGAGCAGTATTTTATCAGCAGTCTGAGGTGAGTTCTCTCACTATATCAATGGGTCGAAGGCACCAATGTCGGCCCATCATTTGACAAGAGGATGGATAGTATTCATATATTTGTATGTTTTTGTGAAGACCATAGGGGTAGCCTGTGGCACTTGGATATCAGATCACGAGGGTAATCCGTGGCATTCCAGGTTAAGACCTTGGGGGAGCCCATGACACTTGGATATCAAACCATGGAGGTAGCCCGTGGCATTCCAGGTTAAGATCATGGGGGAGCCCCTGACACTTAAGACCATCGGGGTAGCCCATGGAAACTATACTTGTTGCGTGGTATTATGTGGTTGTATGTAGTGTGATTTTTTTGGGAAACTCACTAAGCTTTTACTTCCGGTACTAAAGGGAAGCACATGGCCCAACTTGATGACGCAACATTCACTATCCAACACTTTCCGCATTTATCCGTTTTGATACTCTTAGATTTGATACAATATGATGTAATGGATTTTCGGGAGCAAATTATTATTGTATTTCTATTTTCAAAAATAAAAATTTTTACCGGGTTTTTGGGTTGTTACAAGTTGGTATCAGAGCCTTGGTTTGAGGGATTTGGGCACACCCTTGGGCGTATCCAAAATCAAACTAAGGAATGATTATCTTTAAAAGAAAAATAACCACAATTATTTTCTGAAAAAGGTTTTTCTTAATTAAAAAGGGAGAGTTGAATGTGTCCAATCAACCGAGCCCAAGTAAGTGATTCCCAATTTATCCATGTATATGTGTTATGATTAATATGTTTATTATATGGAATTGCATGCTAAAGTAGGGCTAAGGATACCATCAGGAGTTGCATGATAGAATTGCCTGACTTGTGTGATGCCTTATAGCCTAGGAAGACGTGATGCTTGTATTTCTTGAAATCGAGGTTAACTCTGTTAATTGCTAAATGTATGCTTTCAGAGTTATATACGGCTATGAACGCATAGCCCTAGAATGATGAGTTCTGCCTCATTTCCTGTTCATTGTTTGGTTGTGGACTTAGGGTAGAAACTTTATTTGACAGTCTATGTGATCCTATTTGTGTATAACTTGCATGCATAAGGCAACCTGCGACGTTGATTAAGGTTTCTATTCTAGTGAAGGTTGTGAAAATCCTAAGAGAATCTAGGATATATATGTGCTATGGTATATGGGTTATGTTTTGAAGCATAGTTGGGTGAATTGAAGTTATTAGGTTTGGTCTTAAGGAAGGTACATGTAGGTGTGGGAGGTAGTATTGGGCATGTACTACTGAAAGCACATGACATGTAGCCAAAACAAGGACAGACTTGAGAATTCTGAACAGTCCGGCGAGAAAGAATTCCTTTCGAATTTCTTTCTAAATATTTTGTTGTATTTTCAGTTGATAATGGTGATGACTACACAAGGGAGATTAGGTTCAGGATCAGGGTATGGTTCGGGTTCGGGTTCCGGTGCAGACCGAATTGACGAGAGGTTGTGTGAGCTTATTGCAGCCGAGGTTACTCGCGGCATCCTCGACGTTACCCCGATGATTTTCAGTATCGTCAAGGAGGGGATTATAGAGATCATGGAGGAGCGGCTCGGATCGTCTCGAGCCGAGATTACTGCGGGTCAGATAGGACTCGAACTCCCTCATTTTGGGAGTTCGATGAGTGTGGAGCTCTTGAGTTCTTTGGGGTTAAGGACCCCATTGCTAGCCGTCGTGGGATCGCTGACATGGAGAATGCTCAACGCACGAGCTTTTGTCCCGAGACAGAAAAAGTGGGATTCTCATCCTGCATGTTGATGGACCGATCTCGGGATTGGTGGGAGGAGGTGACATGTGAGGTGGGTGATGGGTTTTGAGCATAACATCATTCCTATGGTGTACATGCAACACTAATGCTTTGGATCTAGGTTTTCCTCAAGTTAAACATGCAAACAATCTTCCAAACCATAAACCCTAATCTAACATGTCTAAGAACGAAATTCATACGTAAATAAGGGTTTGGAATCTTACCTTACTTGTTATGTCACAATAACAAGTCAATCCACAAAGTCCTTGACTCTTGAAAGCTTAGTGCCCCAAGTGTTGCACTTCTAATGGAGTCACAAACACCACTAGCAATAAGGAAGAACAAGAAAGAGGAGTAGCCTTCAAAAACGTCTAGGACTCTCCAAGAAATCATTGGGACGTTTTTTGGAGCCTTTGGGGTTCCTTTTATAGTTGAGGCTTCTAGGGTTATCAACTTGGAAACTCTAATTCCCTTGCTTAGTCCCTAAGCAACATATGGACTCCTTAATGGACAAGCCTTGGAGGAAATCTTTATGGACTCTCAGAGATTTCACCCACCTTATACCAATAAGGTCCATGAGCCCAAACTATAAATATTATTGATTTGCATAATCAGTCTCCGTTAATTTAATCAGTCTCTTTTGATCACCAAATTAATTTCTGATCAATACTATTAAATAATATGATTTCTCAATTAATATATTATTCTTATAATACATTAATAAATCATAATAAATACTCTTTCTCCATAATTCATCCTTTTAGTTGCTTAGGTGAAGGCAACCCAAAAGGACCATGCTCATAATCGGGTCAAGTACATACCAAAATAGTTATGGGCTTAGACACCTAATCCAACAGTCTCCCACTTGGATAAGTATTATAAATATTTTTCAAGTACAACTGCAGAACCTAATTAGCAATCGTAGCTTTCAAAAGCCATTGTCGAACTCTGATCTTATCAGCAACGCGTCCTTTAGATAAGGGATCATATATTCCTCCATTCCAGATATCGTATAAACTGAGACATGGATTATAATCATTCTCTCTGCTCATGTGTTGTTTCCCGATTTCTGATTTATGATGATTGACAACAGACAACAATTGAACACATAAACTTAGTCCAGGCTTGGCCGAGTGCTTTAGGGTGTCATCACTAAATCATCGAGGGGGCCACATATATCGCTTTTATCCCACTTTTGGTAAAAGGAAAGGATAAACTTCGACTCGTATGCTTGTACTATTTACTCACTACATCACACACAACAATACGTTTTATAACATCAAGTTACTGATGCGTTTACGTATTATCAATGTGCAACCGACTCGCAAACAACAACTCATATATCTCCATTTTAAGAATATAAGATATTATCGTCTCACTAATCACTCGTGATAAAATCCATGAAGTGATTCAAGTGAGCGTGGGTTTAATCCAATACTCAAATCTTATTTCAGGAGCACTCATGAACACTGCAGCAGACTTTTGCTATGTCTAAACGCTTTAGACAATCTACAGTCGGATTCATGACAGTCTTACCTCATTACCTACTTCCAAAGTATGATTGACTGTGGATGTTTGAATAATCTAGTTATTCTGGAAGTCAAAACATGTGAAGTGAAACACAAGAATAATCGAATCCAATATGGTCTCAAACTTTTGAGTATAAATAAAACACCTTTTATTTAATCACCATATCGATTACACACTATTTGTTGTATAATGTTTTGGATAATCAACTTAATACTTGAATTGAAACAATAGTCATCCCATGCTCCAAGCATGCACACTATGTTTACCTATGGTCCTTACTTTGTGAAATAGATCAGTTTGAACACATTTCCAATGATGCTCATTTTACAATTCCCAATCCTTATCACAAGTGTAAGAATACCAAATTCTTGCCACTATTAGAATATGTTAGATTCTAAAATTTTACACAATGATCCTTTTGTATTGTCACAACACCAAAGTCATCAAGACTTTGCCAATGATATTACAAATTGCTTTATTGGAGATTGTTATAAGACAACTCTATAGACATGAAGTCTCACATTCAAAGTATATTCCTTTGAACATCCTTCTTGCATAAAAGTTTCTAATCTACACATAGATTCTTAATATCCAACTCCCATCATGAAAACATTTCCATATTTTCCATATGACAACTCATACTTAATAGAATCCTATCTCTTTATAATAATGCCAATATGTTCCATTCAATACTTTACTTCCAACTGCCCTATAGCGAACAATCTTTAGTGAACCTTAGATTGTCCTTGATAGCTATTTAATTATTTTAGTCATATCCGGTTCTGGTCCTTTTTCCCCTCTTGATGCCCTAGGCATTTGGAAAATCAGAACTATTGAATATTACAACATATGTAATTGATCATATACCCGAAACGTATGGGATACGATACATAATGTCTTACATAAAGACATGATACTCTACCAGTCTCTAGCTATAATATAGCCATATAGATATAATTCCCTTATGTTGAACCTTTTCAATATAACATTCATATATTTCCATGGCTAAGTTTGATTAAAATTTCTCGATCTAAGCTTTTAGAATTGAAATGAAGTATAAGTTCCTCTCACTTAAATATAGAAAAACAACTTCTCAACCTCTACAACTTGGTGAATTGAAACTTTTGTTTTCTATAATTAATATTGATAACTTGCAACACTTAAAATAATAATCATGCTCCCACTAACATGATAATTATATCCATGCCAGCATAAACATTTATGTTCCCACTAGCTTTGACATATATTCAGAAATTAGTTGGACTTCTAGAAATCAATACTTATTGGCTTTCATTACCAAAGTTCAGATTTCTGATACAAGATGCTTTGATAAGACTTTATCTAAGTTTCTTAAACTCATACACCTTTCCTTAGATAACTCATATGTGTGTCTGAACTAATTCAAAACTTAAAACAACAAATGTTCATACTAATTGCAAAATCTCACAATTTGAACTATGAAGAGGGATGTCGTAATCATAATCGAATTTGAGAATGCAAATATCATAACTTCTATCTTCTTAAAATATCTCTTAGTGAAAGCGTTCCCTCACAATCATTTTCATGAAAATGGAGAGAAACCTTATGACACTTAGATTTTATGGTGTATGTGTTCCTATCCATGTGAATTTGTCATAACCATAGTCACAAGATAATGTTTGAGACAAATCCAAACTCTTATGGATAGAACTTGTTCATTCTTAATTTCTTGCCATCTGGCAACACAAGGGTCTACCATGTCTTCCAAGTAGTCAAGCAGCTCACCCATACAGATCAATGAACTTTCATTGATCAAGGTACATTGCATGTATACATTCAAATGAGAACTCATAGGACTCACATGCATAGTTAGCTTAACTGGAATGACACAGTAACAAGAATATGTCAACATGATATGTTACAAACCTCAAGTCGTGTGCGAGTGATAAACAATAGGTTTACTCTTGATTAGTTCTTGAAACTTTTCAAGATCTTTAAGACTCCCACTGACCTCTTGACATATAAGATTCTCTTGTCAAGAGACATTTCTCGTCAAACAAATATTCAAGAGTTAGTGCGGATTCTTATCAAGACAAAACACAATACACAATTGGTCTTAGTTGGTCTTTGTCTTATCCAAAGACATCACCACTTACCAATTTCAAATGTGCAAGAGTAAGTATTTAGAATTAAGGGGGGTCCTTAGGAAAAAATTTAGACACAAATGCATGTGTTGCGGTCTTGGCATAATGGTTGGGTTTGATTGGGATTGTCTTATATGATATTAGTGTGCTAAAATTCAGTTTTGCTTGGGGGCAAGCAAAAGTCAAGTGTGGGGTATTTTGATATGTGCATATTTAGCTATATATTTAGTATAGATTTTTATTATTTATTAGCTAATTATTTTCATATTATGGATAAAAGGTACTTAATAGTGTTTAAATTAAATTTTCAGTCCAAAAGATAAGCTCGGAAATGAAAGGAAGCAGGAGATACAGTCGGGATTTTGGGAGTTGAAATAAAGAAGAAAAGTGTCAAAAACAAGAAGAACTCGACGATTCAACGTCTGACTCGGCGAGTCGGATCAAAGGTTCGCGAAGCAATACGTAAAGTCGTGACAACCCGAAATTTATTCCGTTATATTTAACCCCTCCTTCCGTTAATAAGCCTCACTTTATTAATTGTCCGTTAACCTTTTGGAAGAGGTTAATTAATTTGGGACTTTTATAATGACTTTGTAAGGGTTGAAATAAATTAGAAACACCACAATATTCCCTTGAAAAGTTTTAGTTTCAACCAAGTCAAAATACGACCATTTAATCGGGTGCGACCAAAAGCCCCGTTTAACGTCAGTATTGGGTAGATTTCCACTGAAACACAAGCTCAAACCCTATATAAGGAGGAGTGGACTCCATTTACACTCTTTCCACTCTCTCTCTACAACTTGTTTTCGAGCCAAAAACGCCCGTTTCGAGCCCCAAACTAGTAAGTAATCTATCCTAACTTGTTGTATAGCTTAGTTATCATGCAAATTCGTGTTTAAGACATCAAATAGGGGCAAGATTATGTGTTTACGGCCTAAGAACACTCTTGGACCGTGAACACCCTTAAGTGGGGTTTTTAAGCCCCAAAACCCCTCTAAACTACCCCTAGGGCTTAGATATGACTTGTGGACTTACACCTTCGAGCTTAGAACACCAAAACCTTATGATATGGAGAGTAAACATGAGTTTACGGCCCAAGAACACTCTTGGATAGTAAACCCCTCTTCATAGGCCGTGAAAACCTTTTAAGGTGTTAGAAATGCCCTCAAACACCTCCTATGGCCTTGGAAAATGTCTAGAAGCAACCCCCATTATAGTAAAGGCATCAAACATCAATTAAACCAAGGAAATAGGAGTTTACGGCCGTAAACCCCCCTATAATTGGTCCATGGGCCGTAAACTCCCAAAAGGTGACCAAATGATGCCCTAACAATCCCATTTGACTTGGATAAATGCATAGAACTTTATTTCCTACCATTTAAGACCTTAAAACACAAAAAGAATATGCATATAGGAGCTTACGGCCGTAAACTCCTTGTTTAGGGCCGTAAACTCCTCAAGTGGTCCATTTAGAGCTTTAAACCCCTTCATATGCCATATATTTGGACCTAGCCTAATTCTATGAGTGAGATAAGACCATTTAGCATCCTAGAACACCCTCACCATGAGTTTATGGCCGCAAACTCATGGGGAGTTGGTCTTAGGGCCGTGAACTCTATAAAGAGTTTACTCTTGAATAGTAAACTCCCTATCTAGGCCATACATACCCTTAGATGTTACCCGGGACACCCCTAGCACTTAATCAAAGTGTTTTCCGCACTTAGGATGCGTATACGTGTTTAATTAGTATTATATTTACTAATTGTATGTAAACATATGTCATCATATGTTAATAGGTCACTAAGTGTGTTCAAGTCTTTACTTGGCACCGAGCACCCAACCGACACCTTCGTTCGATCCACTTACAACAGGTGAGTTCATACCCCTGAATTAACCTTTTAAATGTTTTTACATGCTTTTATGGGGGGGGGATACAAGTTAAAACATGCCAGTTATCATATCAATCACATGTGATTGATAACCCGCATGCACAAGGATTTATTACACTGTTAACTGTTTTACCAAGTATGATATTGTAAATGGTTTTCTAAAAACGTCTTTACTTGTTCAAGCTTTTCTCAAATTGACACACGCGCTGTATGTTATATTTCAGATTTAGTTACAATAGTATTTTAAACAAAGGATTTCTTTACCTATAATGTTTTATCAAAGTTTCATTTAAAACTTGTTTATGAAAGGTTTTCAAAGGATTTCTAAAGGCTTTTCAAACTTATTTCACAAAATAATACCAAGTCGAGATTTTCTTAATTATAAAGGTTTTCCAAAGTTTTCATCAAAGTTTTCTTCCATGTTTTTATACTCCTACTTTGTTAGATACTACTGCCTCGTTATACTTCTACTTAGTTAATGCTCCTACTTAGTTAAATGCCATTTCGTTGTTAACGCTTGTACTTCGTGATACACTTTTACTTTGTTAACGCTCCTACTTTGTGATACGCTTTTACTTCATGATACACTTTTACTTCATGATACGCTTTTACTTCGTTATACACTTTTACTTTGTGATGCGCTCCTACTTCGTGATACGCTTCTACTTGTTAACGCTTCTACTTCGTGATACGCTTCTACTGTTAACGCGTCTACTTCGTGAAACAATTTTACTTCGATAAACACTCCAACTTCGTTAAATGCTTCTACTTAGTTAAACGTATGCCTGTACTTGTATAGTTATATAAGTAATGTTTGAAGGACTTAGGAAGGCTAGTTCGCCCTATTTCCTTTTCCTCGTTGGGAGGTGGTCTGGTGGGATCGAATATCCGTCCGAAGGTCGTTTGATCACTAATTATATATTATGTATACATGTATAGACATATAGGTTTACGTCGGTTAGTTTATTTGTGAGTCTCTATCATTAGCCTAGTATTTACATCAGAACTCACTATACGAGATGCATCTTCAGAACACGACCTTCTCCGTTGTCAAGTTGGTAACCAGAGTCTCTTGTAGGGAGAGTGGGCATTGTGTGTATAGATCTATACGGGATTGACACCCTGATATGAGCATATTTAGTCATATAATTCATGCATTATCTTAATACTTTATGTTGTTTTTGTCTCATTTAATGAACCAAAGGTGCTTAATTAGCTTAAATATTTCATTTTCAGTAACAATTACATGCTCGGATGGAAAAGGAAGTGGAACTAGCAATTGGAAGCTTGGATCTTGGATTTTGAAGAAAGAAGGATGTTGCTGGACAGCTTGACCCCTCGTCAGTGTTTTGGCCATATCTCATGAACCGTAACTCCGATTGACGAGATTCAAAATGTTCTGAAAAGTACACACAATTTCGGACGACTTTAGTGTTTTGAGAAAATGCTGATTCGGAACGTACTCGGCGAGTAGACGGCGTTACTCGGCGAGTACACGCGAGTGTTCCAGAAGATAGCTACGATTCCTGATCCAAGACGGATAACTATACACCTACTCGGCGAGTAGGACATATGTACTCGCCGAGTACACTCTGTTTTGAGATATCTATAAAAATCAAATCTTTATCCAAGGGGAAAAAACTCCTGGCGATTTTTGAAGGATTAGCTGCGACTAAAAGGTTCAGAAGGCGCTAAGGAACCCTAAGCTTCAAGAGTTGGAAGAATTCAAGCAATTAGGTTAATTCTACCACTTAGACTTAGGAATTAAACATGTTTGCTTTCATAAACTTTGTTTTGATGCTTGTTTCTACTGCAACTATGAGCTAAACTCGTTTTTGTTTCTGTTTGGGGAATACCAAAGAACTCCTATGGTTTAATTATTAATTTTTGGCTTAATTGTCTATTGGTGATTTATTAAATTAAGTTTGTTAAAGAACCTTATGTATTAATCACTACTATTTTCTGTTAATTGGAAGGCAATTAGGTTGCATGAACATCACTTAATTGTTAACCTCATATGTCTATGTGAATGCTAAAACATATGCTTAGAAGTAATGATTATGAAACTAAGATTAATAAGAAAATAGGAAGATTAATGTGTGAGCTTGTTTGAGAAACCATCAACAAGAGGTTAATTGAATTGATAACTTAATTAACCATTACAAATCTTATTTAATCCAAATCGTTAATCTAGGGAATTAATTAGTTTAAACACTTGATCACTGCTTAAATTAGTTAATTGTCTAAGGGTTAGGAGTAATGAACATGAACCTAACCATTATAATTGGTAACCAATAGCAATTAATACAACGTAAATCCAAATAACCATAGGAGTGAATTGGTTGAACCTAAATAGAAACATTTTATCCAAATTTGGTGAAGTAGTTGTTGCTTTAGTTATTTAGTTGAATTAGTTTGTTTAAGTTTCTAGTCTTGCAAAACTAGAGAAAACCCCTTTTCTATTAATTGTTTTATTTAGATAATATTAGCATTTATTTTAATTGTTTACCGTTCCCTGTGTTCGATACCCTACTTACCTGAACTAAACTGCTAATCGATAGGTACACTGCCTTTCGTGTGTTTGACTTTGTATTTAAGTTAGTAGGATTAAAACTAGTTGGTTTTACACACATCACACCCCCACACCCTGACTGCTACCTACAGTCCACGACCTACCAAGCCAAGGGGTGACAAATGTCACATTCTTTCCGACGCTTGCAGGGAGTCAAGTTCTCTAGTGTCTATCAGTATGGTTACGAGTATCTCGGGGTTACATTATAATTCATGGCCTTAAGGTAACGGGAATTAACACTATATTTCTGAAACAACACACTTAAGATCACCCTTTGTTTTATACCTTGCTAGATGTATCATTCAATTGATACTGTCTGGGGTCTGTGTTCACTGTTTTAGACCTTGCTAGACGTATCATTAAATTGATACTGTCTGGGGTATGTATTCATTGTTTTTAGACCTTGCTAGATGTATCATTCATTTAATATTGTCTGGGGTCTGTGTGTCCTTTTGTTAGACTGAGCCAGGCGTGTCGTTCACTCGATACTCTCCTGGAGTCTATGAATTCTTTTGCCTTAGTCAGCAGTATTTCCTGCTGAGGCATATGTTATTTTCCCTAATGTTTTTTACTTGTGATATCATTCTACTTCCTTTAAAATCAAATATCGTATTTGGGTAATGATAGTATTTCAGGGAAAATTCTCTTTAAAACATAACATTGTCGAGTCTTGGTAGAAGACTGCTTTTATTTAGAAAATATAGGATTTTCTGGAAAGGACTCTAATAAACCGTTGATTCTAAACTACTACTTTTATAAAGTTATTTTGAATAAAATGCTTTCTTACACAAATGACACTAAATACTTATGAACTCACTAGCATTTATAAAAATGTTGATACTCGCTTTCAAAATAACTTGTATTCTCAGGTCAGCAATAGACAGGTACATCCCAGGAGCTTTTGGTGAAGACAGTTAGTACCAAGCTGCACCTATAGTATTACTTGTATTACTTTAATGTCTCTATGAAATGTAAACCATGTAAAACTATTACTATTAATGCAATGATTGTTGTACTTTGATTACTATACTGCATATATTGTGATACTTGACATGACGTCATCCACCCCAGAACGTTTCCGCCGTTCCGGTTTTGGGGTGTGACAAAAGTCCTTGTCACATACGGATTTTTAATGAGGGACTCGGCGAATCGGTACCTTGACTCGACGAGTCGACTCTGTTTCCAGAAAACTATAAATAGGGACTTTAAGACCAAGACAAAGGTTGTTGGAGAACCCTAGGAGGTTAAGCTTTGATTTAGAACACGTTGGAAGCCCTGGGAAGTGAAGAATCAACCCTACATTCGATTTTGAAGAGGATTAAGGCAAATTCTTGTTCATTCCTAGTTAATCTTTTGATTGAGTCATGTTTGAACTTATTAAATTCGTTTTTAAGTTTGTTTTTACTGCAATTATGAACTAAAACCCTTATCTTCTGTTTAGGGTAGATGATTTTGTGAATATGGATTGATTTTATGGTTAGGATTAATTTAATTTGTGATACTGTTTTGTTAAGCTTGTTAAAGAACCTTATGCATTAACCATAACTATTTTCTTTTAATTAACAAGTAATTAAGTTGCATGAACATCTTATAATTGCTTACCTCATGTGATTTATGTGACAACATTGTTATGTGCCTAGGAATAACAAATGTGAAACTAGGATTAATTAGAAAATAGGTGAATTAATGTGTGAGCTTGTGTGATAAACCATAAAAAAGAGGTTAAGTGAATTATTAATTTAATTAACCATTACAAGTCTTACTTAACCCGAATTAATTAACTAGGGAACTTATTAATTTAGACAACTGGCCATTGCTTGAATTAATTTGTTTTCTAAGGATTAGCAATAGCGAACGTGAACCTAATCATCCTAATCGGTAGCCAATGAAAAGTTAATCCGATATATTTACCATAAAATCAACCATAGGATCAAATGATTCGAACCTAAACGGAAGTCTCTTTTATTATTGAATTTAGTTGATTTTTACTTGTCTTAGCTGTTAGTTGCTTTGTTAAGTTTTAGTTAAGTTTTTAGTCTTGTAAAACTAGAGAAAACCTTACTTTCTATTACTTGTTCTTAGATAATATTAGTAATTAGTTTAATTTCCGTTCCCTGAGTTCAATACCCTACTTATTTAACTATACCACAATTGATAGGTCCACTGCTTTTGTGTGTCTAATTCATAATTAAAGAGTAAGATAAAACTTAGTTTGTTTCACACACATCAAGTGGACTCTTTTGGAACAGCACATGGGACAATCTTAAATTCATCCTTTCTCTTTACCATCCGATCAAACAGTTTGACCTTGGTCGATCCCTTTTCATTGGGAAAAGAAGACTTTTCTGGACTTCCAATGTTGCCATTGTCAATGTCCATGGAAGCTTGGGAGGTTGATTTACTTGTCACATTTGCTTTACCAGTGCGCTAAATCATCTTTGATTCAGCAGTAATTAGCAAATAAGTCAAATCAATGAGAGTCACGTCATGGTCCATCATATAGTAATCATCAATGAACTCACTATATGATTTAGAAAGTGATTGAAAAACCAAGTCAACAACCAACTTCCTTGAGACAGTGACACCCAACATTCCCAACTTGTCAATATGCAACTTCATCTCCAAGACGTGAGCACATATAGACTTTCCATCTTTGTGTTTACTTGCCAATAGGGATTGAGTGACCTTGAACTTTTTAAGTCTTGGAACACATGGGTCAGGGAGAATTATTGGAGGAGGTGGAGGAAGTGAATCATGATTTCCATTTCCATAATCCAATCATGGAACATCATCTTGATGTGGAAAGCTTTTTCCACAGGATTCGGGAAGACCATAGTTGTTAGATTTTGACATCTACAAAACGGGAGAAATTCAAGTTAGTTGATTCAATCCTTAATATAACACCCAAATTAAATATTAAGGCTAGGACCCAACACAATACTCTATAATTCGGAAGAGGGATGCCGTAATCCAATTGCAAAATATTTGAAGGTAGGTAAATGACGATTTACCAATTTCCACAATGAAAAACGAAAATTGAAAAAATAGGTTTTAAATAAATTTGAAACTCCTAGATCTTTTAAGATTCATTGACTTTTCAATGGAATGTTTAATCTCGATTATGCCCTTCATGTTTGTGACTGGGATGTCGAGGATCACAAACAAGGTGTGGACAACCATGCAAATTAGCTTGCTACTCTCGATGTCAATTACCACCCAATCAATGTGCTGGTTAACCACACACGCTCCATTGATCAATAATAATCTTACCACAAACCCATTGCCATTCTTCATTGGTCCCATATTAGTGTGTCGGTTAACCACACACGCTCCACTAACGATCAACAAGGTGCAATGTGTAATTTCATGGATTAGCACCAATTCCACATTTTTCCTAAAGTAACTAAAATTTGGGAATTTATAAAGTGTTTAAGTACTTGGTGTTTCATTATACTTATAATGGAAGCTTGTGTCCTATCCTACCCGTTCGGCTAACGACCCTCCACTAGTCAAGAGTGTGGTGGTTAAGAGTGGATACCCAATGACGGTCATTTTACAGGCCGCTTCCTTAAACACCCCTCATACGTATATAATATTAGACTTTTAATTTTATATAGTATAAGGGTGTATTTTACACTTTTAAAATACTAGGTGGTTTAATATATTAATAAGTTAAACTTTTAATTTGATTAATCTTAAACCATATTATTATGGATTTATTAATTATCTCTTTTAATTAAACAATTAATTAATTTAATAAAACCATAAGGGGTTGATTTGAACTATTCAAAATACGAGGGTTCTAGAATTTAATATTTTTAAATTAATACCTTTTAATTAAATTATAAATTCCAAAACTTGAGGGCAAATTTTGAAAATTTTGAAAATATATTTTAGATCAAATTTGAAAAATAATTAAATATCATATAATTAATAATTATCACATAATTTGACCTAATCCAAATTTTCTTACAAGATAATTCAAATCAAAATATAAATAATTAATCTTTATCTTATAAAACAAGTAATTATCTTAAACTGACAATTATTTGTTGATTTGATTAGGATATCAATTACCATAATTAAAAATATGATTTATTGGAAAAACAATTTATAGTAATTATCCAAATCAAATTAGGGCAAAAATTTTGAAATCTTCTATCAAACTGAGTTCACGACGTGAGTCTGGTTAGATTCGAAATTCGCAATTTTTCAGCTTTGAAAACTTAACTTTTGCATCATATAACAGAAAAACTACCATAGGCTCTGATACCACTGATGGGTTTTGAGCATAACATCATTCCTATAGTGTACATGCAACCCTAATGCTTTGGATTTAGGTTTTTCTCAATTTAAACATGTAAACAATCTTCCAAAGCATAAACCCTAATCTATAATGTCTAAGAACGAAATTCATATATAAATAAGGGTTTGGAATCTTACCTTACTTGTTATGTAGCATTAACAAGTCAATCCACAAAGTCCTTGACTCTTGAAAGCTTAGTGCCCCAAGTGTTGCACCTCTAATGGAGTCACAAATACCACTAGAAACAAGGAAGAACTAGAAAGAGGAGTAGCCTTCAAAAGCGCCTAGGACTCTCCAAGAAATCATTGGGACCTTTTTGGGAGCCTTTGGGGTTCCTTTTATAGTTGAGGCTTCTAGGGTTATCAACTTGGAAACCCTAATTCCCTTTCTTAGGCCCTAAGCAACATATGAACTCCTTAATGGACAAGCCTTGGACGAAATCTTTATGGACTCTCATAGAGATTTCATCCACCTTAAACCAATAAGGTCCATGAGCCCAAACTATAAATATTATTGATTTGCATAATCAGTCCCCATTAATTTAATCAGTCTCTTTTGATCACCAAATTAATTCCAAATTAATTTCTTATCAATACTAATTAAATAATATGATTTCTCAATTAATATATTATTCTTATAATACATTAATAAATCATAATAAATCCTTTTTCTCCATAATTCCTCCTATTAGTTGCTAAGGTGAAGGCAACCCAAAAGGACCATGCTCATAATCGGGTCAGGTACATACCAAAATAGTTATGGGCTTAGACACTTAATCCAACAGTGGGGACAACTGGAGTGACAGTGATGACATGGGAGGAGTTTATACAGAGGTTTGATAGAGAGTTCGCACCTTCTATAGAGATGCAGCGGTTGGTAAGGGAGTTCCAGGACCTTCACCAGACCATGGAGACTATGGCGGTGATCACCGCTAGGTTCAGAGAGACACTATTGGCACCACAGTACGCTGCGGACGAGGAGATGAAGAAGGCAAGATATCATGCCATGCTGTGGGATGATATTTGGGATTTTGCGAAACGTTCCAAAAATATAGTCCAAAATTTTCATTTTTGATTTAAGTAAAATAGTATTCCAATCATCATCCATACATCCCAAATAAAACAAGTGTATCAAATATAAAAAAATCATAGTGAAATCAAGTGCGGAATCCATGTGGTCTGTGTGATGTAGTCAACTCGAGCTCTTCCCCTTGGAACCGGAAGTACCTAAAACATAAACTAAAAACTGTAAGCATACAACTTAGTGATTTCACCAAACTACCCCATACCATACATAATCAATCACATATTGGGACCCCACCTGACATCAGGCCCTGCCCGACATTGAGCCCCGCTCGGTATACAAATCTAACATACTTAGGCCCCGCCTGTCTTCGGGGCCAGCCCACTATACACATGCAATTCAATCAGACAATCACTTTATCATGCTAACACATACAATGATCATAAACAATAGCATACAAATCAATCATTAGGCCTCGCCCGACATACATAGCAGCACATAATACATGCAAGGGTCACGTAGACTCCTAACATCCTAACATAATCAATAAGGGCTGGAATTGGTGCCTTAGACCCGCTAACCCAGTGAGGAAACACACCTCAAATGTTGAATCTCACTGAAGATCCCTAGTTGTTGTCCTGACGACTCCCCGAGCTGTCAGTACACAATAACACCCAATTAACACTTGGGTTCCATTCTATATCTAATAATCCATACATGGGGTAAAATAACCATTTTACCCCTGGCCTAGATTGATCCAAGACTAAGACCCAAATCCCTGATCTAAAAGGTCCAAAAATAAATAATCTTTCAAGGCCTACATATGGCCCAATTTTCCAAATTGGGCCCAAAACCCCTACATGGGGCTTACCCTAAAGCCCAATTAATTTCCTTAGCCCAAAAGCTTGATTTCGGATGGCCCATTAAGGCCCAAAGAAATAAAGTACAAAGAAGCAGCACATCCTAGGCCCAAAAACGGAGTATACAGGGCGTACTCAGCTGTATGCTAAGCATACGCGCCACCTGGGTTATACACCGTGCGTATGAACTTGTACGCCCAACGTACGAAGCCATTAAGCCAAAATCCTTCTTAAGCTCTTAATGCTTAAGAATAATAGGCTAAAACCCAGATCTAAGCTCTAGAGGACGTCAAGAACTATAAAGTCACAACTTGGTGGCTTGCATTCCCCCAAAAGGTCCCAACTTCAAAATAGAGCATCATACTTTCACAAAAATGTCATAACTCATGAATGGATGGATTTAGGCCTTAAAGATGGCAACTTTAATACTTAGAGACCTCAAAAACATCAAGAGGGGCAACTCATAACTTTTGGAATTGCATCAAGCCACCAAAACTCGCTTATGGGACCAAATGTTAACCAAAAACAGGCTAGAACTAGATCTAAGCTATGACATATCAAGATAAGAGCTTTATACCTCTAAGGAGTGCCAAATGATGATGTTAACCCGGATCAACAAGCTCCCACTCTTCCAATGAAGCTTCAAGATGATCTCCTTCCTTCAAAACACCAAAAATACACTCAAAAGACCTTCTAAGCTCAAGAACACTCAACTATGGAGTTAGGGTTTCGAGTATAGGGCTAGGAGGACAAGGATGATGAGTAAATGAGGGTTTCATGTCCATAAGGATGATTATATAGTGGCCAACCCCGGAAATTAGGGTTTTCAAAAGTCATAACGTACGCCCCGTGTACACTTCTGTACGCCCGACGTACACCTCCGGATCCCCGATCAAGCCTTCGCAGGAGTACGGTAAATGTATTACTTGGTACACCGCGTACCCACTTTATAGCTTGTATGCTAAGTGTACCTTGTGGTACACCCCACATACAACTCAAGGACTAAATTGTACAATTTAAATAATACAAGGGCAAAAGAGAAACTTACCAGAATTCAAGTGTTACAATTCTCCCCCACTTGAATCAGACTTCGTCCTAGAAGTCCGCTGCCCCGAACAACTCTAGATAGTGCTCCCTCATCTCTTCCTCGGGTTCCCAAGTCCACTCTGATCCCTTGTAGTGCTTCCACTACACCTTCTCCAGCTCAACTAACTTGTTCCTCAAGATCTTCGTCTGCCGATCCAGGATCTCCACCAGTCTCTCAATATAGTTCAGACGGTCATTCACTTGAATATCCTCCAACGATAACATTATAGAATTGTCCACTAGACACTTCTGCAGCTATGAGATGTGGAATGTACAATGAATCTAACCGAACTCATATGGGAGGTCCAAACGATAAGAAACTTGACCCACCCGAGCCGAAACCTTGAAAGGGCCAATATACCTGGGGCCTATCTTTCCCCGCTTCTTGAACCGGATGACACTTTTCCAAGGTGAAACGTTTAGGAGAACCATATCTCCCACTTGGAACTCCAAGTCCGACCGGCGTCTGTCGGCATAACTCTTCTGCTGACTCTGAGTTGTCTGGATCCTGCTCCGAACCTGCTGAATCAGCTCAGTGGTCTTGAGCACCACCTCAGTACTCCCCATGACTTTCTGACCGACCTCACACCCTACAAATTGGGGTCCTACATTTCCTACTGTAGATCATCTCAAAAGGAGGTCGATTAATGTTGGCATGATAACTATTGTTATACGAAAATTCTGCTAACAGAAGATACGTATCCTAACTCTCACCAATTTTCTTGAGTCTGGAATACCACTCCTAAGGTGACGACTTGCTCTCTAAGCAAGCCGTTTTGTGGACCCTCTAGAAGATTTTGTTTACTTATTCACGAAGTCAACCGTTTGACTAGATCGGTCAAACCAACTTGACCCAAACTTTGCCAAAAATAAAAGCTCTTCATATCCCAGCAACCGATGCATCGTGCGGAGTGCAAAGTGAGAAAAATCATGCCATTTCATGCACTCGCAACATCAGATAGTGCTAGGCTAGGCTAGGCACACGCGTGGGATTGACCCATTCCTTTGATCCACTAGAGCCTTTGAAGGCCTATCAAGAGAAATGGTATATAAACCCATAAAGGTTTATTCCCCCACCAATGTGGGATAGAAGAAACTTTCCAACTTGCATGATTACCTTTATAATTTCCAACAGAAGTTTCATAACACATACGGAATTAAACTAGAAAAAAGAAAATAAGAGTTGTATAACAAAATATTCAAACTTCTTTGAAGATTAAAAAAATCGCCAAATATTATCATCAAGCTTACCTTAGATGATCTAAATGAGTAAAAGATTATCTATTTAAAAAATATTTATCCAAGACCACCCATTAATCTTAAAAGTTGAAACACTTACAAGGATTTGTTTGTGATAGCCTTTACTCTTTATCACTTTGATTTTATCCCTATTGGAATATGGTAGTTTTTACAAACAAACACAATGAAATAAATAAAAAAAGTTAGCCATCACATATCACCACGGATCTTGTTCTAATAACTAATAGCAACAAAACTAAAACCCTAGAGATAGGGTATCAAATGATGTACCTTTCTTTGTAGTTGATTCCTTGCTTGATTTCTTGGATGAATTGAAAGCACAAACAAAAACTTCTCTCTTGTGATCGCACCCCAAAACAATTATTAAGCAAAATTGACAACACCTTGTTCTTCGTTGTAGCAAAAGGCTAAACTCCACCATGGAAAGGGAAGACTACTGAGAACCACTAGAGATTGATAGGGAGAGGAGGGGAAAATATAAGGTTAGCTAGAGTTTGCTTTCACAATTATCCTTTTATAATTAGTGTATTTATCATTTAATTTATGGGACAATGTAACCCCCCCCCCCCTTGTGAAAGTAGAGGTGTAGTGTAACAACTGTTTTATAACAAATAATACACATAAAGGTGTATCTATACTAGAAGTGTATTCTGATGCTAGTTGGATATATCACACCAGTGACTGAAAATCCACAAGTTGTTGGATTTATACTCTAGCCGGTGGTGCTATTTCTTGGGCAAGCAAGAAACAGACATGCATAGCTTATTCTCAATGGAAGCAGAGCTAATTGCCTTCGCAGCAGCAGGCAAAGAGGCATAGTGGATTCAATATATACTTATGGATATCCATCTGTAAGATATTCCAATGCCTTCAATACCCATGTATTGTGACAGTGAGGCCACACTGTCTAGAGTATATAATGCGATATATAATGGGAAGTCGAGACATATAGATCTGTGACATAATTTTATGAGACAACTAATTGAAAGTGGTACCATCAAAGTTATCTATGTCAAGACTAGTAGGAACTTGGCAGATCCATTTACCACTCTGACGAGAGATTTGGTTACATCTACCACGAGAGTCATGGGTCTAAAACCACAGTAGAATCGCTTACTTGGTATTTGTGCTCCTAATTCTCAAGTTTAATGGGTAACAAAGAAGTCACTAATGATAGAAGGTATTATCATTAATGATAGATCCATGTGAGGTAGGATAATACATCGTTGCCGAGAACGAGGTTGAGTTACGACTCTTAACAAATTTTGGGAGACATCAAAGAAATGAAGATGTTGTAAAACTTTTCCTCTATGATCTAGAGGTGGCGCCGCCTCAAGTGGAGATTAGTGGTTTATCTTCTAAAGGGTCATGAAAATGATTTATAACGCATGACCATATTAGCGCTCAAGGAGAACGCAAAAGACAGCCTGTTATGTGTGGGGGTAAACTGGAGAGGTCACACGCTTCATGGTTTAAACCTATAAGGATACCATTGAATTGGTTTCTTCTTGTTTGTTCTCATTAAACTAGGGTTTAATCTTCGTCACACCTAAGTGACGTCATGTGTCTGAGTGAAAGGAAACTTTCCAACTTAGTGGGGGATTGTTGGAAATTATAGATGTAATCTTGCAAATTGGCAAGTTTCCTCTATCCTATATTGACGGGGGAAGAAACCTCTAGTGGTTTATATACCATTTCTCTTGCTAGGCCTTCAAAGGCTTTAGTGGATCAAAGGAATATGCCCAGCCCACACACACACCTAGCCTAGCCAAGCACTAGCCGACGCCGCGAGTGTGCCAAATGGCGTTATTTAGGCGCACTTGGCACTTGGCACGACGCAACGGCCGCTGGGATATAAGGAGCTTTTATTTTTGGCGAAGTTCGGGTCAAGTCGGTTTGACCGATCTGGTCAAACGGTTGACTTTATGAATAGGTAACGAAATCTTCTAGAAGGTCCAGAAAATGGCTTTGCTTAGGGAGCAAGTCGTCGCCTTAGGGTTTCTAGGGGGCCGGTCTATGAAGGGCCATTTTCTGCCTTCTAGGGTTTCGATGCCTATAAATACAGCTCCCTTGGAGCCGTATTCTAGACTTACGAAAATTGAAAGCTCTCTCTTTCTCTCTGCGACTTCTTCCCGATTTCTCAGTATTCATTTTGCGTTTATCTTTTTCCATTGCTGTTGGAAACTCAGTAAATCTACATTAAATTCTGGGGTTTTACTCTGTTGCTTACAACCGATAGAAGCGAAGTAAAAATCTTTAAGGACAGGAGTTCTATTCGTGCAGTTATTCCACAATTGAGATCCGATATCAGCCATCAACAGATCGGTTTTACATTATTGTCTTGTTTTTCATTTTGTCCAACAACAGGACAATCTGCTTCTACTCATTTCTTATAATCAGATCTGATCGATAATGATTGATATGATTTCTGGATAAAAGTTGGTAATTATAATAATAATAATTGAATTTATTTATCGCAATTAATCAACATATAATTTTGACTATTATTTGTCGGTTTCTTTGCGTGTGTGTTAGATCTAAGATTGAACAACTTCTCAACTATACTCAACACTGTTATTAATTTAAAAGGAAAAAAGAGGTTTTACAAATAACAGGGTTTTTAGAGCAATTTTGATGATTTCTGATAAAATTTTTGAAGTCCAATTATGTTAGGTTTAAGGTGGAATAAGTGAAGGTTAGGTTGAAAACATGTTGAATGTGTATATAGATTTTGGGCAAGAATTTGGTGGTGATGAGGCGGCACAACATGCTTTAGGACATTAGTAGCAAAATAGCTAACATGGCCTGCTTATTGGCATTGAAACCCATATACTTTTGGAATATATAGTTTATCATAATATTAAAAAACAATTTTTTAATGGATGTCACTTTATAAACTTTATAAAGGAGAATTTGAATGAATGTTTATATAGAAATATATGCTTATCTATTTGTGTTACAGGTGATCTTTCTCAAAAGAAAAAAAAAAAAAAAAAAAAAAAAAAAAAAAAAACAATAATGTGATCCACAACAATCTCAACTTGTAAGATTTATGCTTGTTTAGTCATTCTAAGATAACTTATATGGACAGGCTTGGAAACGATAGTAAAGTGATAAATTTGACATATGTCTATTAATACAATATCACTCCCCAAATTAATATTTGAGTTGAAGATTAGTTATTAACATGAGACTAGTTTTATAAATGTTGAAATTTGAACGCTAATATACTTTTGAGATATTAACTTCCAAGAAAACGTTTTTCGTAAAAGTCAAATTTGATGCTTTTTTAAAAACTGAGAAGCGGAAAAAGTTTTTTTTGGACCTTTGAAAAAGAGCCTACCACATGTCTACTGAGTCGACTTTTGGTATAATTTATTATTTATTATTTTATTTTATTTTATTTTATTTATTATTTTTTGTTGTTACCCTTGTCTGAACAGCATTCTCCAATGTTGGTCTTGGTGTATCTTCGACGTCCGCTTATGTGGTTGGTGAAATTTTTGTGTTCTTTATAAGAGTTTGCTTTTGGAACAATTTCAAAAACTTTGCTCTACAAAATTTCTCTCTAGATTCTTGTTTTTGTAAATTTATATTATCTTATCAAAGTTAAAAATATCACCACACCAAATATATTTCAAATTTGACATTATATGCATGTGAGTTTTGTCCCTTGATATCCAAAGCATTGGTAGTGATAGAATTCTTGTGATGCCCTTGGAAAATAATCTTATTATGTATGCCCTTGGACCATTTTTGTAATTAAATAAGTTCGTATGATATAATTATTGCTTATATCCTAATGTTTGCCTAAATGACTAATTAGGTCCCATATTATGTCTTGCATTAATTGATGGTAATAATAATAATAATATAGACATAAGGGACGTAATATGGATTTCCCAAAAGATGTACTATACATATATGCAATCGATTTATTGGATTATGATTGTATCTTCATCTTTCTCTTTATAACACAACACCTTAAGAATCTTAACCGATCGCCTATAATTTTCTTCATCATAAGAGTGTATGATCTTGGCGAATCATTGATGATAAGGCAACAAGACGATGAAATTAACATCTTTTTACACTAGGTAAGTTCTATCAATATGAGATTGTATTGAATTTATTGAAAAATCATTTGACGTGACCATTAATTCTCATCATATGGTATCAGAGCCCGATCCCTTTCTCAATTTATTTAATTAATTTCATGTTTAAGAACCCTAACTTTGGTTTTTGTTTACAGGGGTAATGTCAACATGGATAACTTTTTTCTTTTTTCAATCACAAAACCAAAATCATGATTAAATGTAGAAAAGGACTTGTTGGTTTCTTTTGGATTGAATTCATTTCCTCGTATTATTGGTAATTTCTCTTTCACTTAGCCATGTAGATGGTGCCCTACATGACTATTTTGTCATACTTGTTGTTTTATGTTTAATATAATAATAATTAGGTGCGAGATCCGTATACTACATTGATTTATTAAAAATAAAAAGTTTAATATCATTATGTAAACATTAAACATTTTATAAAGTAATTGAAAAAAGAAAGTAAATCAATGAGTTTGTAAAAGTTATGTGAATTTATTCTCAAATTAATAAAATGATAACCTTACATGAATATAATAAGAACCTTCCATATATATAATCATAAATTCTGAAAATTTAATGTAAGAAATGAAAAACCTCAAAAAAGGACAAGTGGAAAATAAGAAAATGAAAAAAAAACCAAAAAAATAATATGACAAAATGAATGAGAAGAGGACATGTATCAAAAAAAACTTTAATTTATCAGAGAAGATAATAATAATAATAATAATAATAATAATAACAACAACAATTTAATAGAGAAATTTCGCAGAAAAATCCCAATATTTTGGGAAAATTTTTAATAAAGTCATAAATTTTATTTTTTGAACAGAAAAGTCCCAATTTTTTTAATGTTTTAATAGACAAGTCCAAAAAACTGACTAATTTATTCACTTTAATCCTTTTGACCTGATCAGCATGTCATGAGACAAAATAGTTAATTTTTTTTTAAAATAATAGAACTTTTCTGCAGATTTCGTCAAATTTTGTATATGATATATACACGTAATTTTTACGTGTATATATATATATATATATATATATATATATATATATAATATTTCCGTATTTATGTATTTTTTTTAAGTTTTTATATGTATATGTTTACGTATTTATATGTAGTTTTACCATTTTACATATTTTTGTATGTATTTTTATGTATTACGTATTTATATGTATTTTTACGTATTTATGATTTTATAAAGTTTTTTTATATAGATGATTATGTATTTTAAATATATAAATGTAGTTTTTACGTATTTATATGTATTTATAAGTATTTTACATATTTTTTTTATACACCCTCCGTACCAAATTCATTGTCCATATTTGACTTTTGAAGTCTTTATTCTTCAACTTTGATTTTAAATATATTTGTTTTTGATAGACAATATTTGATGCAAAATATATGAATGGATTGTATTTTAAATGTTTTTTCATTGTTATCGGTTTTATCAAGTAATATATACATGGGCGGCTCAACCAGTTTGAGGGCTCTAACCGAACCAAAAATTTGGGGCCCTTTACCCTTTACTCTACTCAACGTTATAAACCCTCATCCTTTATTCAAACTTGATAATTTTATTAATAATAACAATCATCAAGACACAACTAAAAATAAACAATAAGTAAACTAGAAGTAATAGATTATGGATTAAAGATAATACTTACTGCTAGCATGTTTGATACATTAAGTCAAATGGAAATTAAACTCAAAACTAAAAACTGAAATTCGTTCCAAGAACTTGAATCGCCCCTGTATAAAAAACATGTAAAAGTTGTAAGTCAAAAAAAGACATTTAATATACAAGTTAATGTACCAGTTAATGTACAACTAATATTTGCATCAGTGAATTGCATCATAATAGAATTGGTAGTAAGAATAAAAAAATGATTATATGGGGATAATTGGCCCATAGTTGCTTAGGATTCCATTATAATAATCAAGATGGTGTATCCTTGTTACTATACAACATCCATATCGATTGTACAACTAGTAAAGTTCACAATAGGTAGCTATAACTTCACTTGCTAATTGTTATCTATCTTCTAACTGGTACACGAGTTCATAAGGCATTCGGTTAAATTTGGATGTAGATAATCGAATTGCTAGTAAAAAATGGTTATGTGGGGATAATTGAGCCACATTTTCTTAGGATTCCACTATAATGATCAAGATGATGTATCCGTGTTACTTATCCAATGTCCCTATTGATTATTCAAAAGACTGAGTTATGATTTTAGCTTCTAATCAATATCACTAATAGACTTTTAGAAGCTTTTGATTACCTAGTTAAACTTTATACCATAAAAGCATATAGATAGACTATTGCTACAAATCAAACTCATAAAAATCATTATAATGGTAGGTAAAAAGATATGAACTATTAACAAAATTATATAGCATCTGTTAGTATAGATAATGAAAATTGAGGTCTTATCCTCTTGACGCCCCTAACAGTGGAGAATCACAATCACAGAATCAGAGAATGTAGAACAAAAGGAAGAACAGAGAAGGATGTTGTGTTTATGCATTTCAATTTCAGACTAGATTTAAAATTAGAGATTGGAGGAGTAGAGGACAAGAGGAGAAGCTGTCGAGCCAAGTAGGAAGAAGATTAGAACTTAGAAGAACACTAGAACTGACTAATCAACAGAAAGCTGTGTTTTTCAACGTGTTTTTGGAAACTGAATCGTCACTTCCCACAGGCGAGCGTAACTATGGAATGATCGAGACTTTTTCTGGAGAAGAATTAATGAATAAGATTTAAAATTAGGGGCCCTTTAGAACTGTGGGCCCTAAGCCCTTGCCTAGTTTAATAAGCACTTAAGTTGGCCCTGAATATATAACACAAATAAAAATATCTAAGGTCAAAGTTGAAAAAAAAAACTTCAAAAGTCAAAAGTTGACAATTAATTTGGGACGGAGGGAGTATATTTTTAAGTGTTTTTTTACGTATTACAAATTTATATGTATTTTTACATATTTATGTATTTTTTTTAAAGTTTTCTATATAGATGTTTATGTATTTTAAATGTATAAACGTATTTGTATGTATTTTAAAGTATTTTACATATGTTGTGTATTTTTTATATATTATGTATTTATATGTATTTTTATGCATTTATGTATTTTTTAGTTTTTTATGTAGATATTTATGTATTTTAAATGGATAATCGTATTATTTTTACGTATTTATGTATTTTTTACTTCAAGTCGTCTTCGCCATTTTATCTAATTCTCACAACTTCTTCGACTATGTCTATATAGTTTTCCTACATACCCACATATTTTTAGCTTTTCTCATTTGATGTTTAATTTCTAGATAAGCAAATGAGAAAAACTTAGAATATGTGGGTGTGTAGGAAATCATCTATATATATTCGAAGAAGCTATACCAATCGGATGAAATGGTGAAGACGACATGAAGTAAAAATACATAAATACGTAAAAAAATACACTTATACATTTAATATACATAAACATCTATATAAAAAACACATAAATATGTAAAAATACATATAAATACATAATACATAAAAAAACCACATAAAAATACATAAAAATACGTTTATACATTAAAAATACATAAACATCTATATAAAAAAATTAAAAATATATATAAATACGTAATACATAAAAAAATAACACCTTAAAATAAATAAAAAAAATATGTAAACTACTTAAAAATACATAAATACGTAAATATATATATATATATATATATATGTTTAAAAATACATAAAAAAAAATATAACACATACATATAAAAACTTTAAAAAAATACATAAATATATAAAATTAGATATAAATACGTAATACATAAAAAATAACACATAGAAATACATAAAAAATTATGTAAAATAATTAAAAATACATAAATACGTAAAAAGATGTTTATACATTTAAAGTACATAAAAATACGTAAACATATACATATAAAAGCTTTAAAAAGTACATAAATACATAAAAATAGATATAAATACGTAAAAAATATGTTTATACATTAAATACAAGTTTTGAAGAAATCTGCAGAAAAGTACCATTATTTTGGAAAAATTAAGGATTTGGTCCCATGACCTACTAAACCGGTCAAAAGAGTTAAAGTGAATAAATTAGTCGGTTTTTTGGGTTTTTCTATTCAAAAAGTTAAAAAGTCGGGATTTTTCTGTTCAAAAAATAAATTTTATGATTTTATTAAAAAATTCTCAAAATATTGAGACTTTTCTGAATATATCATTTATTTATGAGAAATTAAATATTATCCTACTTTTTGTTCCTACAAATCTTCCAACCTAATTAAATGATGACACGTATCACAATTATTGTTATCTTCCCTAATAATTAAAGATCTTATTGTCACATCTCATCTTCTCATTTAATCTGCTACATGTAATTTTCTCATAATTTTTGATTTATTTGTTTTCCACATGTAATTTGCTTATTGGTTCAATTTTATTTTTAGTGAAAATCATTGATTTGATTAATTCAATTCATTCTTAAAATAAATTATAATAAATACCATCAAATTTCTCAGCATATTTGTTTTCCTTTTTTATTTTCATTATTTACATAACAATAACTTTTTTCAATTTGAATTTATTTTTACATAAATTTGTATTACTTTGTATTCATTTATATACTTATTCATCAAAACTTTTTATATATATAAAATTATTACTTTTTAAATTGCCTAAGGTTTATAAATTTATACTTTTTTAATAAACATGTTTAATACACGCGTCTCACACCTAGTTTAATTATATATTAATATATACTAAAATGACACATATTATCATTTAATTGGATAGGAAGATTTGTAGGAACAAAAGTAGGATAATATTTAATTTATTTTTATTTTTATGAGTTAGATTACTCAATAATTATTATTATTATTATTATTATGTCAACTAATGAGAAGATTTGATTACGGGAGTTTCATTATGGAAACTAAAACTTCACTAATATAAGTACTTCGCGGCGATTAATTTGCGTTGTCTGTGTATGTAAATGATAAATCTTAGAAATAACCCAATAAAATATCTCTTTTAAAAACTGTTGGAATCTATTAATCATTTAATCTTTATCTAAACCGTACCTATAAAGACTATGAATGCGGCGTCTTATCAGTACGGCACTGTACGGACAAATCAATTTACTTGTTTAGCCGGTTCCCTGTTAAAATATTCACAATCATTCACGCGCACCACATTTCCCCATGCTCCACGCACAGGCACTCTCTAGTCTCTTCTTTGTAGATTTGGCTCACAAGATTATTTTATTGTTATGACTTATGATAATGTATTTATTTAGTACATATATTTTATAATGATTATTTTATTATTATGTTATTTGTATTTTTTTTGTTTGAATTGTTTTTCAAAAACTATTATCTATATAAGGGCCGACGAAGTGGAGCTTAGAATGGCTCGGCATATTTGATGTGGATTCGAGGAACACCGACTCCTAAACTCGACATGACGAGCTCGAAAGGGTAACTCGACAGTGGCATGTCGTCTCTCTTTCTTCCTCCTCCCTTCTTCCCTCCTTTCTTATCCCCACTCGACACTCACTCCATTCTCATGGTAAAAGTAGTCCATCAATTGTTGGAGCTCATGTGTAACTCAACAAATGTTGTGTAACACCATGTTCGGGATCATTTTGTGATTCAGGACCATGGACCGGAAGTCGATTGTGTAAAGGATTTGGGCCTTAAGGAGACGATGTTTAGATCTTTTGGAAGGAGGTAATGATGGTTATAAGATCTAAATCCTTGAATTGTGTTTTAGAGTCGAAGGGTAAAACGGGAAAAGTCATAGGTCGGGTTCTTGCATGAAATATAGATTTTTTTTCAAGAAGTTTTTAGTCTAATATATTTAGAGAATATTGTAGAGCTCTTCAATACCTTTCCGTGGATATAAAGAACGTCGAAAATGGAGTTGAAACGAAGAAGTTATGACCGTTTGAAGTTAGGACGATATTTGGTTTGGTCGCGTATGCTGGGCGTAAATTTAGTATGATGGGCGTACGCGATCAGTGCCCAAACCCTATTTTCATGGTTTGAGCCCTATTTAAGCTCATTAACTCCCCCAAACCCATTCCATTCTCATCCCCCACCTCTCCAACACCCTTTCTTGTAACCATAACCCTAGCTAGATTGAGCCTCGTGAGCAAAAAAAAAGGTGTTTTAAGTGCCTTGGAGTGTTCTTGGTGCACCTTGGAGAAGAAGGAACTTATTGAAGAAGCGGTGGTTGCATTGGAGCTTGTAGATCCAAACTTTATTCACCTTGATCTTTCTTCTAGAGGTATAAAGTTTGAATGTTGATGATGAAATTGTTAGATCTAGCTAGTTTTGGGTGTTATGAGCTGTTGGTCACTTTAAGTGCATAAAGATTAGATCTTGAAAGTTTGTGACCTTGTTATGAATAAAGTTGGAAACTTTATCCATCTAAACATCATTTTGATTCAGATCTGAAGGTTGGAAACTTGTACTTAATGGATTAAGTTGAAAAAAAATTCACTTTTGGGTCCATTTGAGACTTAAAGACTAGTTCTTGTTTGTTGGGACCATTTTAATGGATAAAGTTGGAAACTTTATCCATTATGGAACTATTATGAACCATAAAAATGTGATCTTGGCCCTTGCATCCCTTCCATACAAGAGTTTTGATGTCTTATTGGGTTAAGAACTTAAGGTTTTGGTCATCAAGCACTTTATAGCCATGCAAAGTCATAAAGTTGGAAACTTTATGGCTTAGGATATCATTTTGGGCATGGATCTGAGTTTTGGATGTAAGGGATTAATGGAATAAGCTCTTAATGGAGTTTTGGGACGGGGCTGCATACACTGGGCGTACCTGGTGGAATGTGAGCTTGACCGTTGACTTTGACTTTGACCAGGGTTGACCAAGTTTGACCCAAGGGCATTTTGGGTAATTTGATTTATAGTTTGAGATTTGGATTCTTGTTAATTGTGTGGGTGACCAGTAGAGATAGCTTTTAGAGTAGTGATCGGTGCATCTATTCTTTCAGATTGTGATGTGAGTTTTCTCACTATATCCATGGGTCGAAGTCACTAATGTTGGCCCATTACTTGTTATGTGGAATGCTAGTTATCTTTGTGATGCTTGCATGAAAGACCAGGATTTGGCCCCTGGCGATTATATGAAAGACCGTGGGGTAGCCCATGACACTTGTATGTAATATCCAGCTTTTGTCGGTTTCAATCTTTTTCTTCCCAGAATGTCCACTTTTTGCTGCAAAATACAATTTAAACATTATAAGTACCAAATATCTTTGTAATTAACCAAATTATAGCTTAAAATGTGTTAAAATACTACCTAGAAATATGTATAACTATGACACTATCAAAATACCCCACACTTATCTTTTGCTTACCCCAAGCAAAACTAATTTTTTAAGTCTAACTTTCATCACCAATATCACATAAGACAATCCATTTTGAACTCAACCATTTAACCAAGACCTCAATGCGCATATTTGTGTCTAAGGTTCCTAAAAACTTCTCAATCCTAAATACCCACATTCCTTATGAACCTTCACCCATTAGCTTATACGACACTCATTTTTGCAACCCTCCGAATCCATCCTCAGAAATCTTTCTTAACCTCAAAGTATTTTTGGTTAAGCTACCCAAGCATACATAATCTAGAAAAATTACAAATTTAGATACCACAATGGAGCTCTTTGGAATTCTTCACTCCTTTGAATAATTAATCTTTTATTTCTTTTAAGTTACCACCTTTTTGTTTGATTTGTGGTATCTTCACTTTTGATTCTTTAGAATTTTGATCATTTGATCGTCATGCTTGATAGCTCCAAAATTCTTCCAACAACTTTTTGGTAATTTCTCTCTCCTTTTTTTTGCATATCTCACTTTTTCCGCTCAATATCTACAAGCTTAAGCAAGGGAGCTTAACTTCAACCTTTATTGGTTAGATGTATTAGTCCAAGTGTAATGACTACATAAGCTCTCCTGGATAGATTTAACGTGCAGTCTACAAAATGTTTTATGCCATAAAAACTACCAGATTACCTTTCATATCTTATGGCTTTTCACTAGGATACAGGAGGCCACAAATATACTATAACATGTGTTGGCTCAATTAAACAATTGAGCTCGCATCGGATCATCCCACGCAACACTAGCAACTTAAGTGTAAACTATTATTAGATTCAAATTTTAGATTATTATTCCAAATCTATTTCTAATTTTTCTAAATTTAAGTTTTAAAATTTTCTAGCAATTTTCTTTTTTGACCCCCTACCCCACACTTATTACATACAATGCCCTCATTGTATACATAAAATAATTTAAAAACAAGAAAAGGGAGAAAACAGAACAGACTCCCCTGGGATAATAGTGGCGGGATCGATTTCTTCACGCGTGTGGAAAACTTCAAACATCTTGAATATGGACATCTTCAATTATGGAGAATGGAACTTGGATCTTCAACAAATGATATATGTGAATGTGCTGGCAAAATGTGAATCCGAGACTTGAATCTTCAACAAGTGTAGTGTAGAAAAATCTTCAAAGCATAATTCATTAATGTGGGTAAGCATACACCACATTTTATCGTTGAGCGAAAGAGTCATAACCAACTTCATGATATGTTCGATCATGATAATAGTGACCCATGAAATAAATATGTAATAAAAGGCTTCCAAATTGTAGAAATATGGGTCTCACGGCGTGATGTTGTATTAAATCGATTTCTGAAAAGTGTTGATAATAGTCTCACGACGTGAGAGATAAATGCTCATGTCGTGAGAACTAATTCTCACAGGATGCAGTTTTGTAAAGAATTCTTCCAAAAAGTGCAATGCAACCATTGTCTTACTAGATTAAGACCCTTCTAAAAACTCTATAATTTCTTGACTCTTTCCTCATCTGTAATCATGTTTCTCTCACGATTAACCCCAAACTTATTAAAAATTATGAGTTTCGACTCTCGACTCTAAACAACTTGGATTAACTCGTATACGCTCTTATATCTCTATTTCTCTATTTACTCGCAAGATTTTCTGTCAACAAACATCCAATATGTGAAAGGAAGCAACATAGTCATAACAAAGTTTTGCTATATAATCAAACCAAACAAAAACAAAATCAAACACACCAAAAGTAAGAAAGACTAAAGAAAATGACAAAAACAAAACAAAAGGATAAATATCAATCATCTTCCTCCTCCTCATGTGTTCCACTCACTTCGGCTCCATCTCAGCGTTGCATCCATAACTCTTCCCAAATCGGAATATAAGGATATTGAGGTGGCATTGTTGGTGGCTGCTCTACATGCAGATGCATAAACAAAACATCGATAACTTGGTTGTGGTAGTTGACACCCCCTCGGAGATTGTCTAAATAAGTACCGACCTGACTTTGAAATGGGTCGGTTGGTACTCCACCCTCGAATGATGGAGGGTGTTGTTGTGGTTGGCTGCCCTGTCCTCGGGCTCTAACATTGCGCCTTCCTCTCTGTCGCAGTTGTTCCTATTGTTGCTCAACATCCTCTTCATCATCATTTGGTATACTCCAATGTATACCCATATTAACCACCACCCGCATTGTCTTTAAATAACCCAGATAAAACTCATTCCCCTCTTTACATGTATGAGTCATAGTGATCCCGGGAATAATGACTCCGTAAGAACGTGCCAAACGGGTCACAAAATGTCCACCACATATCAGGCTCCCGACCCGAGAACTGACCGCGTGCTCTACTAAATACCTTGCCAAAAAGTAAGGTATGTTGCAACATACTCCAGGTGCCAAGATGGTCCACAAAAGAACAACTTAAATTTTGCGACTTTATCCCCGTGCTTCTTGTGGTGAATAGAAAAGGTGATGAGGCGGTGGATAAGGTGATGGATCGGGATCTAATGTTGCTTTCGGGAGAAACACCCAAATTGAAGTTCCTCACAGAAATGTTACTCCAAAATTCATATCTGGATACACCCCCAAAATATTCCCTTACAACAGCCCGTAATAATGCAGCAAATACCGGTGTCATTGTTTCATGTGCCTCATACAAACTCATTCTCCATGCAAATTCGGAAAGGCTACATTCCCGGTATTCCCCTACTAAACAAAAAACTAGAGCTTGTGGGAAATTTGGGTCTTCCATATTATCTTGAAATACCACTGTTGAGAAAAACTCTACACACAAATCCTTGTAAACCCGCTCCTGAATTGCCAACAGGTTGCCCCATCCCTTGCACGTGAAAGTTATCCTGCTCCCCACAAATGTTTTAGTGAGAAAAGGGCTCAATCGGTAAAGTAATCCAACCTCCCTACACTTGTTCCAATTTATTGTTGGCGCTATAGCAAACTCGCGACTATGCAGCCACCACAATATGTTAATATACCGATTATGCACCTCTTGAGATACGTTAGTAGGGAATGCATAGAACAAATGCATATTAGAAACATCTCCTTATGCTTCATGCACATTCCTTCTTGGACCCATATTATGCAAAAAGAGTAAAACAACAAAACCAAACCACAACAGCCATTACCCTTAATAGAAATCAGATTATAACTGCAATGCAATTCTCACTTTGTGGGTATCAAAACTCACGTTGTGAGTTTGGTTCAAAGGCAGGTCGTCAAGGGTTCAAAACCGAACCAATTTTAGTGCAAAATAAGTCCAATTAACACATAGGGTTTTGTCTTATAGTTATTATAAGCATAAATCAGGAACATACAAGTCAAATTTCATAGAAAATCGGGGGTAATTTCAAATATGACATAAAACCTAACCCCTAAATCTATAAAATTGGTCAAAATAAGGAGTTAAGAACATGAAGTGTTTACCTTTGGTGAAGACTATGTAAGAGAGAAGATGTTTTGTAAATAAAACAACCGAAATTGAGTGAGGGGGACCAAAGGATGAGTTCACATCAAGGGTTAAGAAGAAAAGATGTTTAAAGTGTTCATCTGATTTGTTTAAAGTTGTGGTCCCATTTTTTGTAAAGCTCACGCCATGAGCTTTAGGGCTCACGTTGTGAGTTCTGCCTGAGCTAAATAATCGGGCCAATTCCATTTAATAGAAAGTGGGATTTGGACCACGACTTGTTATCGAGGTTTAAGTGTTAAAAATATCCATTTTTTTTCTTAATACTTCTATAAAAATTCACCACTCAATATTTATGAACCCCACACTTGATTTTAGCTATTTTCTAAAATAATTTGGATGACTTGATGATAAATATCATAAATTGAATTAAAATGGAAAAAATGCAAACAAACAAAAAGAAAATTTTCAAACTGAGTTCGGGTTGCCTCCCAAGAAGCGCCTCTTTTTTGTTGGAGTCATGAGTCAGACTCCGTGCCACCTCACATTGAACTTTCAGGAGTGTCCATCACCATTTCCACCTTTTGAACCTTCCATTTTTTTATGTAAGCTTGCACCCTCCTAAGATAAGATTTTTTAGAGTTTTCCTTTTTACCCTTCGAATCACCCTCTTCAAGCTTTCTTTTTACCCCTTTATTCACCACAAGTTTCGGTTCCGCTCTTTCTTCACTCTTTAACTCCATAGGTATAACCTTCTTTTCCATTTTTAATTGTTCTAATTCTGAAGTAACCTCTTCCTCATCACTAGACACTAAGTCTTCATCACTCTCTTTACTCACCCAAGATGTTGGAGTTTTATAAGCAAACAGTTCAAAAACTGCTGGAATGGATGCTCTTGCCTCTTGGCTTTGTACGTTTGACTTGTTTAATTGACTGAATTTCTTCTTCCATTAATTTTTCTAATTCTTTAAGCTTATTCTTTTATCTATATTGAATACCTCACCTTGAGCACAATCGTTTTGAAATTCATCTTCCACTCCAAAGGTAACTTCTTCATCTCCAACTCTCAAAGCAAGTTTAGATTCACGAATGTCTACCAAGGCTCTAGCAGTATTGAGTAAAGGGAGACCAAGAATTGTTGGGACATTGGTATCTTCTTTCATATCCAAAACAACAAAATCAATTGGAAAAACAAATTTCCCAATTTTTACCAATATGTCCTCAGCTATGCCTCAAGGATGAGTCACTGAACGATCAATCATGTGAATCGTCATTCAAGTAGCCTTCAAATATGGAAGATTAACTTTTGATAGAATGAGAAAGGCATTAAATTTATGCTTGCTCCAGAATCTGCTAAAGCATAAGTCTTCATCTTATTTCCAAATTCACACGGAAGAGTGAGGCCCCCAAGGTCTCCCATTTTCTTTGGTAATTCGCCTATTATCACTCTAGAATTCTGCTCACTAAGGATCACCTTGGAATTCTTCTCTAACTGTTGGCGGGTATCGAGTAAGTCTTGTAAAATCTTAGCATATTTAGGAACTTGGGATAGAAACTTAATAAAAGGAGTGTTTATTGGAATATCCTTTACTTGCTTCATAAATTTCAAATGTTCCTGCTCCAGTGGATGGATCTTAACTTGAGAATGAAACGGAATAGGAGGACGATAAACTCGAGTATCAGCAAAAATATTATGATCAGACTTACACAACGCCGTTAGCTTAGGATGCTCATGTTGTGAGTTCGATGTTTCAGAGATAAATATTTCTTCGATCTTTGAATTCTTCGGCTGTGGTCCAGGATGATGCAGCTCGACTTCAAGGGCTTCAAGGAACTCAGAGATCGTATCTTATTCAGTATCGATCACCATTACTTGCGGTTGAGGCTTTTTGTCGGAAATTTTTAGAGATAATCTTTCATTAACCAAAGTTGTTAATTGTCCAAGTTGAGCTTCGATGTTTTGGATCGATGCTTGATGATTTCTTAGCAAATCTTGATGGTCCCTCATGAGATTTTGATGGTCTCTTATTACCGCATCGGTCTCATCATGTCTTTTCTCCGAAGCCTCCATGAATCTGGTTAACATGGACTCAAGATCAACTTTCTTTTCAGGTGGTGGTTTCTCTTTTTGGTAGAAGCCTCAACCAGTCTGCCTATAGTTTTCTTCTTTTTACTTCTTATATCCGTCATATGGCAACCACTCTTTCTTTGACATCCTTCAATCTTCATCATATTTATCTCCACTTGAGTAACAAACTTGAGCCTTCTTATTCCCGTTCTCATCCAAGTGGCAATCTTTGGTTAAATGAGGACCATTTCATCTTTCACTACCAAATCGAATAGCATGTATGGATTGGTCCATCTTTGTTATCCTTCGGTCCATAGTGTTTAGCATAGCTAGATCACATCCATATCTTTAGAAGTGCCACCCCCAATTCCTTTCGCTCCATCATGTCTAGGATTGTGATATTCACGCGAATGCTTGGAAAACTCTTCAATTAATTCCTTGATTTCTGCTGGATTTTTTTTGGTTAGCGGTCCTTGAGAATCATGGAGTTGCCTTTTCATGAAATTAACCCCATCGTAAAAGATAGATACTTCTTGTTGTTCATTCAAACAATTTTAGGGACAATTTCTTATCAATCCTTTGTAGCATTCCCATGCTTCGTAAAGTGACTCACTCGGTTGTTTCTCGAAATTTGCTATGAATTTCTTGAGTTTAGAAACTTTTTAAGGTGGGAAAAAGTGTTATAAAAATTGCTCACGCATTTGCGCCCAAGTAGTAATTGCACCGGGTGGAAGTGCCTTCAATCAATCCTTTGCAGCTCCCTTGAAAGTGAAAGGGAGCATTCTAAGTAAACTGTAGTGTGTGGAACATTTGGGATGTTGAAGTAATCAACAATGTCATTGACTTCATCAAGGTGTTTGTAAGCATCCTCATGATATTTCCCAAAAAATGGAACTTCCTTAAGCGCGGACAGAATGTGTCCCTTCAGCTCGAATGTTGTTGCAGCTGGAATTGTAGGTTGCACTATACCGGGACCGGTGTCCTCTCAGATTCTCTTCTTGTATGCCTCCATAGACATATCCGCAATGTTTACCATCTTGTTTTTTCGGATCGTCTTCTAGGTTCATTTCTTTCTAATTCGAATTCAGGTTCAGTCTCGTAATCAGAATCTTGTGGATTAAGATTTTGCTTAAAGCTTTCAATCTTGTTTTCGTCCTTCTTTTGATTGCTTGACTCTCCTACGTTCTTCCCTTTCTTCTTTCCAAAAACTGATTTAAGATCTTTAAAAGGCGACTTCTTTGGCGGGTTGGTTTCTCTTACGTTTTTATCCATTTTTTTTGTGAAGCGCTGACTCTGGATCATCAAGTGGTGGTATCAAAGGTGTGTTGGATCCACGGGTCATGTACTACTACAACAAAAAAAACATAAAATTGAACAAAAACGAACTAAAAACGCCTACTGACTGTTCACCACGACATGGTAAAGAGCACTACCTCGTGTTGTCGTAGAAAATCTAAAAAGAAACAAAAAACGAAAAAACATAATACTACTGAGTTCATGTCGTTAGCTTAGGGCTCACGTCGTGAGTTCACTTCTAAATAAAAATCTAATGCTAGAATTTAACTTTTTGCAGGTTTCACCCCACAAAAAGGATCTATTAATCTAAAGCAAATAAATTTTAAGCTAAATAGATGTTCCTTGGCAACGACACCAAAAACTTGATACGTGATATCATACCTACTAGTTTTACCAACTATTTAACTAACTATTACGACTTAAGACAGTGTACCTATTCGCAAACAATATAGCACAAAAGTCGAGTATCGAACTCAGGGAACGGATTTAATTTACTAACCTAACTACTAATAGATTAATCTAAAAACAAGCAAAAGTCAAAAAGGGGGTTTTACATGATTTTTCAAGTTCAAACAAACTTAAACGCTTAACTAACGATTTTAATCAATATACTAAAAACACTTTCGTTTAGTTCGAATCCACTTCTTCTCTATGGTTAGTTACTATTTATGGATTATTAAAGTTGGTTACCAGTTATTATGTAATTAGCAATTCAAGTCCAAATTTACTAATATTTTCACCAATTCATGAACTACCTTGTATGGTCATACATAAGCAAAACACAGACTTAGTTATTAATTATAGATGGGTTATGTATGATTTATCTAGGCAATTAACCAAACACAATTATGGTCACAATTATGTTCTCCAAAACAGCTAAGTTTGTTACTTTTATTACTTGATCTAGATGTGGTCACTCCTAGCTCTAACAATTTAATAGTCACTAAACTACTTTGTATCAAGTTCATGTAATTTAATGGTCACTAAGCTACACAGAACCTGAATTCAAGCAATCAAAGTATCAAATATTAACATGCTAGGTAAAGATAATCAAACACAAGCATAAAATCAACTATTAAAACCCATAATTTGATAAACTAAACCATAGAGTTAAAGCTTCATCTAGCTAAACAAAAGCTGCTAAATTTAGCTACTCATGGCTGAAAACACACTAATTCAATATAAATCAACATAACTAATTAATGCAAATCGAATGTAATGATTTGATCTTCAAATTCTTAATCTTCAAGCAAACTCTCCTTCCAAAGTATGTTTTTCACAGGTTTCTGACCTCCAAATTCGAATATCTCTCCAAAATATGTCTAAGCCCACCCCCTAAGTCGAATGAGCAAAGGGATATATATAGTTTCCAAAAATTAAGTCTCACGTCATGAGAATTAAGTTCTCACGTCGTGATCTCAATAGAATTCGTGTTCGGCAAGGAAACTATATTTCGCGTAGCTATCTTCTAGAAGAATCAATCTCATGTCGTGAGATTATACTCCTCACGCCACGAGAACTAGGAATTAGCATTGTGCATAAAAACGAAAGTCGCCCAGAAATTTGTCTAGTTTTTAGATCATTTTGAATCTTGTCAGTCAAAGTTATGAGTCATGAGATATGATCAAAATACTGACGAGGGGTCAAGCTGTCCAGCAACATCATTTTTGTATCTTTTTCAGCTCCAGACCTCCAAGTATCCATCTTTTTGTCGGTTTCAATCTTTTTCTTCTAGAATGTCCACTTTTGGCTGAAAAAGATAATTTAAACATTATAAGTACCAAATATCTTTGCAATAAACCAAATTATAGCTTAAAATGTGTTAAAATACTGCCTAGAAATATGTATAACTATGGAACTATCACCCTTGGATCGTGTGAACACTTTCCGAATTGATATTTCTACCTTATGCATGGGTTGCAAGAAATTCTGCCTAGGATAGTCCAAGAGGACACTTACGAATCTAAGCACATAAATTGTAAGCCAAATTTCTAGAAGGATTCTATGTTCGTCTGAAGAAAAAGAGAGCTAATGATTTTCGTGTGTCTTCTCAAAGAGAAGAGTCATTTATTTATAATAAATGAGATCATGTTTTGCTTCTTAGGGTTGGCCGTCATGGTTTTCCTCTACCCCTTGGACCCCGCTAGGGGCGCTACCCCTAGACCCCGCCAAAGGGGCACTCCCCTTTTGGAAACCCCATACCCAGGGGCGCTGCCCCAAGAAAGAAGCCCACGACTTTATAAGAGAAAAAGGAAGAGATCAAAGACTAGCTTCTAAATGAAATCCTTGTCTTTCTTATATACTCAAACATAACATCTAAAGTCCATACTTTACTTAATGACTAAAGTAAGGCTTCTTAGATGTATGACTTGTATATAAGAGAAGTTTACAAGCAACCTCCTATACACTTTAAGATCCCATGTGGTGTGTCCAACTCATCAAGTGTTATCTCCCTATGTGTACAAGTTTATATAGTGAAATTCAAAGAGTACAAAAACTTGTACATCACTTATTAAATGATACATTATGATTTAATTACTATTTTCTACTCTCTTGAAATATTATTTTCATAAAATAATAATTATTCCTAATTAAATACAAGAGCTGAATCTGTTTATAAATAATCAAATTCTTAATAAATATTCAATAAGTGACAACTTGCTAAAGGGGTGACCTTATAGGATCATATGTTATTCTCAAACATCATTCTAAATTGATTTTTGAACATATAGATCCAACACTATGATCCCAAACCTCAACTAATCTCACATCATCTTATTTTCAACCATCATAATCTTTCTCTAACTCTTTATCTTTCTCAAACTTTCTAATAATTCTCAACATTCTTAAACTTTCTCAGACATTGTAAAACATGTTTCAAACTTTCTTATCGTTCTTAATATTTCTAGATTCTCTCCATTGTTTATCGAGTATATCTAAGATATGGACCTCTCAAATATCAATCCAACCAAATGAATGTATGCATGTAATCATAATCATACTCCAAAACATAATCCTAAGTCATACTCCAAACATACGCCAAGACCAATTTATAAGCAAATAAAGAGTATATCAACTCATAATCCTAATACAAGGGTATATAAACCCACAATCCAAGTTAAAATAGAATAAGAACCCATGTACACTAATCAGAGAAACAACCCCTTTAATAATGTCCTTCAAAAAATGTCCTTAATTTAATAAAGGATGTCCACAACATCAAGCAAAGGAAGACACACATTATTCATATAGTATCCAAGCAATATATATATATACATATAGTATCACAAATTGGAAACATAATCAAAATACTATTATGATGGGGACAAGTGTAGGTAAAAGTACTCATCTCAATAACTTAGTGTGGTTACTCCACTTGATTATATCTTACACTCATAATGTTTATCATATACTTATATATTGTAAATGGAAGCCATTGGAAGTATTGAAAGTGATCAAAGATCAAGATACGAATAAATAAGAAAATCTTCTTATAACATTACAAGGTTGTGTAATATTTGTGAAAGATATTACACGACCATGTAACTTTACTTACATAGCCAGAAAACCCAAAATTTCATATTTGGTCCCTACACTTGCACCTAATGTTTCAAGAAATCACATATATCAATATTTAGCATATTTTAAGTACTTTTACACCTTATAACATAATTATTATTTTACATATATCATTTAAAATTTATGACTTAATGGTTAAGCCAATCCAGTGTCATAATATCCATAGGGAATGTAATCAACATTGGTCGATAAGTTCTTAATGACTTCCAATGTACTCTTCAACACTTAACAATTATTAGTAAACTTCTAATAAAAGTCATAAAATGATTGAAATGAAGATTTATATCCATAATGTTGGATATTGGCAGACTATAAACTCTAAATACCATCCCGGGAAGGCCAACGTGGTGGCTGATGCTTTTAGCCGCAAGACAGCGGGTTCCCCGATTGGGAACGTTTGTTTGAGGATGAAGGTGATATCTCCATTGTTGGATATGATCAAAGAGGCTCAGGTCGATGGTGTGAAGAAAGAGAACTGGAAGATAGAGCGGATTCAGGGCCAGTATCCCTTGTTTGTTCGTGATAGCCGAGGTCTTCTGGCACAATGTAGTCGGGTGTGGGTACCGGTGACTGGAGGAGTGAGACAAAAGATATCAGAGGAGGCACACAAGTCCAAGTTCTCTATACATATGGAGGCTACGAAAATGTATAGAGATCTGAAATTGAGCTATTGGTGGCCCTGCATGAAGCGGGAGATCGCCTAGTTCATAGAGCAGTGCTTGACCTGCAGGAAGTTCAATGCCGAACATCAGCGGCCGCATGGAAAGGTTCATCATCTACCCATTCACATGTGGAAGTGTGAAGAGATCACTATGGAATTCACCACGAAGTTACCGAGGACATCGAGGGGTGTGGACGCCATATGGGTGATTGTGGACAGGTTGAGAAGAGTGCCACCTTTATTCCGATCTCTAAGAGTATATCCGCTGAAAAGTTGGTTGATATTTATGTATGAGAGGTGCTAGCTAGACACGGGGTGCCAGTGTCGGTAGTCTCTGACAGAGATGTTTGATTTACATCTAGATTCTGGAAGAAGTTCCACGAGGAACTGGGTACTCAATTGCATTTTAGCACGACGTACCACCCCCATACAGATGGCCAGGGTGAGAGGACGATCCAAACACTTGAGGATATGCTTCGGGCATGCGTGTTGGATTTTGGAGGGAGTTGGGATACATACCTCCCATTGGCAGAGTTTTCATACAATAGTTACCATGCCAGTATCGACCGACCTCCGTTTGAGATGCTATATAGTAGAAGATGTAGGACCCTGGTTTGTTGGGGTGAGGTTGAACATCGAGTCATAGGGAGCACTGAGGTAGTGCTCAAGACTACCGGGCTGCTTCAGCAGGTGCGTAACTGGCTACGAGTCACATAGAGCCGTAAGAAAAGCTATGTTGATCGGTGACAATCGGATCTTGAGTTCTAGGTGGGGGACTTCGTGTTACTAAAGGCGTTGCCATGGAAGGGAGTCATCAGGTTTCGGAAGAGAGGCAAGTTGGAGCCCCGATATATTGGACCGTTCAACATTACGCCCCGGGTGGGCAAAGTGGCCTATCGTTTGGATCTGTCGGATGAGCTTAGCCAGATTAACAACACCTTCCATGTGTCACGGCTTCGGAAGTGTGTCACAGATGAGGCCGCATTCGTTTCTTTGGACGACATTCAGGTGGACGAGAGCATGAACTACATTGATATGCCTATTGTGATTCTTGATAGGAAGACCAAGGTTCTTCGGAAGAAGGAGGTGAAGCTAGTAAAGGTGCAATGGCAGCACCGAAGGGGCTCCGAATGGACATGGGATCCGAAGGATGAGATGCGAGATCACTACCCGAACTTGTTCACATCAGCAGACTTCGAGGACGAAGTCTAGTTTAAGTGGGGGAGATTTGTAACACTTGTTCCAGGTATTAATTAAGTTATCTATTTTTTTTATGGTTTTGTGTATGGACACGGCGAGTTGGGGAGCTCCAACTCGTCGATTAGAGATCATTTATGTGGACGCATTACTTAGAACCTACTCGACGATTAAGAAGGCCCCGACTCAACGAGTAGGCGTTGTAGAGGGAAACCCTAATTTTTAGGGGTTGGTACCCTATTTAAAGAACTTATGGCTCATTTGTAGCCTCCTTCATCATTCTTATAGTCTAGAAAGAAACCCTAGCCACATTTTGGTGCTTCCTTGAGTGTGTGTGAGCCTTGGAGGGTGGAACTTGTGCTTTTAAGAAGGAAACTTGAATGTTGAGGAGATTGAAGAAAGGAGAAGGCTTTGGATCCAACATCTACTTGTTGCTAGCATCCATTTAGAGGTAAAAGTTATTAACTTGATCTCTATTTTCTTAGATCTCCTTTTATAGAAGAATATGGTCACTTTTGGTGCAAAATGGGGTCATACTTGCATTTGGACTTATAAAAAGGATATGGTTCCATATCTGGGCATCTCTAGGTCCTCAATGACATAAAGTTTCTCACTTTATTCAGCTTAGGCCCTTTCCATGCACTAAAACCTTGTAGGAAGCTTCGTTTTGATGTTATAGCCTTGGGAGGCCTTGCATGTTGCACTAAGGGAAGTTGGATGTGAAGTTTGGGACCTTAGATCCCACTGAACAAAAAAAGAGTGAACACAAAAGGACTGAAGGAACTCGTCGAGTCTATTGGTTGACTCGAGGATTCGGGGTAGCGTTTACTCATTTTTGAGTTTCTGAATGAGCGTAGTGAAGGATTAGAGTGTTGGTGTGAATGAAATTTTGGTTTTCTGGACATTGGATGAACTCGACGAGTCACTTAGGTGACTCGGCGAGTTGACTCAGGATTAAGTGGAATGGACTCAGGAGGAACTCGACGAGTTACTAGAGGCACTCGACGAGTTGAGGTCAACATGGACTGTTGACCTTTACTTTAACCAGGGTGGACTTTGAGGGTATTTATGGTATTTTGAGATTTTGACAAGATAATCACATGTTGATTATAGGCGATTGAGTTGGAGAAGTGTGTGGGATATATCTAATCTTAGCTTGTCAGTTCAGCATTCGAGAGGTGAGTCTCCTCACCGTACCAATGGGTCTAAGGTACCAAGACCGGCCCATTTTATGATATGCGGTACACTAGCTGTAGTAGAGATATGTGTTATGATAGTAAGCTATATGCTAAGTGGTATGCTAGTGATTATATGATACTTGCAGGAAAGACCATGGGGGGGGTCCATGGCACTTGGAGAAGACCATGTAGGGGAGCCCGTGGCTTGATAGTTAAAGACCATGGGGGAGCCCATGACAGTCGAATGAAAGACCATGCGGGGGAACACATGGCTTGTTGGTTAAAGACCATGGGGGAGCCCATGGCACATTGGTATAAGACCATGTGGGGGGAGCCCATGGCATCCTTATATGTATGTATGCATGGAATATGTGATATATGTAGCTTTTATAGCTAATATGATATGTGTTATGTGGATTATGTGTGTGGTATGCTCTGGGGAACTCACTAAGCATTAGCTTACAGTTTGTGGATTTGTTTCAGGTACATGTAAGCCTAAGGGCAAGGGAAAGGCTTGATGTCACAGCATGCACTCTCTCTCAGGAGTTTTATGGGACACTCTGATGATTTGGAATAAAATTATAATTGATATGAATTTTGAAAACAATTGTATTTGGGATTTCATGGTTTGTGGGAAGTATTTTGGTTAATCAAAAATGAAAAAAAAAATCTCTTGAAAATTGGGTCGTTACAATATATTATTATAAGTTATGCTAGAAACACGTTCATAATATCAAAGGAAACACAAAACTTGGATTCCATAGAATCTAGGCTATGAAATCCTCAAATAACTCAATAGGAGGTTGAACTTCTATAAAACTCACAAACACCATAATACTCAATATGAACCTTCAACAAATATATAATAATTTGATTTAGACCAACTAACAACTAAATACCTGAAATCAAACCATGGAAATCAAAATCAAAGGAGTTAGGGCTGTAAATCCCCGAAACTCCCTAAAATCTCCATTCAAACATATATAAGGAAGTTACTGCTTAGAGATTGATTTTAAAAAGTGAGTAGAGTTTAGAAACTACATTATAAAATAAAATTAAGCTTGAATTTCATGTTAGATATCATATATCAAACCCCTGTATCATGGAATGAAGAGATTAGAAGAGAAAACTACATTCTAAACAAGGAGATATGGAGGCATGAGCTAGATCTTCAAATTGACACCAAAATAAGCTTCAAATCATCAATGGAGAATGAGAATCGTTGTTCACATATTCTATTTTCTCTTATACGGATATTGGGAAGAAATAAGAGAAATAGGGAAATACCTAGCTTATATACTTTGTATTATTCAGTGTTGTAAAAATCTCAACTAAGTCCCGGTTAATCTCCGATTAATCCCTAGGTGCTACCCGACCAATTGTAGGGCGCCTAACAATTAATCCATGCATAAAAATGAATGAAATAATAGAAAACGACGAAATTTGAACACTTTGAAGAAGTTCTATCTCAAAAGAAACCATTTGAGGAATGATTAGTGCTGTATTAATCATATTAACCTATTTTGTTGTGATATTAGTGGTATTCACAAACTTTGTTATAATATTAGTCTTATTTAATTATTGAAAATTTAACGTGTTGGTAATTAATGGTCCCCGATTAATCACTGTCTAATTGATTAATCCATTAAGCCCAGTCCACTGATTAGATAACCTTGAATGTTTTTTACAACCTTGGTAATATTACAAACTATCACCTCAAGTTATATACTTTATATGTACAGGTTAACCCATATGATAATTTAGTTGATTAACACTTTCATATTTTCGATCTTAGTTTTTCCTAGTTAATCTCTAACATTTTAACTACAATTTGGTTAATTTACTTAACTTTAGTTTTTCAACCTTAGTTTTTCATCATTATTCTCTATCATTTTAACTATGATATGTTTAATTTACTTACCTTAAGTTAACTTCCAACATTTGTCTAATCACTCCAATTTTATCCAAATTCAATTCCAAGCTTTTATTATATTTTCTTATAAAATTTAAACAATTTCCAAACACCATAATATAATTTATTCTTATTATTCTATCCTTATTTATTAAATTTAACTTTTAATTATTTTATTTAAATTTTAAATTTTTTCATCAAAACACCAACTTTTCGGCCCTAGAGAGGGTGTTACAAAATAGTGGAGCAAAACCATGAGTTTTTATGATTTCCTGATAGAAAATTGTTCATCCGTATTGGTCTTTTTATTTTATGTAACAATTTTTTTGAATTATTCACTTCAAGTGTTTGATAATTTGGCCCTCAATGACTTGTAGAATTCTGGTTCAACTGACCTTAGGAATAACCGATTTGGTTTTTGTTTCTTTTGGTTATCTTCTCCTTACAATTTTATCGAAATCCGAGGATCCAAATAGGATTTTACATCTTAAGAACCATCCTCTTTGAATATAATATGTTCAAATTAGTCATATACATGTTATCTGGTACATATGTGGTAAAATGAGCTTTTTTTTAGTTATACAAATTTCAACTCCCTATGGCTCACCTCTTGCCCCCAAAGTGACTTATGGTTTCTTTAAAACTATTGCTTTCGACCGTTCAGGTTCCATAACCTATTTTCCCATTTTAATTTCACTTTTTTTAGGAATATAAATGGGTTGTTTTTGCTGCTGATGTTCCGTCGCTACATCTGGGTAGACCTTAATTAGATACTTGGCTTCGAACTTATATGGCCTAATTACTTGCTTATTTTGTTTTAGCAGTTTTCAGAAAAGGTCTTCCTAAAACAATTAAGTTTTTATCCGATACGTCTAAATCACCCATGTCCAGAGTATAAAAATAAGTGGGAAAGATTAGATTATCCACTTGGACAAGAGCAACCTCCAATATACCTTTTGGGTGTATTATCGAGTGGTCAACCAACTGGATAATTGTCCTGGTCTTTTTTAAAGTTCCCAATTTTAATTTTTCAAAAACAGAAAAGGGAAGGACATTGACTGAGGCTCCCAAGACAAGCATGGCAATTGAAAAATTAAGGTTACCCAATTTACAAGGAACTGAGAAAATTCATGGACCTTGCATTTTGGAGGTAAACCTTTTTGCAAAATGGCGGAAATATTTTTGCCACCTTTGACAGTTTCATAGAATTTCATCTTTTTCTTAGAAATACATAAAAATTTTAGAAACTTTGCCTAACGAGGGATGTGTTGGATAACATCTAAAAGTGGAATATTTATTTCAACCTTAGGAAAAATTTCCATGATATCTTCATCCTCTCTTTCGCCCTTCGAACTCTCCAGTCTTGATGGGAAGGGTGGTAGGGGCTTGTATTCTTTCAGATTTGGTTGGACTAGGGTTGGAGTTTCTTTTTCTTCCAGCTTTTTGGATTCTTCTTCAACCAACACCTCTTTATACTCTTCCGCTTCTTTTTCAGGGTCTTTTACATCTTCTTCTTCAACTAGAACTTCTTCAAATTCTTCTTTATCTTTCTCTGCTTTAGATGTGCTTGGGTATCCATAACTTTTTCGACTTATCAAGGAAATATCACTCAAATTGTGCTTCAGATTGTTTTCAGTGTGACCCGGTAACTTTTCTTGAGATTCCATACGACCCACAGAAATGGCAAGTTGAGACACCTGCTGTTCCAAATTCTTGATACTAGCTTCGGTTTCTATCTGGAATGCTTGGGTGTTTGTGGCAAGACTCTTCACAATATCTTCTAAGGCCACACTGGAACTACTGGGTTGCTGATGAGAATTCTAGTTCTGAAAATTTGGGCTCTGAAAATTTTGTTGCTGAAATCCCGACTGCTGATAATTTTGCTGCTGATGGAATCTTGGTCGCATCTGAAATTTTTGTTTCTAATGAAAATTATTCTGGTAATTATTTTGATAGCCTTCAACAACTTTGACTGGAGCAACATCCTCTTGCAAAATCGGACACATATCCGTAGAATGTTCCGTCTTCAAACAAATTCCACATGGTTTCTTTGCAACTATTTTTTCTTTCGTCAGGATCAGAACAGCCTTCGTCAGTTTAGAAATTTGAGACTCTAGATGAGCATTGCTAACTTCTTTGACTCCCCTTGGTTGATATGGATACCATTTTTCCTTTTTACCAAAATGTTTCGACTCTATCGCAGGTTTCACGATCAGCTCCTGGATTTTGGTTGGTGTCATATCTCCTAAGGAACCACCACTGGAAGCATTTATCAAGCGTATCCCCATGGGTGTCAGTGTTGGATTAGTGTCTAAGGTTGTAACTATATTTGGGAAGTACTTGACCCGGTTGTGCATGGTCCTTTTGGGTTGCCTTTACCATAGCAACTTGATAGGATGATTTGTTAAGAGAGAAGAGATATTATTGTTAATATATTATGAAAATAATATATTAAAGGAATAATAATATTATTTGATTAATATAAGTCATATATTAATTGAGAATTAATTTGGTGACTTAAAGAGATTAATTGAATAAAGGGGCATAAACTGTCAAATGTGTGATAGTTGTGTTTAGGGCTACGAATCCTTATGGATATGGGAAGGGACGATTTTAAGGATATGGATATCTTAAAAATCATCCAAGGCCTTATCTAGAAGGATCTTTGGATTTCTTTGAGGCTAAGTTATCCAATTAGGGTTTTAGGTGAAACCCTAGGAGCTCATAGTATAAATAGACCCTTAGGATTGGAGAAATCGGCCACTCTATCTTTGAAGAAACCCTAGAGCCAATTTCTCTCTCCTCTCTCTCTCTCTCTCTCAAATCATCTTCTTGCTAGTTGGTGTTTGTAAGCCATTAGAGGAGTGACGATTGTGACTCTAAGCTCCAAGAAGAAAAGGTATCAAGAAAGTAATCCTAGGTATTGTTCTAGATCCTAATTCATATGATTAGAATCAATTGTTTACATTAGATCTAGTATTGAAAGTCTTGGATACAATGCATGTTCAATTAGAGAAACCTAGATCCAAGCAATTAGGGTTTTCATGTGCACATAGGAAAGTTCTTGTGGCTCAAATCCATCAGTCAGACCTTCACAGAAGCAGTTATAAAGTTGGTATTCATTGATCCCATGTTGGGAGCACCAAACCAGAATCTTCTTAAACCTTTCCTGGTAAGTATGTAAAGCTTCTCTTTTTCCTTGTTTGATACCAAGGATTTCTCTTCTGAGACTAGACCTAGCAATTTGTGTATTCGTGTCATGAAAACGTGTCAGCCACGTATTTGACACGATAGGATTACATGATGAGAAATAAGATTTATCTAAATTTCCAAGATATATTCGTGTCGTGTTGTGTCTCTTACAGATTCGTGTATTTGTGTCTGGAATTGCCAGGTCTATCTGAGACTGGAAACTCGCGTTTCTAGAAAATATTTCTCTAAGAACATCTTTGCGAGTTCTATCCAAGTGTTAATCGAACTGGATGGGAGTTCATATAACTATTCTCTTATTGAATTTCGAACCGAAAAGGGGAATGCCCTTAACTTTATATGGTCTTCGGTAACAACATGAGGCTTCATTCCTGAACAAACCAAATAAAATTTCTTCAGGAATTTATGTGGGTCTTCTTTTTCTAAACCTCTGAACATGGGAAGAAGATGTATCAGCCCATATTTGAGTTCGAAGTTGTAGGCTTCCGGAAAAGTGATGTAGAGGGGCTGCTTATTGACTTTTTGTGTGGCCCACTCTCTGATAGTCTTTTATGCTTCATCTCCACTCATGGTTGATTCTTCAGATTCGGTTTCTGAAGAGTCTATGGTTTCAAATTTAACAACAGAGGGTGGGGAGTAAGTTTTATAAGGATTGTTTGAAGGTGAAGTTGGGGGTACTTTTGGAAAAGACAAAAAATTCGAATCTGGTTTGTTCCACAAGGGACTACCTAGTAGTGTGGTGAGTTCTGGAGGTATTGAAGAGGATGATGATAAACCAAAGAAACCAGTTGCTTGTTTTCTCTTTGCTGCTTCTTTCTTCTGTTTTCTTGCGATTCTATCGATTTTTGGATCAAACTCTAAAGGTGTACCTGAACGAAAAATTATGGGCATAAAACTATTAAAAAGCATTGTGTCCCTGGCAACGATGCTAATTTGTTAAACTGGTTGTCGCACCCTATTTAAACAAATAAAATTTATCTCTGCTGGTTGCATTAAAAATATAGCACAGGGAAGCATGGTTGAATCCTTAGGGACACAACCTATCAGTCAATGCCTATTTGCATTAGGCACAATCTAGTCGATAAAAGCATAAATATAAAAGTGAGTTTTTGAATTAACTAAAAAAAAAAATTTGCATTTATATTAAATTAAACGAAAATCAATAATAAAAATGATTTCAATTTTGATGTGACTTTCCTAATCATGCAACCAACTCAGATCTGGTTATTCAGAATGCGTTCTATCTAAGCTGATATTGAGAAAAACTAACAAGCTCTAGTATAATCTCTTTTACCTTATTTATTTAACCAAAACAAGCTCTTTGAATTACCCCTAACTTTTACCTTATTTAGTTAACCAAAACAATCAGAAAAACTGCATTAAGTTTTGTGTAAAATTCCCAGTAATACTAAATACTTCTCACAAGCTTGGAAGCGTAAATATATAATTTTTCAATTTATATCAGAGTTAAATCGCAAAACGGAAACAATCTGATACATGTTACTTTACTAGTTGACAAGAACAATTACAGATTCTATTATCTGATTAAATAAAATGATAAAACCTTATCTAGGTGATCAGACTAACAAAAATTAAAAATCAAACATTCATTAAGTTCAAAACAGAAAAATCTAGATAGAAACACGAAACTGAAACCCGATCTGAAAACCAATCACATAAAAAGTACTAGTCTATACAGAACTGAAAACTATGGATTATCCAGACATGGAAATAAACGAAACTAAACTAGGAAATAGAAACATTTACTGATAAATCTAGATAAACTAAATATGAGAGATGATTCGTAGTCTTCAGATCTCCAAAAGTCGCTGAAAGATATCAGAAATCGCCTTCAGAAGGGTATTTTTCGCCTGGAATCATCTAACCTTCTCATCTGATAATGAGAATTGTATTTATAGGCGAACCAGAATCTTTCGGAGAGGAAACTGATAACATGTGATTGCAGGTTCGTCCTATTTGATCGCATGTTTCCTTAAAAATGTGTATCAGACCGATTTAATGACGTGCGTTGTTTTTCTGGGATTTTTGGACAAACTTGCAATCACAGTTTTGGGTATATGTGATCGCAGGTTTTGATTTTTTTTACTTCAGATGACTTCCACACAACTTAAATTAATCCTGGGAAATTTCATGGCAAACATGCGATCGCGATAAAAACATGTGATCACACCTACAATCACGTTTTTGGCCTATTTAATCGCAGATTTGGCCGTTTTCAAAAACATGAAAATCATCCAAAATTGTGTCTAGTTTCAATAACTTCTTGAATCTCATCAATCGGAGTTACACTTCATGAGATATGGTCAAAATATTGACAGGGGGTCAAAGCCGCCAACAACATCCTTTAGCTTCAAATTGTAGCAATCTATCTTCATATGATCAATTAGATAGGATGTTTCTTGCTCAAAGAATTTTCCAAGAATTCCTCAATATCCTTCTTCAGTTACAACTCCATATACTCTCCAAATATGCATCCAGCTGATCCCAAGGTACCGCTCCACTCCAATTATTTGAAAACAACATAAAACACGAGCAGTATGACAATTCTAAGAAAATACGTGAGATGAACATTATCTAAACTAATGCATATGAAATATCATAAAATATGATGCAAAATGATACAAAAATTAATATAAAAGAAGCATAAAATGGCATCTAATAATAAATGTGATCAACTCACCAAGTTTCAACCAAAGTATGATGAAGCCATCTTTTTGGGATACTCTACTAAATTTAAAGCTTACGGGGTTCTTAATCATTATACCCGTCTAATTGATGAAAGATATGATATAAATAATGATGACAATTTTGTTCGGAATTTAAATCTAATTCATGTTACAACTCACATCCTAGAGTCCTATGCTCCACCTCTTAGGTCTCTGAATCCCCAAGTTATCTATGAAGTTGATTTGGAAAGTTTGTTCAGACCTATAGAAACAACTGTTGACTCGGAATCTCGATTAAGACCATCTTCAACGCCAAATTCTCCTGTTTCTCAAAAAATATCTCGTTCGACCCCGACTTTTCCTCCATTTGATTATGAAGCATTCCCATCTTGGGTTGAGGGGGAGAATGCCTCTACTTTCATGCCACAAGGGTAGGGAAGTAATCCAATCCTTGAATCAAATGTTGATGGTTTTTAAGATGCAGCAGATCAATTTGCATAAATTGATCCTATTCCGTACAACAACGACGATGATGCTAATTTCTTTGACTTTTCGAACGAAGATGATGCATATATATATATATATATATATATATATATATATATATATATATATATATATATATATATATATGGTTCAAAGGTACGGGGGGGAGCATCATCCTCAAATTCAAACTATTCTAGGGGAGCAACATAACCCTATCATTGACATCGGATCATCTGTTGCACAAGAGTACATATATGGACAAAGTATCATCCTCCAGATCAAGTAATTGTAAATCTAAATGTTGGAGTTCAAACTCGCTCTATTGGTAATATTTAAAATGAATGTCACTTCTTGGAATTCATATCAGTGGTTGAACCCAAATCCATCAAATAAGCTTTAGAATATTCTAATTGGATTACTGCCATGCAAGAAAAGTTAGCCAAGTTTTAGCCAAATCAAGTACAGACTCTTGTCCCTCCGTCTCAGGATCACCCAATTGTCGGAACTCGATGGGTTTTCTGAAACAAGCTCGATGACGCATGAGTGATTATCCGTAACAAAGCAAGATTGGTGGCTAAAGGATCCACGCAGATTGCAGGTCAGGATTACTATGCGACCTTTTCACATGTTGCTTATCTTAAATCCATTCATATCTTTCTAGCTTAAGTTGCTCAAAAGGCCTTCAACGTTTACCAGATGGATGTCAAAAGTGCCTTCCTCAACGGTGAACTCGACAGTGAATTCTACCGTCAACAGCCTCCTGGTTTTGTCAATTTAGCCTATCAGAACTACTGCTACAAACTCCAAAAAGTTGTGTATGGATTTAAGAAAGCTCCTCGTGCCTGGTACGAGACTCTTACTTGCTTTTTGATGCGACCGGGTTTTCATTGAGGAGTTCTTGATCCTACCATGTTCAGAAGATCAAATGGAAAACATCTTGTGTGAGTTTAAATATATGTCGATGACATCATCTGTAACATCCTGTTTCCTGTCATTTCTTATTTCCGGAGCGGGAGCTGGAAGTCTTTTTGAAAATGATTTGGTCCATAAGAAGGTAATGTTTAGACCTTTTGGAAGGAGGCAATTATGGTTGCGAGATCTAAACCTTTGAATTGTGTTTTGGACCGAATGGTAGAACGAGAAAAGTCACAGGACGGTTTCTTGCATGAAATATGGATTTTTATCTGAGAAGTTTTAGTCCAAGATATTTAGATAAATTTTTATAGCTTCTCAATACCTTTCCGTCGATATAAAGAACGTCGAAAATGGAGTTGGAACGAAGAAGTTATGACCGTTTGAAGTTAGGACGATTTTTGGGTTAGCTGCGAACACAAGGCACAATTTGAGTACACAGCGTACTAGGGCATCCCTAGTATGTAGGGCGTAATTTAAGTATGCAGAACGTACGCAATCAGTGTCGAAACCCTATTTCCGTGGTTTGATCCCTATTGAAGCTCCTTAAGTTCTCCAAACCCATTCCATTCTCAGCCTCCACCTCTCCAACACTCTCTCTTGAAAACCTAACCCTAGATTAAGCCTTGTGAGCAAAAAGGAAGTGTTTTTAGGTGCTTTGGAGTGTTCTTGGTGCACCTTGGAGAAGAAGGAACTCATTGAAGAAGTGTTGGTTGCATTGGAGCTTATAGATCCAGACTTTATCCAGCTTGATCTTTCTTCTACACGTATAAAGTTTGAATCTTGATGATGAAATTATTAGATCTAGCTAGTTTTGGGTGCTATGAGATTTTGGTCACTTTAAGTTCATAAATTTTAGATCTTGAAAGTTTGTGACCTTATTATGGATAAAGTTGGAAACATTATCCATCTAAACATCATTTTGATTTAGATATGAAGGTTGAAGACTTGGACTTAATGGGTTAAGTTGAGAAAGATGCACTATTGGGTCCCTTTATGAATTAAATACTAGTTCTTGTTTGTTGGGACCTTTCTAATGGATAAATTTGGAAACTTTATCCATTATGGAGCTATTAGGAACCATAAAAATGTGGTCTTGATCCTTCTATCCCTTCCAAGAAAGAGTTGTAATGTCTTAATGGATTAATAAGTTAGGGTTATAGCTTTTGGACTTTCCTAGCAATGGAAATTCATAAAGGTGGAAACTTTATGACTTAAGACAATTTTTTGAGGCTAGATCTAAGTTTGGGTGAAAAGTCCTTAAGGGATTAAGTGCTTAATGGAAAGGATGGAGCCAACTCGAGTATGTTGAGCATAATTTTGATATGTTGGGTGTACTAAGCCATCCCATGTACACGAGGCATAAGTTGAGTACGTAGGGCGTACTCAACCAGCCTTGGAATTTGACTTTTTTTGACTTCATTAACCGTTGACTTTTGACCAAGTTGACTTTAGGTCAAACTTGATGGTTTTGATTTGTGATTAAGAGTTTATATGGTTATGATGTTAGTGGATCCACAGGAGCAAGCAGTGTAGCAAGGAGTGTTTCACAGTGTTCTTCGGTTCTTTATTTCAGGTGAGTTTTGCCTCATTGTACCGTGGGTCGAAGGCACCAATGTCGGCCCACTAGTTTTGGTTATCTATCAGTAGAAGGATGCTTTAGGGACTGTAAATAGTCATGTAGGATAGATGGATGACTCTTGATCTAGGCTTTATTTCATGTTCCTTGTTTGGTTGTGGCTCTAGAGTAGGATCACGTGTCCGGGTGGCTATCTCACCTTTGAATATATATCGTTGTACATTCTTGGGTTTGTTGATACATGGTATGTTTCTATGTTGTAGTGATCTGTTAGATCGGTATCCTGGTATATAGGATGTTGCTATGTTGTAGTGATATGTTAGATCGGTATCCTAATATATAGGATGTTGCTACGTTGTAGTGATCTGTTTGATCGGTATCCTAGTATATAGGATGTTGCTAGGCTATAGTGATCTGCTAGATCGTATGCTCGTATGTAGGACGTTGCTATGCTATAGCGCATTATTGGATATGTATGTTATATGTACTTTTTTGTTATCATCAAGTGGAGTTCCCTAGGGACTGTCTGTGGTCATGTTGGATAGCCTGAGAACTCTTGATCTAGACTTTCTTGCTTGTTCCTTGTTTGGTTGTGGCTCTAGAGTAGGATCATCTGTTCGGGTGGCTATCTCGCCTCTATCTACTTATGGTTATGCATTTCATGGAGGTTAGCTGGTAGTGGGACTATGTGCTGGGAGAGGACTAGTAGGCAAGAGTGAGATGAATGATTGATGTTTTCTGTATTACATGCCTACTTGATCCTTGTTTGTTTATATCTCGACATATGGTAGTGGTGGGTTGAGTCGGTCCTGCTTTGTGTTGTAGGACAAGATACCCGATGTCGGCTGGCTGTAAGTCGTAGGCACAAAGGCTCTAGAAGAGTGGTTAGGTTGAGGTGGCGGGCCAATAAACCTAAGGTATTCCATCTCGGGGATGACTGGACCCGTTGTATATTGGCATTCCAACCTAGGGTATTCCATGTAAGACCCCATTTCCAAGAGAAACGCTAAATCAGAAAATATGTTTTAAGTATTATTTATTATGATGTATGACTAGTGAAAAGTGTGTAACTGGCCTTATAATTGGTTTTGGGGAGTTCTAAAGTGTGCCTTTGGGATTCGTAGTGAGTAGAATGTTTGAATATATGGCTAAAGAATAATTAATTGGGTTCGTTTTGTAGTTCGTGGACTAATATTGGGAATATTTTGTAGAAGAGAGGTTACTTGGGTAAATATGGATTTAATTTGAAAGGAAAAGAGGAGGGAAGGACTGAATAAGTCATACTTGAAAATTTGGGGGTTTAAAAGGTAAATCCTGGATTAGTTTTCGAAGGATTGTCAAAGGGGAGGGCTGTTAGGTAAATATAGTACCTAAATTGTAAAAGATTTTAATGCTGAGGGTTTAGATGGTAAATGTTGGCCTTCATTTGAAAGAAATGTCAATGGGGAGGGGTCATTTGTGACATTATGGAAATAAGTTTGTGGGGGGATCGGGGTATATAACCCATCACCCCCGTCCATACCCTAACCCTAAGGAGGCCATCTACACCCGCCACCTTCCCCACCCTTATACCTCCCTCACCGGCACCGTCATCTCCGGACCCTCCTACCGCCGTTCATCAACCTCTAGCCGAAACCCTTCATTCGTGTTCCGATCCGGCGAGTCCAGCCGACTGCCGCTGCTGCCTCGCCATCCAAACGCCACAGGGACCACCGAAGCCGCCGGGATACCGAGCCTGCTGTCGATGACGTTGTGCGCAACCGGAGGAGCCGACAGAAATCGATGATTGAAGCGGAGGTCGTTGTCGCGCGGGCCAGGAACTATCAGGAAGCTCTTGGTGTGCCAACCGCCACCTCGTGTTCTCCTCTCAGCCGCCACCACTCGTGTCACGAGTTTTTCCGGCCAGTCGAGCCACCAAGCGTAGCAACGTGTGTCTTCCGACGAAGAGCAGTCGATGACGTGACCGCCAGGGTGTCCGTCGCCATAGTTTCTGCCAACCTCCGTCTTCCTTTCTTTTTTGTCATCGTAAAATCACCACTGCAGCTGCTGCTCTTCCGCCGTTTACCACCCCGAAGGTTCACCTTGTTCATGCTCCACGAGGGTTCAAGTGTGCTGCTGTTTCAAGTTCCTGCGGTGTGTATTTGTTATTTTCATGGAGTGGTGTTTGGGTGTTTATTTGACTGGAAAAGCCACCACCACCACTTACCACCACCGGCCACCACAAGGGTGGCTGTGTGTTTGTGTGTGTTATTATTAGTGTGTGCGCGTGTGTATTATCGAGTTGTACATTTTAATGGTGCCAATAATAATAGAAATCTCAAACCACCACCGTAGGGTGGTGGCTGCCGCCTCCTGCCGCCACCGGCCACCATGTCGGGTGGCGGTGTGCTTGTCTTGTGAGTTGACTCGATTGGGGATGCTTGAAACCCTAATGGGCCTTGTTAGCCTAACGGGCCCAATGAAGCCTAATGGGCTTAGTGAAAACCCTAATGGGCTTAATGATATTCCAGTGGGCCTAATAGGCCCAATAAAGCCCTAATTGACATATAAGGCCAACAAATTGATAAATGGGCTAATATTTGGATTGAAAAATCCTAATGTCAATGAAACCCTAGTTTTAAGAATTAATCGGGACACACACACGAGAATTATTTAATAACTTGAGATATTAAATAATAATCATCAGCAAAGATTAATCTAAGCGATATTGGGCTTAATGGATTAAGTCCTTAGAGGATTAAGTCCTTAATGGGTTAAGTAGGAAACTTAACCCTAATTATCATTTTATGTGAAACCCTAATTTCACTTGGGTTTATTGTCGGGCCTTTCTATTGGAACTTGATGATTGAGTTATTAAATGGGCTATCCAAGATCAAGCAAATGGTCTAGAGTAATTTAATGGGCCTAGGGTAAGGCCCATGTAAGGGGCTTAGGCCCAATTTGGAAAATTGGGCCATAGATGGGCCATAGTTTTGGCCTTAATGATTATATGATGTTGGGCCTAGAATGAGATCATGTATAAGCCTAGGCCTAATTTGGAAAATTGGGCCATGTGTTGGGCTTTGATTCCTAATTGACTTTGGGCCTACGGATTGGACCTTAGGCTTGAATAAGCCAAGCTAGGAGTAATGTAGTAATTACCCAAAGAATGTACGTATGGTTAGGTATTGGGGCCTAATTATTAATTGGGTGTTATTTTGGTGTTGACAGTTCGGGAATCTGTCAGCCAGCAGCTGGGGTCGAGTCTGTGGGACTTCAGCAAGTGTGGGATTGTGTCTTTCGGACTCCAGCAGTGTGAGGTGAGCTACCTTCCAGTAGCAGTGGGTCTATGGCCACAATGCCGGCCCACCAGTAGGAGTTGTATGTTAGATGATTGTCTTTGTGATATCATCTAGGTTTGCTACTACCTGATATGTTATATGCTGACATGATATGTATATGTGATAGCAGTAGAGTTCGGTTGTTAGGACCGAAGGGTAGGTCAGACACCCTAGATATGTCTGATAGTATGTGATGATATGTTTATATGCTGGCATGATATGTTATATGTGATAGTGGTAGTAGGAGGGGAATAGTCCCCAAGTTCGGTCGTTAGGACCGAAGGGTAGATCGGACACCCCAGATATGTCTGATAATATGTTATGTTATGATATATGTGATAGTAGCAGTAGGGGGTGAAATAGTCCCCGAGGATTGGTTGTTAGGACCGATGGGTAGTCAGCACCCCAGAATGGCTTGACATGGGAAGTCAGCACCCCAGAACGGCTTGACACGGGTAGGCCGGCACCCCAGAATGGTCGTACCGGGTAGGTCGGGCACCCCAGAATTGCCTGGCAGTATGTATGATATGTGATTGTATGGTATGTGGTATGATGGGGGAACTCACTAAGCTTCGTGCTTATGGTTTTCAGTTTTGGTTTCAGGTACTTCGTGTTTAAAGGAAAGGAGCCGGCTTGATCGCAGCGCATCACACTATGTTTTTCGCACGTGAGATCTTTGGGATTACATTCTGATATGGTTTTATGATAATATGTTTTGATTACTGACACTTTGGTTTGACACAATATATTATTATGAATGTTTTTTTTTTACCAATGGTTTTATGTAATGACTTAATTAAAAATGAAATTTTTGGCTTTGAAAATTGGGATGTTACAAGTTGGTATCAGAGCCTTGGTTTGAGGGATTCGGGCACACTCACGGGTGTGTCTGAACTCAAACTAAGGACTTGGTATGAAAATTTTCAAAAGTAAAATCATTTTATAAAAAGAAGTTTGGAAAGAGAAAAAAAAGGTTGAAAAGAACAAGGTGTGTGATGCATGCAATCAGCCGAGCTCAAGTAAGTCTTTCCCAAGATATCCATACATGTTATGAGATGTTATGATATGATTTGCTTATGAGAACTGCATGCTAGATTAGGGCTAAGGATCTAGGAGGATGCCTTATATGCCTATTATATGTGCTTGTAGACTTGCATGCTAGTATTGATCAGTCAGTGATAGGATAGCCTGTTTAGGTTATGCCTGATTGTATGACCCTTTGAATTTCATGTACGGATTCCTAATTAGAAGATAAAATGATTTGATTGGAATATGATGGTTAGATTTTCCATTGTCTGAATGCTGCTTGCTTTGTGCTTTGTGGACTCTTAGTAATGTGAGTTAGCTATTAAGTGAATATGCTAAGTCACATGTGGCACAGGCTGGATAATCTCAGAGTGATAGATTTGACCTTATTGCGCAACTCTTGTTTGAGTCTAACCATTAAAGGGATGAGTCTGTTACTTGAAGGATTATCTGATCTCTGTTGCATGTGGCTATATTCATGAGGTAGCTAGTTTACATTAGTGGGAATCTTTAAACAGCTGAGGACTGGGCGAGTTCGGGAACCTAGGGAAGCCTAGGATATATTTCAGTGGGTTAGTAGTGAGGCTCAGTGAGACTTGGGTGTACCAGTTGAGGAAGTGACTTGGAGGATCCGGGAGGATTGCTGAGGAAAGTATGGATAGGTGTTGAAGGTAGTATTGGGCCCGTACTAATGAAAGCACATGATCCATACTCGAATCAGTGAGAGTCTTGGAGAATCTGAGAAACTTCAGGAAAGAGTTTGTGACCCAGTTTGGGGACAGAGGATGTTCCAGTTGCTGCAACTTAGCCATTGGCAAGTGAGTTAGTGAGCGTGGCAGGGTGTCAAACCCTGAGGGTTATGATTTCCATGAAGTTGCATATGCGAGATCGATTTGGAGCACTTTGAGAAGAGAGGTTTGTGCTAGGTGCGTATAGTAAGGGTCCCGGGAAGAGACCCATGATTTTTGATCATCGGGTGAAAGGCCAGTAGGGCATGAGTTAGTGCAGCGCATACGAGAAAGTACACGAGGGAGTTTGTCACTCCAAGGGTTCATGTTGCTACAGGGTAGCAGGATTGGTCATGTCAGCAGAAGGGGATCAATATTCCTCCAGATGTTGCGGGTATGTCATCTTATTAGATGGATATTGGGAATACGTATCGCTTTGGGATTGCGAGTGAGTTTGGATAAGTTGGATCTTGGGTCGGTTTCTGGTAGTGTTTGGGTTATCAAGGATCATATATGTCATCCTGCATGCTGAAAGGTCCTTGATGAACCCACAAAGAGACGCATCTTGCGGAATGCGTTTCGCGTGTACCGTTATTATTCCGGATCTTTGTCGGGATCTGTGTAGAAGAATTAGTTAGGGATACTCGGTTAGGACTAGAGCTATAGTTCTCCAGTGAAGTCAGCATTCAAGGGTTCTATCATTGTTCAGGCGTGGTCAGCAATTGTTTATGGATGAACTTTGGAGTTCAAGGCACTACCGTTTCTAGGACAGAACTGGTGACAGGAAGAGGGTAGTGTCAGTCGCGAGTGTTAGATGCATAAGTGGTTGGTCATTGGATGTTCAAGAGAATTGTGTTTACGCATGGGCTATGTTCGGTTGGAGTTCAGTGTTATTGCATAATTGGGAGTGGGGACGAGGATTCGTCAACTAGAGTGAAGATTAGGGTCTTCAACTGACAGCATGTTAGATGGACTGAGGTGTCAGACTGGATCAGATTTCAAGAGTACTCATCGAGACTTCCGAGGATAGGAGATCTCAAGGTTTAATCGGCGATTAAACGCTAGCATTGGCAGGCACAGGTTGCCATCAGTGGGATATTAGAAAGCGAGAAGGATTGGAAATCCTTCAAATCTCATGTAATGTGAAGACTTAGTCGAATCTAAGTGGGGGAGAGACTTTTTATAAAGTTCTCCAACTATGAGTTCTGGTTGCGCAAGGTGCAATCTCTTGGCCACCTTGTCAACCAAAAGGGTATTCTAGTTGATTCGGCCAAGATAGAGGTCGTGATGCAGTGGGAGATTCCGAGGTCTCCATCTGAGATTCGGAATCCCCTGGGTGTACCAGTTATTACTGAAGATTTATACGGGCCTTCTCCGAGATTTAGGTTCCTTTGACCCGAATGACCAGGAAGTCGATGGCCCTCCACTGGTGGCCTAAGCAGCAGACAGCTTTCAAGGCTCTCAGACAGCGGTTGTGCGAGACACCGATTCTCACCCTGCCAGAGGGTGTAGATGATTGCGTGGTTTACTGTGACGCTTTGAACACAAGCATGGGTGCGATACTGATACAGTGGGGTCACGTGATAGCAGGTTTAGGGAACCAGGTTAGAGTTCCGGTTAGGACTTGAGTTCAGTTGAGGGTTAGGTCGAGTGCGTGTTTGACTCAGTATCGAAAGTGTTGTAAGACTACGGGGGTAGCCGTAGCATTCACTAGTAGTCAGATAGTATGGAAAGTGTTGTAAGACTGCGGGTGTAGCCATAGCATTCACTAGCAGCAGATAGTGTGAGGGGTGTTGTGAGTCTGCGGGTATAGCCGTAGCATTCACCAGATTGCCAGATAGTATCAAAGTGTTGTAAGTCTGCGGGTGTAGCCGTAGCATTCACTAGCAGGTAGATAGTGATAGAGTGTTGTAAGTCTACGGGTGTATAGTTGTAGCATTCACTAGGTTGGTAGATGGCATGAACGTGTTGTTAGAACGCGGAAGGAACAGTAGTACCCACCAGTTCGGGTGCAGCAGTGAGGATATGGAAATCCACATATTGGATTTCAGTGTTACCCAGATGGATTAGATCAGTTTGAGCCAGTGATGAGACTGTAGTAGCACCACTACAGTTATGGGATCAGGAAAGCAATGGACTGTATAAAGATTGCTTGTGATATAAGTCTACCATCGGTTAGGTGGCAATCACTGTTAATCTTGGATTGGATGACGTCAGGATTCGACGCATGGTCCCGATCGGTTAGACTAGGAGGTTGTTAGAGCCACAGTGACAGGATAACTAGTGGCAACTAATTCCAGAGAAGGAATTCGTTTAGAAGTCGTGTGAGGCGACTAAGTGGGAGTCCTTTGGCTCCGCAGCCGGGCAGGAACCCGACATTTCAGATGATTGGCGAAAAAATAGAGGCCAAGGAGGTATCGTTAGATTTTGGAAAGTATCTATGTAGCAGCATACTGCTTCAGGCAGTTCAGTGTTGAAGCAGTTTCAGTGTTTGGGCAGTACTAGCATTTATGTTTCAGGTTGCAAGTACGGACATAATATCTGGTTGATTGGGAAGTGACAAGTCACTCCTAGCAGGATTAGCTGAGCCTCGACCAAGAATAAGTGATTTGCAGGGGTAATTAGGTCTGTAAATCTGTTTTATAGTGGGAGCCTTGAGTTATTGAAAGTTGAGTAGTCGGTCGAGGGATAAACGGACTGGATTCATCGATGATGAATCAATATGAGTGGTCTGTCAGGGAATCAGACCATCTCGAGATAGTAGATTCGGACGAAGTAGATGTGAACTTGTTGTGAGGAATTCGTTCACCTGCGGATTTTAGGGCTTTACGAGGATTGGTCATGGCTACCCTGGGAAGGCTAGGGTGTGGCCAGGTTGGTGACCATGCTACTAGAGTGGTTGGGCGGGTAAGGAATGGTAAGGAATGATTTCGAGGACGAAATCTAATTTAAGTGGGGGAGACTTGTAAGACCCCGTTTCCAAGAGAAACCCTAAATATAAAAAAAATATGTTTTAAGTATTATTTATTATGATGTATGATTAGTGAAAAGTGTGTAACTGGCCTTATAATTGGTTTTGGGGAGGTCTAAAGTGTGCCTTTGGGATTCGTAGTGAGTAGAATGTTTGAATATATGGCTAAAGAATAATTAATTGGGTTCATTTTGTAGTTCGTGGACTAATATTGGGAATATTTTGTAGAAGAGGGGTTACTTGGGTAAATATGGATTTAATTTGAAAGGAAAAGAGGAGGGAAGGACTGGATAAGTCATACTTGAAAATTTAGGGGTTTAAAAGGTAAATCCTGGATTAGTTTTGGAAGGATTGTCAAAGGGGAGGGCTGTTAGGTAAATATAGTACCTAAATTGTAAAAGATTTTAATGCTGAGGGTTTAGATGGTAAATGTTGGCCTTCATTTGAAAGAAATGTCAATGGGGAGGGGTCATTTGTGACATTATGGAAATAAGTTTGTGGGGGGATTAGGGTATATAACCCATCACCCCCGTCCATACCTTAACCCTAAGGAGGCCATCTACAACCGCCACCTTCCCCACCCTTATACCTCCCTCACCGGCGTAGTCATTTCCGGACCCTCCTACCGCCGTTCATCAACCTCCAGTCGACACCCTTCATTCGTGTTCCGATCCGGCGAGTCTAGCCAACTGCCGTCGCTGCCTCACCATCCAAACGCCACAAGGGCCACCGAAGCCACCGGGATACCGAGCCTGCTGCCGATGACGTTGTGCGCAACCGGAGGAGCCGACAAAAATCGATGATTGAAGCGGAGGTCGTTGTCGTGCGGGCCAGGAACGATCAGGAAGCTCTTGGAGTGCCAACTGCCACCTCGTGTTCTCCTCTCAGCCGCCACCACCGGTGTCACGAGTTTTTCCGGCCAGTCGAGCCACCAAGCGTAGCAACGTGTGTCTTCTGACGAAGAGCAGTCGACGACGTGACCGCCAGTGTGTCTGTCGCCATCGTTTCTGCCAACCTCCTTCTTCCTTTCTTTTCTGTCATCGTAAAATCATCACTGCTGCCGCTGCTCTTCCGCCGTTTACCACCCCGAAGGGTCACCTTGTTCATGCTCCACGAGCGTTCAAGTGTGCAGCTGTTTCAAGTTCCTGCGGTGTATATTTGTTATTTTCATGGAGTGGTGTTTGGGTGTTTATTTGACTGGAAAAGCCACCACCACCACCGTGAGGTGGTGGCTGCCACCACTTACCACCACCGGCCACCACAAGGGTGGCTGTGTGTTTGTGTGTGTTATTATTAGTGTGTGTGTGTGTGTGTGTATTATCGAGTTGTACATTGTAATGGTGCCAATAATAATAGAAATCTCAAACCACCACCGTAGGGTGGTGACTGCCGCCTCCTGCCGCCACCGGCCACCATGTCGGGTGGCGGTGTGCTTGTCTTGTGAGTTGACTCGATTGGGGATGCTTGAAACCCTAATGGGCCTTGTTAGCCTAACGGGCCCAATGAAGCCTAATGGGCTTAGTGAAAACCCTAATGGGCTTAATGATATTCCAGTGGGCCTAATAGGCCCAATAAAGCCCTAATTGACATATAAGGCCAACAAATTGATAAATGGGCTAATATTTGGATTGAAAAACCCTAATGTCAATGAAACCCTAATTTTAAGAATTAATCAGGACACACACACACGAGAATTATTTAATAACTTGAGATATTAAATAATAATCATCGACAAAGATTAATCTAAGCGATATTGGGCTTAATGGATTAAGTCCTTAGAGGATTAAGTCCTTAATGGGTTAAGTAGGAAACTTAACCCTAATCATCATTTTATGTGAAACCCTAATTTCACTTGGGTTTATTGTCGAGCCTTTCTATTGGGCCTTGATGATTGAGTTATTAAATGGGCTATCCAACATTAAGCAAATGGTCTAGAGTAATTTAATGGGCCTAGGGTAAGGCCCATGTAAGGGGCTTAGGCCCAATTTGGAAAATTGGGCCATAGATGGGCCATAGTTTTGGCCTTAATGATTATATGATGTTGGGCCTAGAATGAGATCATGTATAAGCCTAGGCCTAATTTGGAAAATTGGGCCATGTGTTGGGCTTTGATTCCTAATTGACTTTGGGCCTACGGATTGGACCTTAGGCTTGAATAAGCCAAGCTAGGAGTAATGTAGTAATTACCCAAAGAATGTACGTATGGTTAGGTATTGGGGCCTAATTATTAATTGGGTGTTATTTTGGTGTTGACAGTTCGGGAATCTGTCAGCCAGCAGCTGGGGTCGAGTCTGTGGGACTTCAGCAAGTGTGGGATTGTGTCTTTCGGACTCCAGCAGTGTGAGGTGAGCTACCTTCCAGTAGCAGTGGGTCTATGGCCACAATGCCGGCCCACCAGTAGGAGTTGTATGTTAGATGATTGTCTTTGTGATATCATCTAGGTTTGCTACTACCTGATATGTTATATGTTGGCATGATATGTATATGTGATAGCAGTAGAGTTCGGTTGTTAGGACCGAAGGGTAGGTCAGACACCCCAGATATGTCTGATAGTATGTGATGATATGTTTATATGCTGGCATGATATGTTATATGTGATAGTGGTAGTAGGAGGGGAATAGTCCCCAAGTTCGGTCGTTAGGACCGAAGGGTAGATCGGACACCCCAGATATGTCTGATAATATGTTATGTTATGATATATGTGATAGTAGCAGTAGGGGGTGAAATAGTCCCCGAGGATTGGTTGTTAGGACCGATGGGTAGTCAGCACCCCAGAACGGCTTGACACGGGTAGGCCGGCACCCCAGAATGGTCGTACCGGGTAGGTCAGGCACCCCAGAATTGCCCGGCAATATGTATGATATGTGATTGTATGGTATGTGGTATGATGGGGGAAGTCACTAAGCTTCGTGCTTACGGTTTTCAGTTTTGGTTTCAGGTACTTCGTGTTTAAAGGAAAGGAGTCGGCTTGATCGCAGCGCATCACACTATGTTTTCCGCATGTGAGATCTTTGGGATTACACTCTGATATGGTTTTATGATAATATGTTTTGATTACTGACACTTTGGTTTGACACAAGATATTATTATGAATGTTTTTTTACCAATGGTTTTATGTAATGACTTATTTAAAAATGAAAATTTTGGCCTTGAAAATTGGGATGTTACATTCCATTCCAAGGTTGTCTGGGCCTGGGGTATTCCAACCCGATGGTTGATTGGACCCGACATGCATGCTTGTATGTTTATCATATGGGGTATTTTAAGGGAAACTCACTAAGCTTCTTGCTTACCTAGTTGCTTATTGTTTCAGGTATCATTGGTTTTCTCGGGAAGGCGAAAGCGTGACTGTATACATTCAATAGTAGCAATGAAGACTCCACGTTTTAAATATTACGCTGAAATTATTATAAATGTATTTGGAATAAAAATTTTCTCAATATTGGTTTTCTAATTGGAAGGATTTACTTAAATAAAAATGAAAATTTTTTGTTGTCAAAATGGGACGTTACAAGTTGGTATCAGAGCCCTGGTTTGAGAGAATTGGAGGAACACTTGTGTGAATCCAATATCGAACTAGGATCTGAGAGTTTTTGCAAAATGTTTTTCAAAAATAATTTATAATAAAATGGTTGGGTTTGAGAGAATTGGAGGAACACTTGTGTATATCCAATATCGAACTAGGATCTAAGAGTTTTTGCAAAAAAAATTTTGAAAAATAACTTATAATAAAATGGTTGGGTTAAGGACATGGGCTTGGTCTCTTGTCATGTTCTTGTTTGATTGTTGGCATGGGATCGAGAACGTGGGCCTTGACTTAACTTTGGCTTTTTCAAGAAGATCCGGTGTATACAGTTAGCCAGAGCTCGAACAGGTGAGTGGTTCCCAAAATACCCATACTTGTTATATTTTCTATGTTTAATTTTGCTAATATATATGAATTGTTAGAGAAAGCATGCTAATGGATAAGGTTCTTTTAGAAACCGTTTAATAGAAGTGCCTGAGTTCAGTATCGCTTTATGATATAGGGAGTTGCTTTATTTATGTTATTGAGTGTGTGTTTACTATGTGTATGTTGATTAGTTGTATATGGTCGGGATTGAATAGCCCTAGAATGATCGACTTGGCCTTACTTCTTGTTCCTTGTTTGGTTGTGGAGTTAGGGTAGAGTCGATTATTCAACAGTCTATCTGATCTCGTATTGTGTACAATAAGAATGCACAAAAGCAACCGATAGTGCAGGAGCGAGGGTAATCCTAGGAGAAGTTCCTAAGAAGTTAATTGTAGCTTGTAGGAAAAGTGGGTGTTAGCACACCTAGGGGTGGTCTAGTACAGTGACTTAGAACCTTGGGGCAATTCTGAATCGACTACGTATAGGGGTGGAAGGTAGTATCGGCCCGTACTACTGAAAGCATAGGATTTGTATGAGATTCAGGAGGAGTCTCAAGGCTACTAAGGAAATAAAAGGAGTAGGGCCTGGCGTGTTGAGAATTATATTATGGATGTCTGATCTTTCCTTGATGTGTTTTCAGTATGGAGGCAATTCAGGGTTCGGGATCAGGAGCAGGCAGCACTGGAAGAGCAGGTCTGAGTGGGGAGGAGATTAGTGGGATCATTACTGTAGAAGTGGCCAAGGAGATTAGGGAGGAGACACCGGAGTTATTCGAGATGGTCAAGACTCCCATGATTCATTTTTTCGATGATTGCTACGCTGCACTTTCTGAGGTTGTTGTTGTTGCATCTACCGTGGTTGTTGTTGCCGTTCGGACTCGAGGAGAGAGATATTTCCAGCACCGGGGCTTCGATAATATGAAGTCCCCAGAGTTTGATGGGGTCTCGAACCCGATTGTAGCGATGAGACGGCTGTCTAACGTGGAGGGTTGTTTCTTCACGTGTTCTTGTCCGGATGACCATAAGGTCAGGTGCGCCCTGAACCTTCTCAAGTTGGGGGTAAATGATTGGTGGAGAGTGGTGATTGGTGCTTACACTCTGGAGCAAAGAGTTGCGGTGTCTTGGGAGTAGTTCTCGAAGATGTTCCGTGTGAGATATGTTCCCCTGGTGGAGAGGGAGAGGTTAGCTTAGGAGTATTTGGATTTGAGGCAGACGATCGAGTCGGTGACGGAGATCACCAAGATGTTCACTGAGAGGGCCATGTTTAATCCTGATTTAGCTACTTCGGAGCAGTCTTACATGAGTCGGTATTTGGAGATGCTTAGGATGGATATTCGACAGTTCGTTTCCATCTAGCACTATGGTTCTCTTGTTGTTCTTTAGGATGCCGTAAGGAGGTGCGATATTAAGATAGAGACTTCGATCATAGAGTAGTGTCAGGCTTCAGATCTGTCCCAACCTATAGCAAAGCAGTTCAAGTTTGCCGGCCAGAGTTCGGGAGTAGCTAAGGGGAGGTGCAAATCTTTTTATGTCACAGGTATGATGAGGAGGGCCATTTTAGTAGATATTGCAGGCAAAGTGTGCGAGTTTGTTTCCAGTGCATCAGGAAGGCCACAACAGAGCTGGTTGTCCTTTTATTGTTTTCGGTGAGGTGATGGATCCTACACCCTTGGCTTGGTAGTTACCTGACGGTCGTCATGGGACGACCGGAGCCCCAAGGACCTAGAGTTGATTTGGAAGATCTTCTATTCAATAATTGTGGTGGTATTTGTATTTATCTGTAATTTCTATTTCTGTTTCAAAATTCAGTTGTAATCTTGGCTGATCATTGGAATTATCTTAGTTAGGTCAGTTAAATTTGATTTCTTATTTTGAATGGATTAATTATCTTGTCCTCGATTTTATGCGTGTTGGAATTTATGAAAGTTGTGTGGGCTCGTCAAATTTTAGCATGTAGGATAATCTGAGAACTCTTGATCTAGGCTTTCTTGCATGTTCCTTGTTTGGTTATGGCTCTAGATATAGGATCATTTCATGGAGGTAGGTTGAGGCAATCCTGCTTATGGTTATGCATTTCATGGAGGTTAGCTGGTAGTGGGACTGTGTGCTGGGAGAGGACTAGTAAGCGAGAGTGAGCTGTGTGATAGTTGTTTTCTGTATTATGTGCCTACTTGATCCTTGTTTGTTTATATGTCGATATATGGTAGTGGTAGGTTGAGGCGATCCGACTTTATGTTGTAGGACAAGATACCCGGTGTGGGCCGGTTGTAAGCCGTAGGCACGTAGGCTATGGAAGAGAGGTTGGGTTGAGGCGGCAGACCAGTAAACCCAGGGTATTCCATCCAGATGATGACTGGACCCGTTATATATTGGCATTCTAACCTGGGGTATTCCATCTTGAGGATGACTGGACCCCGTGGTTGACTGGGCCTGGGTATTCCAACCCGATGGTTGATTGGACCCTACATGCATGCTTGTATGTGTTGGTGATTTTGCATCATCAATGTGTATTTAAGTGTAATGGATTTACTTGTTGACCCAAAATCAATCTTGATGAATATTAAACAAGTAGGAAGGTGCGGAGTGCGCACTTGTTTGAGTTTATTCAAGATTCAAAGTAGACTGTCATTTAGGGGCGAAGCCCGTAAACGAACAGGGGTCCAGGGGCAGTGCCCCTGGGAGCGGGGTCCAAGGGGCAGAGCCCCTGGTTGGGATCGAGCTATATAAAAAATGCCTTAGAAATCTGAATTTTCTATAAATGAACCCAATTTTTTGACTTCGTTTTAACCCTTTTTAATGATCCGGTTTTAGTGATAGTTTGTGACTGTTATAAACCGTTTTGACAGTTGGAGTAGTTTTTGGACAAAGAAAACTGCCTTGACAGTTTTCAGACAAATGATATACATAATCATTCTTTGGTCATTATTTTCCTGGTACAAGAACAATCACGAAATCATAACTTCATATTCTCTATTCTAGAAACTCTTCTGAGTCTTATCCAATTAAAGGTTGGGAGTACCACCCAAATACTTTAACCTAAAAGTGTTTAACACGATTCTCAGGATTTCCAAGTCTTTCCATACCCCAATTTTCTAACAGTATGTTTATCGTATGGGGTATTTTAGGAGAAATTCACTAATTTTCGTGCTTACCCAATTGCTTATTGTTTCAGGTATCATCGGTTTTCTCGGGAAGGTGAAGGCGTGGTTGTACACATTCATCAGCAACAATGAAGAATCCGTGTTTCAAATATTACTCTGAAATTATTATAAATTTATTTGGAATAAACGTTTTCTCAATATTGGTTTTCTAATTGGGAGGATTTACTTAAATAAAAATGAAATTTTTTGGTTGTGAAATTGGGATGTTACATCATCTTTGGATCAACTGATCCGATGACGGTTGCTAACTTTTCCAAGCTGATGGTTAGCCGATTCCAGATGAGCATTAATCGTGAGTTAAGTTTCTTTCTCAGATTGCAAGACAAACTAACAAATTGAAGAATCGTCATTCACCATGAGAAATACATTTCCAAACATCTAAAAAGTATTTAATGGACATTTTTGCTTCATCAAAAGTTCCAATAAGCTTTGTGATGGGTTTTAGCCATAAGATCTTTCCTATGTGCGCATGCAAAACCCTAATGCTCGGATCTAGGGTTTCTAATAAACATGCTTTGAATCCAAGACTTCTAATAACTAATTAGGCTAAACAACAACATTGAAATAGATCTAGAACCATACCTTTGAGTTCCTTTGTTGATCTTGAGGTCTTGGAGCTTCTAGAGTCACAAATGTCACTCCTCTGATGGCTTACAAACACCAATAGCAAGGAGGATGATTTAGGAGAGAGGAGAGGGGAGGAATTTGACCAGAGGTTCCTTACTTTAGGCTATCACACGAATTCCTTATGCCATGGGGTCTATTTATACTTGTAGACTCCTTAAGGATTACAGATAAGTCCCTTTCAGATAATCTTCTCTTAAGGCTATCCAAATCCATTCCTAGATAACTCTAATGGACGATTTTAGCTATCCTAAAGCTCTAAGAATCCGTCCAAACCATATCCTAATGGATTTACAGTCTAAAGTTTAACTATCAAACAATTGACAGTTTATACCCCTTTATTTAATTAATCTCTTTAAGTCACCAAATTAATTCTAATTAATTCTATGACTTATATTAATCAAATAACAATATATTATTCATTATATTATTCCCATAATATATTAATAATATTTACTCTCTCTTATTAAATCATCCTATCAAGTTGCTATGGTGAAGGCAACCCAAAAGGACCATGCACAACCGGATATAGTTACAGCCTTAGACACTATTCCAACAGTCTCCCACTTGGATAAGTCTAGTAACTATACAAGTACAATTCGGTTTGCAATCGTAGCTCTCAAAGACGCTGTCAAACTCTGATCTAATCAATCTTGTCCTTTAGATAAGGAATCGTACAGTCCTCTGTTAGATATCATGCTGACAATCCTATGGAATGGTTAGTCAAGCATTTAGGTTTCTCGATCTCTGATTTATTTGACATAGAACTTAATCGAACACATCAATTCAGTTCTGACCGTGCCCGGCACATAAGTCAAATCAAATCATCGAGCGGCCGAGATATCGCTTTTACCTTCTTAGATAAAAGTTACAGATAAACTTCGACTTATATGCATTTACTTATTCATTAACCAACTATACACAACAATGCGTTTTATAACACCGATTTACTGATGCGTTTTCGCATTATCAATGTACAACCAATTAACAAATAACAAACCATATATCTAGGTTTTAAGACTATATGATATTATCGTCTTGCGATCACCCTTTTATATCTTATTCCATAAGGTGATTCCAGCAAGCGCGGGTTTGTTCCAATGCTCAAAACTAGTTCATAAGCACTCATGAACGTTGCAGCAACCCTTTGCTATGTCTAACACCATTTAGACATTCTACACACCAATTCATGACAATCTTCATTCATATCTACTTCCAACATATGAACGATTGTGGACAATTTGAACAATTCTATTATTCTTAATAATTTCAATTATTCTGGAAGTCAAAACATGCAAAGTGAAACAATAGTCAAACAATTAACATGAGACAGTAACATTACTCATAAATAAAACTCCTTTATTTAATCATCAAATGTTAATTACATTTATCTATTACACGTTTCAAATACTATCTAATCTATGCTAATATCATCCTTTAGCCCAATGCTCCTAGCATGCTGTAAGTGCTTAACCCTACTCAGTCCCTTCGTAAGCGGATCTGCTGGGTTATCTTCTGATGATATCCTCTTCACTACGAGTTGTCCTTCTTCTACACGATGTCTGATGAAGTGATATTTTCTGTCGATATGTCTTGATCTACCATGATCCCTCGGTTCCTTGGTTAAGGCAACCGCACCTTCGTTATCACAGAAAATCTCCATGGGCTCTTTTATGGCAGGTACAACTCCAAGATCACCGATGAAGTTCTTTAGCCATATTGCCTCCTTCGACGCTTCGCTCACTGCAATGTACTCTGATTCGCACGTTGAATCAGCTACGGTTTCTTGCTCGAAACTCTTCCATGTCACTGCTCCTCCATTTAGGGTAAAGACCCAGCCCGACTGCGAACGGTAATTGTCGCTGTCGGTCTGAAAGCTGGCGTCACTATACCCTCGCACCTTCAAGTCATCACTCCCTCCGAGGACTAAGAACCATTCCTTTGTCCTCCGAAGGTACTTAAGGATATTCTTCACCACAATCCAATGTGCTTTGCCAGGATTCCCTTGATATCTGCTAACCATGCTCAAAGCGAAGGCTACATCAGGGCGAGTACAAGTCATAGCGTACATGATTGAGCCAACTGCGGAAGCGTATGGTACTCGGCTCATTTCTGCTATCTCAGCTTCGGTACTCGGACTTTGAGTCTTACTCAACTTGGCATTACTTTGTATTGGTAATTCTCCCTTCTTTGAGTTTTCCATACTAAAACGTTTTAGTACCTTCTCCAAGTAAGTGTTCTGACTAAGTCCAATTAGTCTCTTACTTCTTTCTCTCACTATCCTTATTCCCAAAATGTAAGAAGCTTCTCCGAGGTCCTTCATAGCGAAGCACTTCCCGAGCCAGGACTTAACTTCCTGCAGAGTCGGGATGTCGTTTCCTATGAGTAATATGTCATCGACATATAGAACGAGAAAGCTTACTATACTCCCACTGGCTTTGACATATACACAAGACTCGTCTTCGCTTCGTACAAATCCAAACTCTTTGACTTTCTCATCGAAGCAAAGATTCCATCTGCGAGACGCTTGCTTAAGTCCATAAATGGACTTCTCAAGCTTACACACTCTATTTGGATGCTTCGGATCCACAAACCCCTCGGGCTGAGCCATGTAAACATCCTCAGCCAACTTCCCATTAAGAAAAGCGGTCTTGACATCCATTTGCCAAATCTCATAATCATGAAATGCGGCAATAGCTATCATCACTCTTATAGATTTAATCTTCGCAACTGGTGAGAAGGTCTCATCATAGTCAACTCCAGGAGTTTGAGTAAAGCCCTTCGCAACCAATCGCGCTTTATATGTGTGTACGTTTCCATCCACGTCGGTCTTCTTCTTGAAGATCCATTTGCACCCAACGGTCTTACGTCCGGGCACATAATCAACCAAATTCCAAACTTGGTTATCATACATGGATTGGATCTCGCTATCCATTGCCTCTTTCCATTTCGCAGACTCCAGGCCTGCCATGGCTTCCTTATAGCTATTAGGTTCATCAAGATTTATTAGTGTACCATCACTAATATACGTGTCCCCTTCGGTAGTAATATGAAAACCATAAAACTAGGGTAGAACTCTAACTCTATCAGAACGTCTAAGAGGTAAGGATTCGTCAATCGGTTCAACCGGAGTTTCCTCCTCGGGTTGAGTGCCAGCGGTAGAGGTTCCTTCATCTATCGACTCTTGAATCTCTTCAAGCTCGATTTGCCTCCCACTGTTTCCTTGGCTTATGAGTTCTCGCTCTCGGAAAACTCCTCTCCTCGCAACGAAGACCACATTGTCCTTCGGTCTATAGAAGAGATATCCAAAGGATGTCTGCGGGTAGCCGATGAAAATACATCGCTCACTTTGAGGTTCAAGCTTGTCGTGAGTATCTCGTCTTACGAAAACCTCGCAACCCCAAACCTTGATATGTGCCAACGAGGGAGCTTTCCCTGTCCACATCTCGTGAGGTGTTTTGGCAACCTTCTTGGTAGGGACTCGGTTGAGGATATGGGCGGCAGTCTCTAAGGCATACCCCCAAAAAGAGATAGGTAGTGAAGCACGACTCATCATAGAGCGAACCATATCCAATAAGGTTCGATTACGCCTTTCTGCCACACCATTCAACTGCGGTGTCCTAGGAGGCGTCAATTGCGAAACTATTACACACTCCTTGAGATAATCGTGGAATTCAAGACTTAGGTACTCTCCTCCTCGATCGGATCGAAGCATCTTGATTTTCCTGCCCAATTGATTCTCCACTTCATTCTTGAACTCTTTGAACTTTTCAAAGGTTTCTGACTTTTGCTTGATTAAGTAGATATACCCATATCTACTATAGTCATCGGTAAAAGTCACGTAGAAGCGGTTCCCATCCTTCGTGGTTGATCTAAATGGTCCACATACATCGGTATGTATTAGGTCCAATAGACCCTCGCCCCTTTCACATGTACTCGTGAAGGGTGACTTAGTCATCTTTCCAAGTAAACAAGATTCACATGTGTCATCTTCCCTAAGGTCGAATGACTCCAACACTCCATCCTTTTGGAGTTGGGCTATGCGCTTCTTGTTGACATGTCCAAGACGACAATGCCACAAGGATGCTTTATCCATACTAGTGGAAGAATCAATATTCAAAACATCATTTCCTAAGTTATCAACAATCATAACGGTTTCATATATTCCATTACATGGTATAGCTTCAAAGTAAAAGACACCATTTAGATAAGCCAAAATAGAACCATTCTCATTATTAAAAGAAAATCTAAATCCTTGTCTATACAAACCATGAAATGAAATGATGTTTCTAGCCATTTCTAGCGAATAGAAACAATTGTTCAAATCTAAAACCAAACTATTCCTAAGCACTAAAGAATACACTCCAATCTTGGTCACAGGCGACGATCTTCTGTTCCCCATGATTAGATTTATCCTTCCTTGCTCCACATCCCTACTTCTTCTTAGTCCCTGCATATTTGAACAAATGTGGTAACCACAACCGGTATCAAGGACCCAAGAAATAGCATGATTAGAATCCTTAGATTTAATTGTGTATATACCTGCGAAAGATGGCTTGATCTTTCCTTCTTTGATTGCTTGCAGGTACTCTGGGCAGCTTCTCTTCCAATGTCCTATCTTGTGGCAGTGGTGGCACTCTGCCTCCTTCGGGTTAGGACAGGGCTTAGCGGGATCAACTTTGGTCCCACTAGAAGAGGCACCATCTCGGGCTTTCGCCTTGCGATAGTTCTTCGATGAAGCTTTCCTCTTCTTTCCCTTTCCTTGACCAATAGCCAAGACAGGAGCAGCGGGCGGATTGGGAGTAGGTGCAACAGACTTGTCCTTGAAGTTGCTCTCAGCGACTCTCAAGAGACCTTGGAGTTTGCTTAGGGTGACCTCCTCTTTGTTCATGTGGTAGGTCATCCTAAATTGGTTGTACATCGGAGGCAAGGAGTGAAGCACCATGTCGATCGCCAAGTCTTCCCCGAAGTCAACATTTAACTTGCGAAGGCGGTCGACATACCTTTGCATCTTTTGCAAGTGCACGGTAAGAGATTCTCCATGACCCATCTTCGCGGAAATCATGTTAGTGAAAATCTCATACCGCTCTTGTCTCGCGTTTTGGTGGTACCTCTCCAATAAGTCTTGGTGCATCTCGTACGGGTCCATGTCCTCGTAGGACTTTTGGAATTCGGAGTTCATGGTAGAGATCATGATGCAATGTACCTTCGTTGCATCTCGCTCATGAGTTTCAAAGGCGGTGATTTCGGCTGGAGTAGCGATTTCGGTGTTGATTTTCTCGAGCTTCTCATCAAGGGCATACTCCTTGTCCTCATAGCGAGCAATGGTGCGAATGTATCTTATCCATTCGCTAAAGTTCGTTCCATCGAAGGTGACCTTTTGGCAAAGGCTCATTAACGTGAAAGAACTAGCAGCAGCGTTGTTTGCGTTCGACATCTATAATTATAAAAGGACAAAGATAGATTAGAATATGAATCCCTAATTATCACCCAATAAGAAAAATTAGGGCTAGGATCCAACAATGACATTTACATATTAGAAAAGGGATGCCGTAATCTAACATGCAAATACATTGAAGGTAAGTGAATGACGATTCACTAATTCTCCATCACAAAACCTAAACTATTAGCCCTAAGTGTTTTTGAGAATTCCTAGGTTCGGATGAGATTCATTGAAACTATTCAATGGCATGTTTAAATCTCGATATGCCCCTCTTGTTTGTGACTGGGATACCGAGGATCACAAAGCGGGTGTGAATAACCATGCAAATTCACATGGTGCCTTCATTGTAACGATCAACTATTCGATGTGCCGGTAAACCACACACGCTCCATCGAACTATGATAAACAATGAATCACCCTTTGCCACCTTCGCTAAGAACCAATTAGTGTGCCGGTAAACCACACACGCTCCACTAACTTCTTAGCAAGGTGCAAAGTGTAATTTCATGGGATTGCATCAATTCACTTTTCCTAAAGTAACTAAGATTGGGAATTTTAAAATATGTGTAGTTACTTTATATTTCTTATTATACTTTTAATGAGAGGATGAGGTTGCCCTATCCTACCCGTTCGTCTAACGACCCTCCACCAATCAAGCAAGCGGTGGGTGTGAGTGTACACCCATTAAGCGCCATTTTATAGGCCGCAACCTTATACCCACCTTATAGATTGGCTTCGTGAATGAGGCCTACTAACGGTAAGACTAGCATTTAGTTATACATATACATATATATATATATATATATATATGTATATATTATACTAGTAATATCATATTAATATAGGGTTGTATTTTAAACCTTTTAAAATCTAGGGTTTTGAAATTTAAGTTGTCTAAATTAAAACTTTTAATCACAAATATAAATTTCAAAACTTTGAGGGCAAGTTTTAAACATTTAAAACATGGAGGATCAAATAACAAATAATTCCAATTAACAATTAATATCCTAATTATCTATCTTTGATTTATTCAAGATTTCTTTTAAGATAATTACCAAAATAATCAAAATAATTAATTAATTATCATATAAGGAAATTAAATATTTAATTAGTTGATAATTACCTTTAACTAGATCAAGATAACAGTTATATTTATCAGAAAAACGAATTAATATTGATCTAATTAGTTTATGGTAAGTTAAGATAAGATAAACACAAAGAAATCCCGAATCTGGCCATTCCTGACGCCTGGACTCGCCGAGTGCACAAAGGGACTCGCCGAGTCAGGCCTACTCGCCGAGTCCACTTTGAGACTCGCCGAGTCCATGACTCAGAAACCTAAAAATCGAATTTTGCAGGTTTGTTTCAGTTAATCAAGCAACAATTTACAGAAAACCAAGCTAGTCTCTGATACCACTGATGGGTTTTAGCCATAAGATCTTTCCTATGTGCGCATGCAAAACCCTAATGCTCGGATCTAGGCTTTCTAATAAACATGCTTTGAATCCAAGACTTCTAATAACTAATTAGGCTAAACAACAACATTGAAATAGATCTAGAACCATACCTTTGAGTTCCTTTGTTGATCTTGAGGTCTTGGAGCTTCTAGAGTCACAAATGTCACTCCTCTGATGGCTTACAAACACCAATAGCAAGGAGGATGATTTAGGAGAGAGGAGAGGGGAGGAATTCGACCAGAGGTTCCTTACTTTAGGCTATCACATGAATTCCTTATGCCATGGGGTCTATTTATACCTGTAGACTCCTTAAGGATTACAGATAAGTCCCTATCAGATAATCTTCTCTTAAGGCTATCCAAATCCATTCCTAGATAACTCTAATGGACGATTTTAGCTATCCTAAAGCTCTAAGAATCCGTCCAAACCATATCCTAATGGATTTACAGTCTAAAGTTTAACTATCAAACAATTGACAGTTTATACCCCTTTATTTAATTAATCTCTTTAAGTCACCAAATTAATTCTATGACTTATATTAATCAAATAACAATATATTATTCATTATATTATTCCCATAATATATTAATAATATTTACTCTCTCTTATTAAATCATCCTATCAAGTTGCTATGGTGAAGGCAACCCAAAAGGACCATGCACAACCAGATATAGTTACAGCCTTAGACACTATTCCAACACTTTGGACATAAGATTTTTTCAGACCCATTTGGTGAAGCCGTTGAACAAAAGAAGTATAGTGGAATGATTAGATCATTGCTATAGCTCACTACAATTCTCCCTAATATCATGTTCTCGACATGCATATGTGCTAGATTCCAGGATAATCCTAAAATGTCTCACCTCTTGGCGGTGAAACAAATTTTCCGATATCTTATAGGAACACACAACATTAGTATTTGATACCCTGAAAATGAAAGCTTTTTGTTACAAGCTTATTCATATTCAAATTATGGTGGACTTCAACTTGATCGGAAGAGCACATCTGGCAGATGTCAATGTTTGGGTGGAAGATTGGTAAGCTGGTCATCCAAGAAGCAAAATTTCATAGCACTTTCAATAGCCGAAGTGCAATGCATTGTTGCTACAAGTTGCACCTCTCAAGTTATGTGGATGAAATCTCAGCTTTTGGATTATGGTTTCCAATTCCAGCAGATTCTGATATAATGTGATTCTCAAATTGTTATCGTGATTTCTAATAATTTGATCTAGCATTCCATGACAAATCGATATCCTGTAGCATTTCATTAAAGATCATGTTTTAAATGGTAATATTGAGCTCATTTTTGTTCCATCTGATATTGAGATAGTTGATGTCTTTACCAAGGCAGTAGACAAGACCAAATTCAACAATTTTCTGCACAAAATGGGAATGATGTTGCCTAATCCTTAGTTTTTCCAAAAAATTTGCACTCTGTGACGGAAACATCGGAAAGTCAAATAATTCTGAGTTAAACACTTTTCACATCATAATTATTTCTTCTCGAAAAATAAAGGATCACTATATGTATTTTTGTCTAACCTTTCTTCAAGTTTTCAGCTCTCAGGTTGTTGTGTCTTATTATGAAAAGTTCAGTACGAAACTTCTTTTATCAGAGATCTAGAGAAATCTTTTATTGAGATTTGAAATTTCACATTCAAACATCTCGATGATAAACCTATCTCAAAATTCAAATCCGAAATTGTAATGTGATTTCATTTCCTCTCTTTTTTCCAAGCTCTAATCTTTTGGCTCTCAGAACTTCTCAAATATCTTTCAACTCTTAAACTTAGATCTTCCATTCAACTTGTGTTTCTAATATCCATTCATGAAGTTGTGCCACATGTCAAATCCATATCAAACATTAGTGGCTGATTTTTTCCTTTCTCGGAAGCATCTTATGTCTACCATCTTTCAGAATTTCATTATTCTGACTTCATACATGAACAAATTCCTTTTAAGGTCTTCATTTATTTATGTTTAACGAAATGTCAAGAATTTCCACCAGCGGATAAATGATTATCTTTTAATTTTAATAAACATGCTTTGGCATGATTTTCAATAAATGACTGAGTGTTTTCTGAGTTGAATCGATAGTTAGCTCTTTTTGAACAAAAAAAAGTTCCATCTTTTTGGTCTACCTGTCAGTTTAGAGGGTATTTGAGTAACCGACATTTAATGCAACCCATTTTGGATTCAGGCGTCATTATTGTTTAATCGACGCAACCCGAAATCAAACCCAACTATAAAAGGATTTTGAATCCTAACTATTCCCACTTTATGCTTCTTTGTCTTCAAGCCCTAGAAATTACTTTGTACTATGCATTCTTCAAGCTTTCAAACAACATCAATGGCTTCCAAATTTGCTAAGTCTCCATCCAAGAATAAAGCTTCCAAGGGATTCATTGAGTCTTCTTCATCTGAACCGATTCTTTGTGACACTAGCTAACTGTTTCATTGAATCTTATGGATTATGAAGAATTTTTTGCGTCATGATCGAGTTCGTCATAACTCATCCCATTGCGATTCCTTTCAATAAACAACATGAACCTCAATTTCCTGTTCGATTATTACTAAAAGACTTTGAAAGGGTTAGATGTCAAAATAGGATTATTGAAGTGTTCATTACAGATGACAAAGTCGTGTCTGTTACAAATGGTTTATATCTCCAATCCATTAGAGTTCCTCAAAATCATGAAGGTTTCATTGGTTTTAGCCTACTGTTGTTGAGTTTCAAGATTTTCTTCATCAAATTGGTTATCGTGGAGAGTATAAGGATAAAGAATTTAAAAATCTATTGTTTTTGGAATTTGGAAGATCTTAATGCATATGATCATGAAGGGGTTTTTAGGAAAGCATGTGGCTCATAATCAATGAGCAAGAAGTGGGTGAACGTGGTGTTTAGCATCTTCTACGGGAGATCAAATGTGGTAGATCTTCTTGGAGTTCTGTGGAGTAACTTTTAAAAGTTCACTGAGCATCGAAAGGAGAATGAAAATCCGAGTTCGATATTCTTGGCTCTGACACTCTAACAACTCTACTCGGAACGACATGAACCTATTCCTCTTTCTCTGGATCCTCCTGAGATATCCTCCCTTCCGATTCTCCTTACAAATCAAAAGATCTTGAGATTTCGGAGCTAGTTGACCCACTTGCTCCTACCCAAATCTTGGATGCTCATCCATCGAAAGGAGATACCTAGACAACGAAAGGAAGTCGCACTAAGTTGATGTCGAAGAAAGGCCCAGCCTCCTTACCTGCTAAATTCAAGGAAAAAACAAAACTAAAACCGGTGATTCCTCTAAACAGGATTCACAGATCGGTTTCGAACCTGACTCTAGGTCACAACAAACCCCACTCGACCACTCTTCCAATGTACACATTAGAGATTCAAAAACACAGGCACACACTCACGAGGAGTCAGCTCATAATCTGTCCGATCTTCTCAGGATGGTGTTGGCATTAAACAAAGTTGCTTGCCTCACCCCTTAGAACAAACTCATGTGTCTTTGATAAACTAATTCATTCTTCAAAATCACAACTTGTGGCCCTTACCATAATTCCCACGCTTTCTAAGAAAGGGTCAGTTCCCCCAAGCTCTGAAGCCACAACCGAACAAATACCCAACACAGGTAAAGGACGTTCGGGTATTACTAATGAGGATTAGAATAAGATTCTTGGCAGGGATCAAATCACGCGTCATGATCTAACAAGAGAACAAATTGAGTATATCATTCTCTGAATGCGACATCGAGCTCTCCACATCAAAATTATAATGAAGTGTCCCATATATTCCAAATTCGATGCTCTTCTACCTGCATCCGATAAGAAACCAATGATGTTCTCGGTAACACGCATGATCCATAGACCAACGATGCTGATAAGATTCCGAGTGGATAAGTGCCCGAACCAAAACCAACTTCGGATGAGCCTCCTCAGAAAAATGAAAATCTACAGGAGATGTTCTTCTCACCAATCTAGTTTCGGATTATCCTTGTCATGGTGATAGTGATGATGTTTATGTTCATATTGAGTTTACAAAAACTCAAGTCGATCTTTCAAGACTTCTTCTTTCAAGGACAAAATTTCAATTCCTTCAAACCTCTTCTTCCAAACCAAAAATTGATCTCGACTGTCAGTCATCTTTAGAAGAGATGGATATTGAAAATGATGATGATGATGCAAATAAGAGTGGTGATCATGACAAAGGAGCTGATGATTTTGATGATGACAAAGAGCAATCTGAAAGTGAATCTAGTTTGGACATTGGATCTTTCGATGAGATGGCCAATCCTTTCACTCTTCTTGAGATGCAAGATAAAATTGACAAATTTGATGAAAAAGTATAAAAAGTCAATGCTCAGGTCAGAGCAATTGATTCAAAATTAGATTTGGTTCTTAAATCTCATTTCAAAATCAAGTCGACTGCTCCTTCACAACAATACAGAGAGCAACAATTTTATCAACTTATCTCCCTTTCGTTGAAGCACACCTTGTAATAAGCTAAGTAAATATACAATGAAATCCTTGATCATCACATCTCTACCACCACCACCATAATCAAATTTCATGACGACATGATTGCCGGTGCAAACGAACTCATTAAGCAGACACATGTCTGACATGAAAAACAAATTTAGAGATTAGAGAAGGAGATCTGAGTGAAAGACAACATGAATCTAATCATGCAGTGGATTCTAATCAAAGTAATTCCGTCTTCCCAACACTTTGTGGACATTCCGAATTACAAGTTTGATGAAGTTATGCAAATCTTTGAAGATGCGGTAGCTACTCTTTAAGCCAAATCTCTAAACGTCGATGCTAATGATAATCTCACCAAGATTGTCAATGTGAGCTTTCAAAAAGTGTTTAGTAATCTCAAAATGTTGCAAGAAAGTGTTTATCTTATATCCAATGCTAGGCCCTTGGTTGCAAGAAGGGGACAAAGAGTTAGTTCCAGTTGTCTTCATCAAAGGCAATGGCCAATGAGAAAAGTTTTTGAGTTCCAAGATAAAACCTCTTCCGAAGAAGGAGGGAAGAAAAAAAAGAATGAAGATGAAGACATTTTTTATAAAGATATCAAAGTTGTTATTGTCCTTTCAGTTGAAACGATGCAATATTCCATTATCAAAATCATTTCAAAATAAGAGAAAGCTAAATGGAATTCATGGTCATCCTTCCATGCTGAAGAAAAAAAGACTAAGCATTCAAGCTGCTAGGATGAAAAGTCAATTGAGGGTGAATGAATTCTGACACCTCAAAATGGAAGCTCCACCAACTCATCCTCCAATCATCACTCTCATCGAGGAAGGCTCTCCTATTAAAAAGGATGATGACTTACCTGCTCCGGAATTGACAATACATATTTCCGATGTATTTATCACTCTAGTTTCCCAACAAATCATTCAATCCAAACTTGGAGCTCAGATCAAATAAAAAGGAAAAGGAATCTCTTTTGGTCCGATTAGCCCAATGAAGTCATCAAAAAGGTCTCAGGGTTGGTCATAAGATCGAATATATCAATCCATAGCATAAAATCTAAGAATTTAAGCTCAAAAGGGTTGTCCAAACTCTTTTCTCGGAATCTCACCTCTCTGTCCAGAAGGAATCCTACACGAACATCACATGGTTCCGTGAATGAGTTACGACCTTCCTACTTTGGACGTTGATCATCTTGATGTACTGATATCTCCATACGTAACACTCTATATCAAGTTCACTCCTTTATATCCAGATGATGATCAGAAGATTCTCATCTAAATAGAAAAAGAAAGACTACAAAACTTTTACGCCACCAATGCTTGTCCTGAAATAGAAGTTTGTTCCAAAAAAGAGTTAGACACATTAGTGGATATGGACGAAAATTTTTGAGCAAAGTTGGACAAGACTGCCTTCTGTACATATACTTTTTCAATCGAAATTCTCAAAAATCGATTACAATCACAAACGTAAATTTTCCAAACATTAACCCAAGCAATATACTCATGATCGTCACTCATCTCGAAGACAATCAAGACAGTGATACAAGTAATGGAGCCTACTGTACAACATTTAACTTTCTGAAAGATTTCATTGATGAATTTGGTCACCCAAATATTAAATTTGCTTCCCTATTCAAGACCGAGAAGCTCCTTGCTCGTGTTGACAGTAAATTAGAAGAGATTGATCTACTGAATGAAGGTCTTGTTTTGGAACCAAAATTTAGATACATATACAATAGGAAGAATTCAGAGAAAATGAATTCTTTAGATCTAGATAAAAGCACTTGGTTCACACCAGTGTGCTTCATAAAATCATTGCCAAAACTGCCAAGTATCAGGCTTCCGAACAAGTCAAGGAACAATTTATCAAACAACTTAAGTGGTGGATCGAAGTAAGAAACTGGTTGCAAATTTCGTAACTGTTTGCGTTTGAAGATCATGTGTAAAAGCTCAATGATTTCCAAGATCACTTAAGGGGAGATTTTTGGTTCAAAACAAGTGATCCATTGGCAATCTGAAAGTCCAATTCGAGTTTATTGCAATTTCCGATGAAGTGATGAAGTGAAGTTGTCCGAGATTGATATGGTGTCCGAACTTCTTGTTTCCAATGTAATAGAATGAAATGTGTTAGTGGACAAGTATTGTTTTGTTTATATGTTAGTTGTCTTTTAGTATAGTACAACCGACAAGATCAACAACAACAGTTGTATTAGGCTATGATCTCGAGTCCATGTGCCTTTTTGTATTTGTATTTATTTCCTCCTTATGTTATATAAGGATTGTCAACCTTAAATATTCAGTCAATCATTACTCTAACATTCTTCTTATTCTTGTTCATTGTTCATACTTTATTTTATTTATCTTAAGCACTTTGTTAAGTTATCTTCTTTAAGGCTTTACTAGTTTATCCAGACTTGACTGTAATTGTTATAAGCAACCATTGTATTTGTTTAACTCAAGGTTTGAGTTTTCAAACCTTGTCCGTGCAATCCTTGTTTTCACATTATTTATGAGAATTATTTAATAATAAAATTTAGTAAAGATAATGTATTAATCTAAATTATATACTTTAAATAAATTATTTTACGTGTAATATTTAGTGAATGTAAAAACTAAAGGTTTTAATTATTATAAAAATAGAAAATATCTAAACAAAAAATATGTTAATAATTGAAGGAGTCAACTTATAGCTTATAAGAGTCAACAATGATAATAACTATAAGGACATCCAAAATGTATAGCACGATGGGGTTCGTGGTCTAGGTGGCCACGACCGTGGTTTGTACACACCAGCCCTGTCACACCCCCAAACTTAGTGTTGGGTAGTGTTTTGTTAAGTGTTGCGTCTATTGAGCTCGCTAATTAGTCCAAGTTTTGTATCTCCGGTTTGGGCCTGTCCAACCGTGAGCTTGATAGGGTTTAATATAAATATAGGTGCTTGCATGCATCTTGAGGTAGCGATTAAAAAAACAATAGATCAGAGAATTATTCAGAAGTTTATTATTGTTCTTGTAACCCTAAATCCTCTACAGCGGAAGTTCTTAGTCGAGCTCTGTTGAGGATTGTTTGAATCAATCATTCAACATATTGTGATTTAACTTTGTCTTGTTTACTGTTTGTGTTCTTCATACTACCTGTTACAAAGATCTAATCGATCTTCAAGTTTATTTAATAACTTATCATTTGGTATCAGAGCAGGAGGCTGTGTAATTCATACACTTCTTTTCTGTGAAAAAGGTTACGATTAGGGTTATTCCGCATTTACTGATATTTATTGAGCCGTCATCCCATAATTGACGTAACTCAACATTTATTTGTGATGCCCTAATTTAATAGATTACAAGTCTGATCTTTTAAACAGGTTATTCGATCTAACATGGACGAGTCACAATCCAATCCCATCAACATCTCAAACAGCATTGGATCAACGACAAAGATTCCCATTCTTTACACCCAAGATTACGAGGTTTGGGCACATCACTTTGAAGATTATGTCATCGGGTCTGAGGACAATGGATATCTCATCTGGGAAGCAATCGTATCCGGACCATTCGCTCATTCAGCAACTTCTAGAATTATTAAAACTCAGAAGGAGTATAATGATCTTTTGAAGGATGTTAAAGATATTGCTCAAGACGAAAAAGATAAATTTCAGTGTAACATTAAAGCATTGAGACTTATCAGATTCGCTCTTCAATCTGACACTTTCAGGCTAGTGAGTTCATGTAGCACTGCCAAAGAAATATGGGATAGGTTGCGAGAGTTATATTCTACGGACGAAGATCTAGAGCATTCCATTCAAACCTTGCTGTTGTCCGAATTTGGTGAATTCAAGCAGAGTCCTGAAGAGACTGTGACTTAGATGTTTGATCGCTTCAATCATCTCCTTAGTAAGATGATTAAGCATGACATTGAAAGAAGTTGATTGAACAAAAGGTTACATTTTTAAACGGTCTCAGATCTGAGTGGAGAGCGGTTGTGTCCACTGTTAAAGCGCATGAGCAATTCAAATCTTACTCTTTGGCGAAACTGGTAGGCATCCTGAAATCTCAAGAAAAGATCGTGTCACAGGAGAAAAATGTGGTTTCAAGCTTGGGATCATTGGCCCTTCTGTCCAAAAGCAAAGTTGTGATGGAAGATGAAGACCTCAACCTAGAGGATTATGACCTTACCTCTGAAGACTATGCAATGATGGTCTCAAACCCAAAGAGGTTCATCAAGAAAAGGTTCCCTACAAATAAGAACCGAAACTGGCAGGGAAGTTATAGCTCTGAAAAGGTTAGGGAAGAACCGAAAGCAGAAGAACCAAAGAAGGAACCGAAAGCTGAAGGAGATTCAGGTGTGAGCTGCTATTATTGTGGAGGAAAGAACCACTATGCTAAAGATTGTGTTCTCAAGAAAATGGCAGAAAAGGATGAGGAAAAAGACGAAGAAACTGTGTTGTTGAAAAAGTTGGAAGAGATCAAAAGAAAGAAATCCATTGCTAACCCCTCTATGAATGCTCTAATTGTGCAGGGTTCGGTAGCGGATGATGAGTTCGGTGGCGTGGAGGTTTGGTCAACCGATTCTGAAGACGATGAAGTTAGGAAGCCATCTCATGGAAAGGCTTATGTGGCGAAAGATGAGGCTAGCGGTGGAAAGTGATTGATGGTGTCTGATGTATCTCAGATGAGGGGATACAATACAGATGGTGGGAATGAAGACGCAAAGGAGCGAGAAGACTTATGCTTCACAGCAAAACCGCTCAGCGTGCAGTTCAACGAACTTGATGAATTAATCAAGAAGGTACAATCCGTTTTTATTGCATTCAAAGTCCCACAAAGTTCATATGAAAAGGAATTAAAAAATGTTAGTTCAAGAATCTCTCACCTAGACAGTAGTTTAACTCAAACCCGTGTCACCAATTCTAACCTAACTGACCAAATAAGCAGGGTATCTTCAAAGAGTGAGGAACGGAGGATGTGGATCGAGCTAAAGCAGTCGGAGTTAATCAAAACCAAGGATGAAAACATTTATTTGCAAAGAGACAATTTAAAACTTTTAAAACAGAGAAATGTCTTTTGTTTAATTGCTAAGCGTCTTTATACTAATATCACTCAGCTTCATTTGGACTGTGAAATAGGGCAGAAAATTCATCGCATGATTTTACCCTTCCTTGAGTTTAAGGAGGATGAAATTGACGCTGAAGCATATAACTGTGAAAGTGTTATTTCGTCTCAGGATGTTAATCCGACATGTATGTATGGTCTAGACAAAATCGAATCTTTCATAAAGTCCAAGGACCATAAAGACATGCTTAAAAATCTTTTGGATGAAAATGATAAACTTAAACTGAGAACCGAAACCATACAAAAGTTTGACTCATTGAATGCCAACCTAAGCTCAGAAAATAAAATTGATGTTGAAAATGCATCTGAGCTCAATGAGGACGATGATATGAGTGAAATTTTTGTTGAAGACACAGTTGACTGTTCAGAGTTTGTCAAGAGCGAACCCGAAAACCACAAGAATCTTATTTCAGAAAATTCAGTGGAGTTTGCTCATTTGTCCCAACAAAAGTCCCCAATCCTTGCAGAAAAGGCAGTAGTATATCAAAAGGTTAGAACCACTCCAAATCAGGTGTATAAAGTCACAGGCGTAACAGAACATCAGACAGCCGAACTCACAGCTATTGTAAACGAAGACAATGCTGATGGTTGTGATGAATTCTTCTGGTCTTCTCCTATCGACAATGCTGACGAAACAGTTGGTCTGTCAGAAAGGACTTCATGGAAAACCAAAGGCAGATATGTGCCAGAGCCTTTGAACAAGCCTGATAGCTTCGATATGCCAAGTACCAGTGGTACAAAAGATGTTCCTGAAGAAAAAGGAGTTCCTGTAAAAGAAGTCACTCCTTCAAGCGAAACTACGTCAATTCAAAGTAAACCTGCTGACCGAAAGCAAAAACAAAAAGCGAATATCCATCGTCAGCCGAAGCAGGTGAGAAATCAGAAACAGCAAAGGAATCAGAGATACAAGAAGAATCTCTCCGAAAGAAAACAGTTCTGGCGATCTCAAAATGCCCATTTCTCTTATCCTGATAGAAATTTAAAGTCAGAGAAAAACACTGTTAGGTCACAAGAAAGTCATAACAACCGAAAGGAGAGGTTCAGTTATGAAGGTCAAAACAACCGAAAGGATACGTTCGGTTTTGAAAAATTTGACAACCGAAAGCAAAGGTTCGGTTCAGAAAACACTATCAACCGAAAGCAGAGGTTCGGTTCCGAGAGCAAAAGAAACCAAAGATCTAGGTTCGGTCCTACTAATGATCCAAAACAAAAGGATCACTTGGTATCTCAAGTCAAGAACTCATCTCAGTCTAACTTCTCTCGTTCTTCTTCTCGTTCTTCTTCTTCTTCTAATTCTTCTAATTCCTCTAAAACTCATTCTAAATCCAATTCTTTTAATGCTCAAAATCCAAAATCTTCAACAGATTTGAAAGGAAAATCGAAGGTTTCCTCAGTCAAAACTGATCAAAAGCATTCCAATGTCCCAGTGCCTAAACCAGAAACCAAACCGAAAGTAACAAATCCTAATAAAATTAAGGTTTTCACCATTAAAAAGAAAGATGAAACAACTTTAATAAAAAGAACATATCTTGTTGACATCTCTCTTACTATTCCTGTTCCGATGAAAAGCTCACGTGGGCCCAAGAAACTTTGGGTTCCTAAATCAGCTTAATTTTTGCAGGTTATCAGTGACGAGCAGTTTGACGAAGAATGGTATATTGACAGTGGCTGCTCGCGTCACATGACAGGAAGGAAGGAGGAATTGAGGGAGTTTCGGTCTCTTTCAAACGGTGGAAATGTCAAGTTCGGGAACAACTCCTTTGGCACCATCAAAGGCTATGGAATGATTACAAACGGTGATTTCACGATAAGGAAGGTTGCATACATAGAAGGACTACAACACAATCTCATCAGTGTATCTCAGCTTGTTGGAGGTACCGGTCTCAAGGTTTCATTCGACGGTGAGGGTTCAGAAATAATTGAGAAGAAGACGAAAAGAGTTATTCTCAAATTGGAGCGCAAAGGTGAAATGTTTCCCCTAAACCTCAAACCCATCAAAGGGAATCCAGCTATCTGCCTGTTATCCAAAGCACAATCTGACGAAAGCTGGTTATGGCACCGAAGGCTCTCTCATCTTAACTTCAAAGACATCAACAAACTTGTCACAGGTGGTCATGTTCGAGGTCTTCCATTGCTCAAGTACGATAGAGAACACTTATGTGCTGCATGTGAAATGGGGAAGCAGAGTCGTCAAAGTCATCCATCAATTATAAACACTAAAGTTGTTGAACCACTTGAGTTAATTCACATTGACTTGTGTGGTCCATCATCTATCGAAAGCATCGGCGGTAGCAAGTATATTCTTGTCATCGTTGATGATTTCTCGCGTTTTACATGGGTGTTCTTTCTGAAGCACAAATCTGAAGCGACTCTCAAGCTGAAGATGTTTATCAAGCAGAGTGAAGTACAGCTAAAGAAAGTCGTTCGCAACATCAGGAGCGATAATGGTCTAGAGTTCAAAAATAAAGAATTCTTAGCCGACAAAGGAACCAGTCATAACTTCTCAGCTCCTTACACTCCTCAACAAAACGGAATTGTCGAAAGACGAAACCGATCTTTGTGTGAAGCGGCCCGAAGCATGCTAAGTTTTGCTTCTTTACCTTTGTATTTTTGGGCTGATGCTATTGCTGCTGCTTGTTTTACGCAGAACATGTCATATCTCAATAAGCGATTCACTCTCACTCCTTATGAGATCATTAACAATAGGAAGCCAAATGTCAAATTTTTCCATGTGTTCGGCTCACGGTGCTTCATCTTCAATTCTAAAGAACATCGTAACAAGTTTGATGTCAAAGCCGATGAAGGAATTTTTCTGGGCTATTCTCTTACTTCTAAAGCATACAGGGTATTAAACAAGCGCTCGAGGAAAATAGAAGAGACTTATTACGTGACTTTTGATGATAGCTATGTCAAAAAGCTAAAGGCCAACGAAGACACAGCTGGAGAAATCTTTCCTCAAACTGGCCAAGTCACCGCCTCAATCGCAAACCTCTTTGAGAAGTTTGTCGAGTTATTTGATGAACCAGAGAAGGCCATTCTCTCAGAAGCCAGAGCAACATATAACAGGGTAGATCATCTAAAGCTGCTTGTCGAAGATGCTGCAAAGAGAATGAATGATGGAATATCATGTTCCAACGACCCTCCACAACATAATGCTTCAGATGAGGGGGAGGATTCATCTTCATCATCACAGCCGAGCTCACATGTTGAGGGGGAGAACAGTTCTCAAGCTACACCCGAAAGCTCGACTCCGCCCGAAACCCCTGTTGCTCCAGAAACTCAAGTCACATCAGAAAGCTTATCTGTCGAGGGGGAGAATGCTGATATACTTGAAGACGATGATAGTCAATCCGAGCTAGAAGAGATAGTAAACGCTGAATTGGATCCATCTTATGATCCAAATTATCCTTCTCTTATCAAATGGACCAGAGATCATCTTGTTTCGCAGGTTGTTGGTATTGTCTCTGAAAAGGTCCTGACCCGATCACAACTAAAGGCAAAACAAACCTCCTTATTCTCAAAAGTAGAATTCTGTATGTTCAATTCCTTCGTCTCAAAAGTTGAACCAAAGACAGTTAACACTGATCTTGACCACTCCGATTGGGTTCAAGCTATGCAAGACGAACTGAATGAATTCGAAAGGAACAAAGTTTGGCGCCTCATTCCAACTCCTCCAGATGCCTCAGTTGTTGGTCTCAAATGGGTCTTCAGAAATAAGATGGACAAGGAAGGCAATGTGATACGGAACAAAGCCCGTCTGGTAGTGAAAGGATACTGTCAGGAGGAAGGAATCGACTACGAAGAAACTTTCGCTCCTGTTGCTAGGCTGGAATCCGTTAGAATATTTCTTGCCTATGCAGCACACAAAAACTTTCAGGTCTACCAAATGGATGTCAAGTGTGCATTTCTAAATGGTGAACTTGAAGAAACCGTGTACGTGGAGCAACCTCCTGGATTCGTCAATGAAAGGTATCCTAATCATTGTTATATTTTGGACAAAGCCGTATATGGACTGAAACAAGCTCCGAGAGCATGGTATGAAACGTTAACAAAGTTTTTAAAGATGTCCAAATTCAAACAAGGTTCGGTTGACCCAACCTTCTTTCGTAAGAAGGAAGGTAACCACCTTATGATTGTTCAAATTTATGTCGATGATATCATCTTTGGCTCAACGAATCCTAGCTTAACGGCTGAATTCAGAAAGCTGATGGAGACTAAATTTGAAATGAGCTCAATGGGTCCAATTAACTTTTTCCTTGGTTTAAATATTAGACAGGGACCCGAAGGCATCTTTATTAATCAGGAAGCTTACACGAAGACTCTCCTTGCAAAATTTGGCATGATGGGAGATTCAAAGGTTAAAGTTCCAATGGCGTTCGGCACCAAGCTTACTCCATCATTGGATAAGCCAGCAGTTGATATTATGCTGTATCGCCAGATGATCGGTTCACTGATGTATCTTACTGCTAGTAGACCTGATATCATGTTCTCAGTTTGCTACTGTGCTAGATTTCAGGCGAATCCACGTGAACCTCATATGCTTGCAGTGAAGAACATACTACGTTATCTCAAGAGAACCACCTCTTTAGGCCTATGGTATCCATCCACCTCAGGCTTCTTCGTTCAAGCCTACTCAGATGCAGACCTTGGAGGTTGTGGACTAGACAGGAAAAGCACCACGGGAGGCTGCCAATTCTTAGACGGAAAGTTAGTTAGTTGGCAATCAAAGAAACAAACCTGTGTGTCTTTATCTATAGCTGAAGCAGAATACATTGCAGCTGCCTCCTGTACTTCTCAAGTGATTTGGATCCAAAGTCAACTCAGGGATTATGGACTTAATATGAAAAAGATCCCACTATATTGCGACTCAGAAAGTGCAATTAGGATCTGTCATAACCCAGTGCAACACTCGAAGACTTAGCACATAGCACTGAGGTATCACTTCATCAAAGATCATGTGGAAGATGGGAACGTCGAAATTCATTTTGTTCGAACCACTGATCAACTGGCTGACATCTTCACCAAAACTCTTCCTGAAGCATCGTTCAACAAAATTTTACAAGGGCTAGGTATGATGGAATCAGATTCGGTACCAAACATTACCTCTCAAACTCAAAAGTATGAAGCAAAATAGACCGAACGTTCGGGTTCGGGTCTTGTACTAAAATACCGAGATGAACCGAACGCTCGGGTTCGGTTGAATCATCTGCTTTTTGCTCATCAATTAAAGGTAGTTTTCTTGGTTGTATATCTTATGTATAATTGTTCCAATTGCATTTATTCTATTATCAAAGTTATTCTCTTTTTGAAAATCTATTTTCTTTGGTAACCGAAATAGACCGAACGTTCGGGTTCGGTTCCAAAATTTTTCTTATCCGAAATCAACCGAACGCTCGGGTTCGGTTCCAAAGTTTTTCCCAACCGAAATCAACCGAACGCTCGGGTTCGGTTCCAAAGTTTTTTTTTTAATTTTTTTCTTCTTTCCTATTTTCATTCCAAAATTTTTTTACTTTTTATTTTCTTTCTCAGTCTTAATCCTTTTTAATTTTTTTATTTTTACTATTTATTATCAAAAACTCCAAAAATATTTTGTTCTTAATTTTCTTTTTGTCTTTAATTTTATGTGTGTGTTCGTTTATGGGGAAATTATTGAATTAGCTAAGTGTCCCTAGAAGCATGCTGCTGTATGTGTCCAAAGCCTCACTTGATTCTAACTAATAAGCCTTACTGACTTGGTATAAACAAACCTTGTCTTCCCAATTAGGCTTTCATATTTATTCTAATCATGAGCTACCTAACTCTTTTCTCACATGAGATAAGAGTTTTCTGCTTGGTCTAGTTTTTCAAAGCAGAGGTACTTTGTTTTCTTACACCATCTAAATTGCATTTCTCTATCACTTTCGTTTCACCAAAGTAACCCTTGAGACTCTCAGAAATTACCGATGAGGTTTATGGTTACACAATTTCTGTGTTTATGATCTTAGTTTCGTGCCACTACGATCTAAGTGAAACCCAAAATTCAATACCTAATACGAATTGACGGTGAACAATTCATTTGCTCTAGTTTTCACTAATGAATTGACGGATGTATCTTCATGAAATCTCCAATTTTTCTTTTGTGTGATTCCTATGAAATTATTAAAAACCATAACATTTCTTCCCTTGGAATCCAATTTTTTTTTATTTTTTGTTGAGGTTTTATATTCCTTCCCAGCCACTTTAAATTATTCCCAACCTACTTGTTCAACAGACTACACCGGTCTCACAAGTACCTCGTTCACTTTCTATCTTATATCAAGATTAGGAATGTTGAATCGAAGCAAAAGCCACCCTACTAAGCCTAATTAAAAGAAGCCTTTCAACACTTCTTAATAAGTGTTTGATCGTCATTCAACGGGAAACCACACCAACACTTTAAGGTCTCTCTTGATTTTGAAGGAAGAGATTCGTGCCCGGGATCATTTGTTTCGTGTCTTTATTGACATCACATCTTTTTGCCTGATATTATTGCTTTATTTCTTTTCTTTTACACCCTTAGCACGAAAATCTTTGATTTTCCAAAATTCAGGTTCTATTAATTACAAGGCATTTTACTTGGATTGGCAGTCGATTAAAGGATGTGGTTGATTTTAATCCACGTGGCGGAATTTTTCAAAAGATGCCGTTACAATTTAAAGGGATAAGATAAAGGCGTGCTGACTTAGCGGGAGTCTAATCAATTTGATTTCAAACGGTGCTAAAAGGGCATGCGTGAGAATCGGAAACGTTTAATCTCCAAACGACGCAAGAAAGGCGCGTGTGAATCTGAAACGGTTCATCTCCAAACGGCGCTTGATGGGAGGCGTGTTCTTTGGGATCTGACACTCTCTCTCATGCGTGATCATCGGCTACCACAACTGTCACGCATCAGTCAACTTCAGAAACCTTTTCGTTTTTCGATAGAAGATTTGGGAAGATCTTTCTCTCTCCTTACCCCACAGTATAAAAGGCAACATCCTCTACCATTTACCTCTTTACGACAATTAAAATTCCCAGAGCGCAAGAAATCCCTGAAACTTCACTGTTCTTCATCTTCTTCACTTTCTTCAAGCAATGGCAGATTCATCTTCCGTTCACGCAACATCCCACATTCTGCCTATTCGCCCACAACAAAGCCTGATAATCGATTTATCTCCTCACGTTTACGACGCCTTCATGTTCCCGATAATCGAGTGTTTAAGGTTTTCGCCGATTGCTCCTGCACTTACAAGAGCAGAATCAGTTCCAATGGAGTTCTTGTCGCAGATCTTTTCGACTGCTCACTACGACAAGGCTGTGGATCGGATCTTCTTCGACATCTTTCAGCACAAAGCCTCAATTTCCAAGCAACGATTTTGCTCCCTGTTAGGGTTTGACGCTGACTCTACAAGGGTTAATCCTGAGACGATTCCCATGGGGCACTTGTTCAATATGTTTTACAACATGGGTTATACGGAGGTGCTTACTTCAGTCGCGAAATTCAAGAAGTCGTGCCTACCGCCACAGTGGAACGAGATGTTCACTGTTTTATTCAAAGGACTCTCTGAAAGAAGCTCTGGTTCTGATGGTGCTAGCCGATTGTTCTTATCGATAATGTATGGTGTCTACAATGGCATTCACATGGATTACGGGTCCATTCTGTGGCAACAACTCATCCAGAGTCTCTCCTCTACATCAAGGCATTCTGAAATTTCCTACGCCAGGTTCTGGACTTTGGTAACGAAATGGGTGATGGACAAGTACCACGTCCCCATTGTCGTCGGTGCTCCAATGTCTTCGATTGGTACATTCCATACCACGAAGATCATTATCTCAGATGCATCCAAATTTCCATTCAACGGTTCAATTCCGGAGTCTATGTATGGTGATGTTCCCGCTGATAGCCGGATTATCAGAACTTACAAAGAATTTAAGCGTTCTGGTCCGAGGGATCTCACACAGGAGATGTTGAAGTCGATTCACGAAGCCGACAAGCCTGCTCCAAGAGGCAAGAAGGCTGAAAAAGGGAAACAGGTGGCGAAAGGGGCTAAAGGCCCTTCTCCAAAGAAAAGGAAATCCACAAAGGCTGTTCAGTCTCCACAGCAAAAGAGGCGAAAAACCCAACCCAGGAGAAAGCTGGTTATCGCTTCTTCCTCAAGCGAGTCTGAGGGAGAGAGTTCGGGTTCTGAAGACTCTCCACGAGGCAACACACCACCCCGATCTCCTACCCCTGAAATTCAAATCCCTCCTTCTCCAATTCCCTCTCCTCCTCAAACTATTCCTACTTCCATTCCCACCATAAACCCCTTTACACATATTCCAAACACTTCAATCCCAATGCCACCACCAATATTCACCGAAGCAACCACAACATCAACTGCAGATGTTAGAGCCAACGTATCTGATACGGGGGTTCATACTGATGCAACCAAACCTACACCAGCACCCGAAACCACAAAAGCAACCGAACCTACCCCTACACCTACACCCGAAACCACCTAACCCGAACCTACCCATACTACTGTACCACCAACTTCACCTCTACCACCCTCTCCTGGTCATGTTTCAGAAGGAGAAGAACCTTTCCTTGGCGGGGAAAATATGACGTTTGACTCGATCTACTATAGTCCGTTTCAAGTGCAGAGCGATGATGATGATGACGCTCCGGTTACAAAGAAACATCTCAAGGAGCTTCATGACAAGGTTAAATTGCTCATTGCCTCTTCTTCTACGTCTCAATCATCACTTTCTGAAGCTGCAATTCAGAAGATTGTTGATGCTTTCTCAAAGGCTCAGCAAGATTCTCTCGCTTCTGCAACCTCCGCCATTGATGCCTCAACAAAAGCCTGTCAGGCTGCGACCGAAAAAGTCGATAAACTATTTTCTGATGCCTCTACCCTGTTATAGTCTTTACAGGAGAGTGCAAATGCTGCTAAGACTACGTTGGAACCGATTGTTCAACAGTTGGCCATGTATGTCTCCACTGAGTTGAAGTCCTTTGCTTCATTACGTTAAACACTCTCAAACGACAACTCAGCATTTCGTGCTACTATTGACGAGCGTCTCTCAAAACTCCAAGAAGATTTGGCTGCTGAGAACTCGTTGATGGATGTTTTAGCCAAAAAGACCACCACTCTGAATGTCAAGAGCGTTCAACTCTTTGATTCTCAACAGGAGGTTGATTCTCTTTGGTCCGAAAGGGAGGTGATTAAGTCGTGTGTTTCGGATGTCCACTCTGCCATATCCAACATCCTTGAAGCACATGATCCCATCCTGAACTACACTGTGAGGCGAGACCTTGCAGAGAAGCTTGCTCCTGCCCTTGCCCTGCTAAGCAAAATTGAAGGGCTACTTGATTTCGTGTCCATTCCAAAACAAGGGGGAGAAAAGGAGTCCATGTCTCAACCACCTCCATCCTCAAAGGCAACTCACACAACCGAACCTCCTCCAATAGGCCAAGCCTCCGGTTCGGGTGTGAAAGACAAAGGCAAATAGGTTGTTGAGGAAGAAGAGGAAGAAGACAAAGAAACCATTGCCGACCTGTTAAAACGCAGTAGTCGACGCAATGTGGCTGATGATAGTGATCGTGTGGCTAGAGAAGCTGAAGAAGCTGAACGAAAACAGAAGGAAGCCCACGACCTTCTTGAGAGTAGGAAAACTCTTTTTCCTGACTGGACTCTCGAGAGGATGATAAAGGAAGCCATCGATACTCCGAGCATTTTGTGGCTGGAACCTGTTATTTCACTAGACTGTTCCAATACTTTCGATTCTCAGTTCGACATGCCACTGACCCAAAAGACGTTCATCTTTCATGCCTTCTCCAACGTTGTTGAGTTTCCTCATCCTCATCCACAGGTTGATCGGGACTTGATTAATTTCTATCTAAAGGCTGCTCAACCTCCGTATCAGACTTGGAGCGCTCAGAAGATTATCAACGTTCGGGTCTTGAAGCCGTACACTGAAGGGAAATTCATCAACGTTCGGTTCAAGGTGCTTCGAGGGTCTACCAAAAACGAACATGCCATTTCTTTAGCAGATCTTCCGAATCTCAATCCCCATGATTGGATAATATTGCACAACATCCTTCTGACCAACGAAGCTGAATATGGTCCGATCATCGACCATCTCAAGAGGATGCTAGTGTGCTACATCATGGAAGTTGCACTGATGGATCAGGAGATAGCAAGCGTTCTGAAGAAGAAACCAAAAATCTCTCCTGTTGGCTCAGCCAGTGATCTGAACCAAATGCAAATGGGTAGAATTGATTCAAGAAGGAATTCTGTCATGTTCACTAGGAATGAAGGACAGAAATGTCTTTTTGCCTTAGCTGATAAACATCTGTACACCACTGCTTGCCTAGAGCATGTTTTGGGGATCATCCATAGATGCAAGCAAAACTCAGCGGATGATATCAAGTACTTCGACGACATGATACATTGGTACATTCGGTTCAGACAGACGATCCTTGCACTAATCTCTCGTTTGTTTGATACCACGAAGAAAGTCCCCGCTGCTGGCCCAAGCAAGAAGAAGAAGTAGTCTTGCTCCAATTTGACGCAAAGGGGGAGATTGTTGGGTAGTGTTTTGTTAAGTGTTGCGTCTATTGAGCTCGCTAATTAGTCCAAGTTTTGTATCTCCGGTTTAGGCATGTCCAACCGTGAGCTTAATAGGGTTTAATATAAATATAGGTGCTTGCATGCATCTTGAGGTAGCGATTAAAAAAACAATAGATCAGAGAATTATTCAGAAGTTTATTATTGTTCTTGTAACCCTAAATCCTCTACAGCGGAAGTTCTTAGTCGAGCTCTGCTGAGGATTGTTTGAATCAATCATTCAACATATTGTGATTCAACTTTGTCTTGTTTACTGTTTGTGTTCTTCATACTACCTGTTACAAAGATCTAATCGATCTTCAAGTTTATTTAATAACTTATCACTTAGACGGTGGAAATGTTCGGCGGCGAAGGACGTCATGTATAGTATCACAATAATTGAATAAGAGTAATCAAAGCAACCACAACCATTGTATTGATAATATAGTGTTTACATTGTATTTGAATCGCATATGATTGACTCCAAAGGTAAATAGCAAAATAAATACTTGAAGCTACTATGCTCCGTCTTCTAGAACCTGTGCGAGTACCTGTATACTAGTGTCCTAAGAATACAAGTGGGTTTGAAAAGTGTCAACATTAAAGTTGGTGAGTTCATAAGCATTTATATTTAGAATGTCTGTTCTTTGTTCCTTGAAAACCTTGGTTTGTTCCTCCAGAAAATCCTATATCTTCTGATGTAAATAAATGAAAGTTTTGTTGACTCACCCATGTAAAAGCATTACAGTTATGTCTGTACGCAATCCATTTTGTATGTATGCACTTAGTTAAGCATACATATGGACAAGTATGTTTTGTACTAGAAAGTAGTATAGTGTTCTTGTATTTAGTGACCGTTTTTGTACTTATATATAGTGACCTGACCCATATCTGTTTCCTCCTATGGTTACTCAGTGTATACAAGTTAGATATAACCAAGATCGAATAAGTAGTAGACTGTGTAAATCCGCCTTAAGCCCACAACCAAACAAGGAACAGGAAGTAAAGCGGAAGTCACCCACTCTACTGCTTACCGGGTTCTATATATATGTCACCCTGATGTATAACTAAGGGATCATAGAATTTGCATTATGGGTTTATTCTGAATGTATGTACTTGTTAGTAAAAACGCAGTGTAGTATTTATACTTTAGTAATGTCTATAGTGTCTGTAGTGTCTGTAATAGTGCCTCGAATCCACCAGAAGTAGTGTAAAATAGTATACTGTAATTTGATTAATTACCAAAACTTTTGTATGAAATCCTTTTCCCAAAATGTAAGTGTATTGTACTAGGAAAGTAGTGTAGAGAAGATCTAATATTAACATAAAATATTTGAAGTAGTGTTAATCCCGTAAACCTTATTTATATTATTGTGAGTTTCATATAACCATACTAATATGACTTAGTGGCCTCTACGACGTTCTTCAGGCGTCAGTATTATTGACATTTGTCACCCCAGGCATGCCTGCCTAACTGTAGCTAGCAGTTCGGGTGTGGGATTGTCAGTCTCGTATAGATCTATACACAAACCTCACGCTCTCCATCCAGGAGATTTTGGTTATAATTTATAGGACTTGAACCTGTACCCAGGTGGGTACCCTAAGTAGTGCCTCACAACCATGTATTAACTACTTTACACACAGTGTTATAGTGTTCTCTTGTAATAGTAATCGTTTGTATTTACCTGTAGTGTGTACTTTGTAATACAAAATAATTATACTTAAATAATTATTTTAATAGTGTATCCTTGTAGTGGTGAACTAGAGTAGTATTCTATAAACTATATCTATTATAATTTAAATGTATGTTCTATGATTTCTGTATGCATTGAAAGTCCTTGAACTAAACAGTTTGTATAACCCGATAAAAACGATGAGAAAGGTACCCTTTGCTCAACATGATACAAAAGGGTTAAAGATTTATTTAAATAAAATTGTATTCATAAATGTATAAGATATATATATATATATATATATATATATATATATATATATATATATATATATATATATAAACCTATACTTTGAAATAAAAGTATAAAATATTTAAAGTAGTTTGAAATACTTTTTAAAATATTTTGAATCAGTTGAAACAACTTGATGTACTTTAAAACTGTTTGAAAATTCTTTGAATATTAACACAAAATTTCTTTGTGTTATACTTGTATTCCCCCCCCCCCCTAAAAACATTTAAAATATTGAAAATGTAGGGGTATGAACTCACCTCGTATGTGCTTTAATCAGAATTAGCGAGGTGTAGAGACGATCCCCCGGGTAAGCGTATGTGCTAATAACGTTACCCTAAAATAATTATATTTGGCGTCACATTTAAATTAATAAGAATATTAATTTAAATAAAGGTTAAATAATAATTTAATTAGGTAGAGAATGCTTACAAATTAAATAGGAATTATTTGGAATGTTGCAAAAGGGTTCACGGTTGAATAAAATGGGTTTACGGTTAGAGGTAAGCGAGTTCACGGTTGGATCTTGAGAATTATGAAGATTTGAATATTTGAATGTGGATATGAATGTTCTTGATAGAAAATATGAAGATTTGAATGAGTTTGGGCATAAACACTTGAAGATTGAAAGGAATTGGGGCTGATCACGGAAGAAGATTGAGAGAGTCTTGGAGTGGTTCACGGTTGAAAAATGAGAAACGACTTGATTCAGGGTGTAAACACACATATATAGGGGGTGTTTACGGTTGAATTGACATTGGGCCCAAGGTGTTTACGGTTCACAATTGGGCTTGAAATGGGTTTTCAGCCCATTAAGGGGTTGTTCACGGTTCAAGTTTGGACGTGAACTCTTGTTTCCTTTTAATTTGGTCGTGAACACATGTTTGGAAGCTTCTTGGACCATAAACTACTTCCTTGAATTGCTTTTGGGACCGTGAACACCGTTTTGGTGGGGTTTGTTGGCCGTGAACTCCATTTGGAGTTTACTTCTTGGCCGTAAACTCTATTTGGAGTTATTTTGTTGATTTAAATTTTGAATCAACTCAAGTATAGCCCCTTAACTTTGAACTAGTGTAAGTTTGACCTAATCACATGTGATTTTTATGATAAGTGTTTAGCCTTTAGTACCTTACTTCACCGTGATTTTCCACATGTATTTGCATATCAGTTAAATAAACATACTTGTAGATTAGAGTTTTATTAAAGGAAATAATAGGTTGTCAAATCATCCCCCCGTTAGAGGGAATTTTGTCCCGAAATTCGAATCCTGAATGGTTACTCGGAACTAGGCAAGGAGGTGGGTATTTCGGTTCTATTTAGTACTTGTGTCTTCAGTGAATTCAGATCCTCGCTTGGTGTACCAGCGGATGTTCACTATTGGGTTTGTTGCTCTGATCGGTGGAGAGTGTGTGGGTTTGACTTACTTATCTGTGTTTATCCAATTAGTAGGATATCCATTCATAGCTCGGGGCATCTTTTGTCCTGAAGTTCATGGTAGGAATCATACCTAGTCCACCCATCATTGCCTCATGTATACAAGTGGTATATAATTAAGATTTATAAGATGGTCGGATGAGCAGCTCTACCCCAAGTCCACAACCAAACAAGAAATAGGAGATAGCGCGGAAACACACATCCTAAGTCCATAGAATCTTAATTATATACAACTCTCACGTATACACTTAATAGTGATAGGTTAACCGTATTTGTCCCAAGCCTTTGAGTTTGAACTTGACCTGCTGCATAAGTGGTATTCTCGAATGGTCTGCGGGGAATACTTCGGAAGGGTTTCAGAAGGTATGGTACTCCTCGCATGAGTAGTTTGGGGTTTCGAAACGAGAGACGATTTCTGAGGTCTACGTCGAGTTTGACGTCATGAGTGACGAGGGTTTCGTTAGTCGGTCGGTTAAGGCGAAGGGTCTTTTCGTAGCACATGCAATTGTTATGCTGAGGACCAAGCCAATCCATGTTGAATGACGACATCTTAACTTCTTAGTGAAACATATGTTAAGTCAGTTTGAACGAAACGCTTTTTAGTGCGACAGTGCATCCAGTGTGTAAGCGATAGTTCCTTCTGTGTATACTCTCTAGTGCTTTCAGTTTTATCCTTGTTATTATCACTGTGAACGATTCGTACCGTATTAAGCAAGTACTAGCAGTAAGAGTGTTCTGATATATAGTGATGATACTTCATATTATGATTCTTACCAGGTCCGTCTACAATCGCTTGGTGTGTCCAAGTCATATATAATTAAGGCTGAGAAGACAGTCGACTAAGTGACTATGCCCTAAATCCACAACCAGACAAGGAACAGAAAATAAGGCGGAATCAGGCACTCTTAGCATGTAATCTTAATTATATATGACCCTAATGTTTACATTAAGCCATCACAGCTTACCTGCAGGGCAAGGTTGTCAAGATCGGGATCCTACGTAGGATCGTTTTTGGGTTTGCAAGATCGGGATCGGGATCCTAAGATCCCACAAAATAAAATATAATTTTAATTTATAATTTTTAATCATGAAAAATAGTTCAAACATTCAATTTTTCGTTCAAAAGTTATAAAAACTTCAAAAGATTAGTCATAAGTCGCAACACAAAATGATAAATGCTAAATTGGTAAGGGTAAAAGACATAAAATGGTAAAAAAAAACTCATTTGCAAAAAAAAGAATCAAGGGAGGTAGGATCAGACCGGATCTCGATCCTACGATCATACTTACAATCTTACGATCCTACCTCCGATCCTACCCCAAATACAATCTTTTTACGATCTGGATCATTTTTCATACCTAGGATCGTTAAATCCTATGATGAGGATCGCGATTTTGACAACCATGCTGCAGGGTACTTAGTTTTCGTATAAGTGATGTGTTTTTTTTCGGACGAGGAAGCAAATTGTTTACTTTTAATTGATACTAGTCTTAGTAAAAATTTAAGTTGTAAGTATTAGTGTTTAGTGACGTACCAGAAATCCCAGGAGTGTTCCTCGTTGTTTCGACATGACTTATTGTTAAATTCCTTTCACTCGTTCGTCATTCCTCTCTGTGGAACAATCTGTCTTGAAATGTCCCGTTGCACCGCATGCATGTCACACTTGACTGGTGCCAACATAGGTAGTGGAAGTGATATGTCGGGTCGGAGTCCTACAAAAGTGGGCAGTGTGTCCCCTCTTAAGGAAATTCTTGCAATACATCTTCTAGCATACTTTGGTATGATGTAGGTTGCACTTATTACATTTCGGGAGGGTTCCAGCATATCCCCTGGCAGCTGTTGGAGTGGTTGCTCTCATGGCAGATGCGGTGGCTATAGGGGTGACAGATGTTGTGGCCGCATGGGCTGCCACGGGTTGCTGTCTCTTGGCAAGTCTTTGAGATGACTTACGCTCCTTTTTGTTCCAAAATTTATGCTTCTTGTTCTTAGGGTTGGGATTTGGGGTATCCTTGTGGGAAGACACTTGTTGGTTTCCTTGGCTGTTACTATAGTCTAAATAGTCGACACTGTTTCTATTTTTGTTTGGGTTGTTAGCATTGAATTGTGCCATGATAGCTGTTACGGCGGCTTGAAATGTAGCGGAGTCTATATGTAGAATCGGGGTTACATCGGTTGGCTGGTTATTTCCATGTGAAGGCATGATGTTGTTTCATGATGTGAAATGAGATCATAAGTAACTATGGTCGTTTTTGGTTGCACTCTTACAATTTATATAAACATGTATCAATTTCGTGCTTTGCTGAACTATTCATAATGTTTCTGCCAACATTCCTGAGATATATTTATGGTAGTGAGTAGGAGTAGGTATTGTACGAGTGTTAAGTTTTCCATCCTAGTACTACTCTCCCCCCTGGCACGCTTAACTGCAGAGTTCTGATGGGATCCGGTGCATTAGTGCTGGTATGATCACACTCTATAGGTCTACGGGGAGGCATCTTTCTACCATACTGTTTTTGAAGATGAACGGTAGTAAGTCTTTAGCGGTGGTTACAAGTGGAGTGTCATTTGAATCGAACTTATCTTAGTTCCGAGTGTATCATGTTCCAACTTGTATAGTGTTCTGAAAACAATTCATAATATAAGGCCGTGCAAAATAGACTTATGAATTGATAGTGGCTACCCTTGTATGAATTTATGTGAATTGAATAACTGATACTAGTTGTTACGAAAGACGAGATAAACCTAACACATAGTGGGAGTAGTGTAATCACTAACTCACTAGGGTATATTAGTTAATTATGTATTAGTGGAACGTATATAGTGCTTGGTCTATTCGCGTGTCTAGTGAGTGGTTTTCTTTGTTCTTTTTCCTAGTTATGGTTGCCCTGGTTCCAGTTGTGGGGGTTTGTTTTCTTTAGACCTTCCTATGGTTTTGTTGTTCTCAATAGGTGTGTTGAATCCTTGTTGGGTCATGCTTCGGGTTCTATCACTGATCTCCATCACTTCATGATGGCAAGTCTAACTCTGAATGTCCCAGTGGACCTAGCATGCCTGCTTTTGATAGGGTAGGGTCCCCAGTGATTTCTCTAGTCCTTTACCTCTTGTCTGAACCCCTCTCAGGATCCTCCTTATGAATTCTTTCTTTTTCCCCCTTGACTCTTTCGTGGGCTGTGTTAGTGGAGTGGCTGTATCTATATATGTTGTTCGTGCGAGAATGGGAATGTCTAAAGGATCTATGAGATTAAGTAAAAACATTTCTATCGAAATTTTTATGAGGATCCTTACTGAGTACTCCTATAATCATGCAGTGTATTCAAGTTATATATAACCAAGATCAAATAGACCTTCGAATAAGTGATCCTACTCTAAAACCACAACCAAACAAGGAACAGGTAGTAGAGCGAAGATCACAAATTCTAAGTCTATAAGATCCCAACTATATATAACCCTGGAAGCATACACTTCGCAATTATAGACCTGCCAGTAAGGGTCTTTTATTTTTCACATAAGTGAGTTATAGTGCCTAAAATACTCCTATAGTATTTTAATTGTATGATTGTTTCTGAGGTTTTCTTGGTATAGGGACTTGGTAAGTTTCCAGACTTGTTATTATCTTATACTACCATAAAACACTCCTATAGTATTTTAACTTCATGTTTGGTTCTATATATCCTTTGTATATAGAGTTAGGTAAGTTTTAGGTTTGTTGCAACACCACTATCACTCCCAAACACATGTTGGTCGTATCTCAAATAAATATAGTTTATCAGGCTATATTTATTCCAGATATGATTACATAACTTCCTAGGTTTGACTGTAGTGTTTAACATCTAAATACTTTTGTTTTGTTTTTCTTGTGATACTTTTTCCTAGTATGTATATATGCATGTATTTATACTTATATAAGAATATTTATATTTTAAAAGTATACTTTTAGTCAAAGCACTTCGGCCCCATTGTATTTATAGTTGTATATCTTTTAAAAGTTGATATACTAAGTTCACTATAAACAATGCTCTGATACCAATCTGTCACACCCCTAAACCGAGACGGCGGAAACGTTCGAAGGCGGAGGACGTCATGTATAGTATCACAACAATTGAATAATAGTAATCAAAGCAACCACAACCATTGTATTGATAATATGGTGTTTACATTGTATTTGAATCGAATATGATTGACTCCAAAGGTAAATAGCAAAATAAAGACTTGAAGCTACTATGCTCCGTCTTCTAGAACCTGCACGAGTACCTGTATACTAATGTCCTAAGAATACAAGTGGTTTTGAAAAGTGTCAACATTAAATTTGGCGAGTTCATAAGCATTTATATTTAGAAAGTCTATTCTTTGTTCCTTGAAAACCTTGGTTTGTTCCTCCAGAAAATCTTATATCTTCTGATGTAAATAAATGAAAGTTTTGTTGACTCAACCATCTAAAAACGTTACAGTTATGTTTGTACACAATCCTTTTTATTTGTATGCACTTAGTTAAGCATACATATGGACAAGTATGTTCTATACTAGAAAATAGTATGTTGTTCTTGTATTTAGTGACCTTTGTTGTACTTGTATTTAGTGACCTGACCCATATATGTTTCCTTCTATGGTTACTTATTGTATACAGGTTAGATATAACCAAGATCGAATAAGTAGTTGTAACGACCCAAAAATCACGACTAAAAATTTCTTTTAAAACTTTACTAAAACCAGATTTATAAAAACGTATCATAAGTCAAAACATAACTTTCGAGTATTAAATTCATACATAATATCATTATCAGAGTCAAACATTCCCAGGCTAACTGACTATGGTGTGTGCTCTGCAATCTTCCCGAGCTCCTCTTTTGAAAACCGAGTACCTGAAACCAAAACTGAAAACCGTAAGCACGAAGCTTAGTGAGCTCCCCCAATCTACCACATACCACACAATAACATATAAAGCACATACCGGGCCTTGCCCACTGCATCGGACCGAAGTCCGGACTAACTGGAGCCTTGCCCCCTACATCGGACCGAAGTCCGAAGCTGATTGGGACCTTGTCCCCTACATCGGATCGAAGTCCGAAGCTGACTGGGACCTTGTCCCCTACATCGGATCGAAGTCCGAAGCTGACTGGGACCTTGTCCCCTACATCGAACCGGAGTCCGAAGCTGACTGGGACCTTGTCCCCTACATCGGACCGAAGTCCGAAGCTGACATCGGACCGAAGTCCGAAGCTGACTGGGACCTTGTCCCCTACATCGGACCGAAGTCCGAAGCTGGCTGAACATAGCATAAACACATAAACCTTGTCTGAGCCATGAAGGCATCAAACATACTAACTACTACATCGGACCGAAGTCCGAAGCTGACTGGGACCTTCGTCCCCTACATCGGACCGAAGTCCGAAAACTACTGCTAGCTAAACGGGCCGGCATTGTGGCCTTAGACCCGTTCCTACTGAAGGGAAACTCACCTAAACTGCTGAGCTTTGCTGATAAACCTCTGGCTGCTACTCGTCAATCCACTGAGTTGCTGCCCCTCTAGCTCTCCGAGCTACCAATATCAATATGACACTTAGTCTGACATTCAACTAAGTCAACTCTGGTCAAAGTCAAAATCCTGGTCAAAGTCAACCTTCCAGGTCAACCCTACTCGCCGAGTCCTCCTAATGACTCGCCGAGTTCATAAGCTTAGGGTCTTTCTATTTGCGACTCGACTCACCGAGTCCAGCTAGTTCCAAGTCCTGTCCTGTCCAACTCGCTGAGTCACCAACCGACTCACTGATTCGAGTCTCAACTCGAAGGGTTTGGGATTTCGCGACCTAACTCGCCGAGTCCACTAATAGACTTGCCGAGTCCAAGGCAATCTTCAACCAACTCGTCGAGTTGTTCTTCCAACTCGCCGAGTTCATGCCTAACTTCATCCGACTCGACGAGCTGTTCATCCCACTCGTCGAGATCCTCCTCATCTTCAAGCCACTCGCCGAGTCCACTCGAAGGACTCGCCGAGTCTATTCAGATCTACATACATGCAGAGGACTTTCGAGTCATGCATGGGCTCCAAACTGTAGATCCACTCTTCTAAAGCCTATTCCTTACGTAAAGTGGCAAACTTTACGTGTAGCTAACGAGATCTAGGCTCAAATCACTATAAACTAGGGTTTGAGACAAAGGGGCTCAACAATCAACCCATAGACTGATGTTTTATGATTCCCTAGGCCAAGATACGCATAGATCTGAAGTAGCAACTTCAGATCTGGGCTTCTAACTCGAAATGGTTCATGAACTTGCCCTAAAAGCCCCAAATCCCATGATAAAGGTTGATCTATATGCAAAAGAGGGAAGGTAACGACTCATTACCTTCAAATGCTCTGGAAGACCTCACAAACTCTGGATCTACTGCCAATTCTTGAATCCCCAATGTGTGCCTTCTTCCTTCTTCCTTCAAATCACCCAAAATGGCAAGAAAGCTTGAATGAGCAACAATGGAGGCTTAGGGTTTCTGGTTCTGGACTATAGGGCCGCAACTGAGCCATAGGAAAGAGAATGAGATGCTTAAATAGGTACCAAGTCCCGAAATTAGGGTTTCCAAACCCAGACCTGACTCGCCGAGTCCACTTGCCGACTCGCCGAGTCGGTCAATTGCTTTACACCCGGATCCCGCTCCGACTCGCCGAGTTCCTCCCTGGACTCGACGAGTCAACCCTCTTCAACTTAGGGTTTTTCCTTTCCTTTCTTGACCTTTCTGATTTCGGGTGTTACAGTAGTAGATTGTGTAAATCCTCCTTAAGCCCCCAACCAAACAAGGAATAGGAAGTAAAGCGGAAGTCACCCACTCTACTACTTATCGGGTCCTATATATATATATATATATATATATATATATATATATATATATATATATCTCACCCTGATGTATAACTAAGGGATCAGAGAATTTGCATTATGGGTCTATTTTGAATGTATCTACTTGTTACTAAAAATGTAATGTAGTGTTTACATTGTAGTAATGTCTGTAGTGTCTGTAATCGTGCCTGGAATCCACTAGAAGTAGTGTAAAATAGTGTACTGTAGTTTGATTAATTACCAAAACTTTTGTATGAAATCCTTTTCCCAAAATGTAAGTGTATTGTCCTAGGAAAGTAGTTTAGAGAAGATTTAATATTAACATAAAATCTTTGAAGTAGTGTTAATCCAGTAAACCTTGTTTATACTATTGTGAGATACATTAAATATTAACATAAACTTTTGTATGAAATCCTTTGAAGTAGTGTAGAGAAGATTTAATATCACAAGATCAAATCTATCAATCCATAGCAGAAAATCTAAGAATTTAAGCTCAAAGGGGTTGTCCAAACTCTTTTCTCGGAATCTCACCTCTCTATCCATAAGGAATCCTACACGAACATCACATGGTTCCATGTATGAGTTACAACCTTCCTACTTTGGACGTTGATCAACTTGATGTACCGACATCTCCATACGTAACACTCTATGTCAAGTTCGCTCCTTTATATCCAGATGATGATCAGAAGATTCTCATCTAAATAGAAAAAGAAAGACTACAAAACTTTTACGCCACCAATGCTCGTTCTGAAAAGAAGTTTAATTGCTCCAAGAAAAGAATTAGACACATTAGTGGATACGGACGGAAAGTCTTGAGCAAATCCGGACAAGACAGCCTTTTGTACAGAAACTTTGTCATTCAAAATTCTCAAAAATCGATTACAGTCACAAATGTAAAATTTCCAAATATTAACCCAAACGATATAATCATGATCGTCACTCATCTCGAAGACAATCAAGACAGTGATACAAGTAGTGGAGCCTATGTACAACATTTAACTCTCTGAAAGATTTCATTGCTGAATTTGTTCACCCAAATATTAAATTTTCTTCCCTATTCAAGACCGAGAAGCTCCTTGCTCATGCTAACAGTAAATTAGAAGAGATTGATCTACTGAATGAAGGTCCTGTTTTGGAACCAAAACTTAGATACATATGCAATAGGAAGAATTCAGAGAAAATGAATTCTTTAGAGCTAGACAAAAAGCACATGGTTCACACCAACGTGCTTCATAAAATCATCGCCAAAACTGCCAAGTATCAGGCTTCCGAACAGGTCAAGGAACAGTTGATCAAATAGCTTAAGTGGTGGATCGAAGTAAGAAACATATTGCAAATTTCTTATCTGTTTGCTTCTGGAGATCAAGTGTAAAAGCCCAATGATTTCCAAGATCACTTAAGGGGAGATTTTTGGTTCAAAACAAGTGATCCATTGGCAATCTGAAAGTCCAATCCGAGTTTATTGCAATTTCTGATGAAATGATGAAGAGAAGTTGTCCGAGATTAATATGGTGTCTGAACTTCTTGTTTCCGATGTAATAGAATGACATGTGTTAGTGGACAAGTATTGTTTGGTTTATATGTTAGTTGTTTGTTAGTATAGTACAACCGACAAGATCAACAACAATGGTTGTGTTAGGCTATGATCTCGAGTCCATGTGCCTTTTTGTATTTGTATTTAGTTCCTCCTTATGTTATATAAGGATTGTCAACCTTAAACAAATGTAACAATTTGAAACCTCACTCTTATCAATCAAGAAATATTAAGTCAATCATTACTCTAATATTCTTCTTATCCTTGTTCATTGTTCATACTTTATTTTATTTATCTTGAGCACTTTGTTAAGTTATCTTCTTCAAGGCTTGACTAGTTTATCCAGACTTGACTGTAATTGTTATAAGCAACCATTGTAGTTGTTTAACTCAAGGTTTGAGTTTTCAAACATTGTCCGTGCAATCCTTGTTTTCACATTATTTATGAGATTTATTTAATAATATAATGTATTAAAGATAATGTATTAATCTGAATTATATACTTTAAATAAATTATTTTACGTGTAATATTTAGTGAATGTAAAAACTAAAGGTCTTAATTATTAAAAAATAGAAAATATGTAAATAAAAAAATAGGTTAATAATCCAGAATGTATAGCACGAAGGGATTCGTGGTCTAGGTGGCCACGACCGTGGTTCGTGCACACACCCCTTGTCACACCCCAAACTGAAACGACAGAAACGTTCAGGGTGGAGGACATCATGTATAATATAACAAGAATTGAATAATAGTAATCAAAGCACCCACAACCATTGTATTGATAATATAGTGTTTACATTGTATTTGAATCGTATATGATTGACTCCAAAGGTAAATAGCAAAATAAAGACTTGAAGCTACTATGCTCCGTATTTTAGAACCTGCGAGAGTACCAGTCTACTAGTATCCTAAGAATACAAGTGGTTTTGAAAAGTGTCAACATTAAAGTTGGCGAGTTCATAAGCATTTATATTTAGAAATTCTGTTCTTTGTTCCTTGAAAACCTTGGTTTGTTCCTCCAGAAAATCCTATATCTTCTGATGTAAATAAATGAAAGTTTTGTTGACTCAACCATCCAAAAACGTTACACTTATGTTTGTACGCAATCCTTTTTATTTGTATGCACTTAGTTAAGCATACATACGGACAAGTATGTTCTATACTAGAAAATAGTATGTTGTTCTTGTATTTAGTGACCTTTGTTGTACTTATATTTAGTGACCTGACCCATATATGTTTCCTTCTATGGTTACTTATTGTATACAGGTTAGATATAACCAAGATCAAATAAGTAGTAGACTGTGTAAATCCGCCTTAATCCCACAACCAAACAAGGAACAAGAAGTAAAGCAGAATTCACCCACTCTACTACTTACAGGGTCCTATATATATATATATATATATATATATATATATATATATATATATATATATATATATATGTCACCCTGATGTATAGCTAAGAGATCATAGAATTTGCATTATGGGTCTATTCTGAATATATGTACTTGTTACTAAAAACGTAGTGTAGTGTTTATACTATAGTAGTGTTTGTAGTGTCTGTAATAGTGCCTGGAATCCACCAGAAGTAGTGTTAAATAATGTACTGTAGTTTGATTAATTACCAAAACTTTTGTATGAAATCCTTTTCCCAAAATGTAAGTGTATTGTACTAGTAAAGTAGCGTAGAGAAGATTTAATATTAACATAAAATCTTTGATGTAGTGTTAATCACGTAAATGTAACATCCCAAAATTCAAGTCCAAAAATTTCATTTTTAAATAAGTTATTATAAAACCAACAGTATAAGAACGGTAGCAGCAGCAATACTCGACACCGTTGTGGGTTATTTCGATTCTAAAGGCGGCTAGGAGGCTGAAGGTTCCCACCGGCGACAGACTCCTCGCTGAAGCTTCTCAGATTCTCCAAGACTCTCGATGATTCGAGTATGGATCATGTGCTTTCAGTGGTACGGACCCAATACTACCTTCCACACTTATCCATACTTCCCTCAGCAATCCTCCCGAATCCTCCAAGTCACTTCCTTAAACTGGTACACCCAAGTCTCTCTAAACCTCACTACTAACCCACTGAAACGTATCCTAGGCTTTCCTAGGTTCCCAAACTCACTCAGTCCTCTACTGCTGAAAGATTCCCAATAATGTCAACTAGCTACCTCATGAATATAGCTATCTCACATTACTCAGAGTCCCACAATGCACAAAGCAAGCAGCATTCAGACAATGGAAAATCTAACCATCATATTCCAATTAAACCTTTCTATCCTCTAGTCAGGGATCTGTACATGCAATTCAAAGGCTAGTACAATCAGGCATAACCTAAACAGGCTATCCTATTACTGACTGATCAGTACTAGCATGCAAGTCTACAAGCACATACAATAGGCATATAAGGCATCATTCCTAGATCCTCAGCCCTAATCTAGCATGCAGTTATCATAATCATATCATATCATAGAATAACATAAGATAACATGTATGAGTATTTTGGGGAAAACTTACTTAAGCTCAACTGATTGCACGCATCACACACCTTGTTCTTTTCAAAGTTCTTTTCTCATTCCAAATTCTTTTCAAATTCTTTTATAAAATGATATTCTTTTGAAAATTTTCATACCAAGTCCTTAGTTTGAGTTCAGACACACCCGAAATTCAAGGCCAAAAATTTCATTTAAATGACACTCCGTTCAAGGCCAAAAATTTCATTTTTAAATAAGTTATTATAAAAACAACAGTATAAGAAAACATTAATAATATCATGTCATGTCAAACCCAAAGTAGAAATAATCAAAATTGTTATCATAAACAATATTAGAGTGTAATACCAAAGATCCCATGTGCGAAAAATCATAGTGTGATGCGCTGCGATCGAGCCGACTCATTTCCTTTGAAAACGAAGTATCTGAAACCAAAACTGAAAACCATAAGCACGAAGCTTAGTGAGTTCTTCTATCATACCACATATCATACAATCACATAGCATACATACTGTCGGGCAATTCTGGGGTGCCCGACCTACCCATGTCAAGCCATTCTGGGGTGCTGACTACCCGTGTCAAGCCATTATGGGGTGCTGACTACCCGTGTCAGGCCATTCTGGGGTGTCTGCCTACTCTCCGGTCTATCTCACCCGGTCATAGGGACTATTTCACCCCTACAACTATCACATAATAACATATCATAAACATGTTGTCATACATATCTTGGGTGTCCGACCTAACCTTCGGTCCTAACAACCGATTTGTGGACTATTCCCCTCCTACTAACCACTATCACATAGAACATAACATACTGGCACATAGAACACATCAAGTAATAGCAAACCAGACAACTATCACAAAGACAGTCATCTCAAATATGATCAACTACTAGTGGGTCGGCCTTAGTTCCTTAGACCCACTTCCACTAGAAGGTAACTCACCTCACACTGCTAAAGTCCTGTAGACACAATCCCAGTTGTTGGACGACAGCTTCCCAAACTGTCAATATCAAAACATCACCCAATTAATAATTGGGTTCCACTACATAACCATAAGTACATACTTGGGGTCATTACTACATTACCCCATGCTTGGCTTTATTCAAGCCCAAGGCCCAATCCATAGGCCCAAAAGTCCAACCATGGCTCAAAGCCCAACATATGGCCCAATTTTCCAAATTGGGCCCATACCTCTATATGGTCTTATTCTAATGCCCAACCAAAAGTCCAGTCCAACATTTGGTATTCTAATGGCCCAATACCACATAATCATAAAGGCCCAAACTATGGCCCATCAATGGCCTAAGTTTCCAAATTGGGCCCAACTCCTCATATGGGCCTTACCTAAAAAGCCCATTAATTATTCTAGTCCATTTGCTTGATCTGGGATGGCCCGTTAATAAACCAATCATCAAGGTTCAAAAGAAAGGCCCAACAATAAATCCAAGTGAAATTAGGGTTTCACATAAAATGACGATTAGGGTTAAGTTTTTCTCACTTACCCCATTAAGGACTTAATCTATTAAGTCCCACATGGCCTTAGGTTAATTGCAAATGGTTATAATTAATATTTTAATTTAATAAATGATTTTAGTGCGGGTCCCGATTGATCCAAAGCCCATATATCCAAAATTAGGGTTTTCTAAACCCTAATTAGGGCTTCCAACCCAATCCCAGCCCAATAGGCCTAGTACAAAGTCCTTAGATCAATTAGGGTTCATTAGGCCCATTAGTCAAATGTTTGGGCTTTTAGGCCCATTAAGCTTCATTGGGCCTATTAGGGTTTCTCTAGGCCCAATCAGTCCAAACATCTCAAACGAGTCACTATACAAACAAGGCACACCGCCACCCGACACGGCGGCCGGTGGCAGCAGGAGACGGCAGCCACCACCCTACGATGGTGATTTGTGTTTCTTTCCATTATACTTTTGCTAATTACAAGTTACAATGCCTTAACCAAGAATAAACACACACACTAACTACATAAACACATACATGGCGGCACATGGTGGTCTCTTGACAACTCCGACCAACAAAAAATATGATCATACACCCGATTAGCAACAACAGCACTCGAGCAGGAATGTCAAATGGGCATAGCCACCCACCTGGTGGCGTGCAACGGCCAGAGAGCTGCTGACACAACGGAACAGCCGTATAGCAGCATCGACGACAATCAAAGTGGCGGAAAACAGCGCTAGCGGCGTCTATCGGAACGGAAAGGAGAAGAAGAAATGGTGGCAGCTCCTCCACGGTTCGTTTCTCTGACAAGGAAAGTGTCACAACTAGCACTTTTGGCTAGGAAATTCCGTCCTCAGGTAAGCAAAGACTCTTATGAGACATGTGCTAACACACCTAAGCGTTCAATATGAGTTCCTAAGGAGCCATAAAGTGTTAGAATGCAAATCTCTTCAAGTATATCGAACCTCTCCCAGATCTCTCCAAGTATAGTGAATCTCTCCCAAATCTCTCTAAGTGTGCCAAATCTCTCCAAGTATAGTGAATCTCTCGCAAATCTCTCTAAGTGTGCGAAATCTCTCCAAGTATAGTGAATCTCTCGCAAATCTCTCTAAGTGTGTGTAATCTCTCCAAGAATAGTGAATCTCTCCTAAATCTCTCTAAGTATAGTGAATCTCTCCCAAATCTCTCTAAGTGTGCGAAATCTCTCCAAGAATAATGAATCTCTCCCAAATCTCTCCAATTATAGTGAATCTCTCCCAAATCTCTCTAAGTATGCGAAATCTCTCCAAGAATATTGAATCTCTCCCAAATCTCTCTAAGTATGCGAAATCTCTCCATGAATAGTGAATCTCTCCCAAATCTCTCTAAGTATGCGAAATATCTCCAAGAATAGTGAATCTCTCCTAGTATGTGAAATCTCTTCCAAATCTCTCCACGTATCTCAAATCTCCCTAAATACCTTCCTCAATCGAAAACAGCTCATAACCGGAAAAGGAAACCCCAAAAGGACCCTCTTGGTTCGAACTCCTCTTGGTCCTAAACCTCTTGGTTCGGAACCCCTCCCTGCTTCGGACCCTCTGATGGACTAAGGGGAAGCCTCTCATCCGGACAAGATCTCGCATGTGCTTCGGAAGGGCTAGGTTGCCTCGCACCTTGGTCCGGACTCACCTGGTTCGCACCTGACTCCGGAAGTGAAGAAGGACTTCGGAACTCGCACAACGCCTCCGGAACACGCATTTTGGCAACTTTGGACCCTCGCACCCTTCATCCTTCCCTCCGGAATTTAAGATATAGCTTCAGAATTTAAAGAAGAGCTTCGGAAATTATCCTAGAGCTCCGAATTTCACCTTTTTGCCCCGGATTTTGGTCATTTTCGGACTTTTTCACCATTTTAAGGTATTTTGAGGTCGGAAATCCCACCAAACTCGTGTTTTTCTTAACTAAGACCCCTAAAACTATTATTGTATGCTAAAATTAATTATTTTAAGCATACTCTTCATAAAAATAAATGGTTGGGATTTAGGAAAACCTTATCTTAAATCAAGAAAAGGACAAAAGGATTGACTTTGTGATTTGATGAAGTTCCTCATTTCCCATGCAAATCACTGTACTCCATGCCTTATCCACCAAATATCCATGCATGGACCACCAGATCCCCATACATCAAAGATTCCTTTCCTTTTCTTATACTCCAAAGCAACGACAATGAAGGGGTTAGACTTCACATATTCTCTCACATTTCTCATTTCCTCTCAAAACTCATCTCCAAGCAAGAACAAGAACTTGCTGAAAACAAAATTCTCAATTTCTCCTTGGAGTTGTAAGGTAAATTCCTCCACCCCTATAATATTTTATAATATTTCAAGATGAATCCATATTATTTTATTCATAATATGTGATGATCACCCTTAGGAAAGCATCCCTCCCAGGGAAGTTCCTCATCTCAGCAAGAGTTTAAGCTTGAGATCTTCACTCCATAACTCCAGACAACTCCTCAACTAACTCAATGTGAGCTTCATACCCCACCTTTTTCAATGTTTTAATGTTTTTTGGGGGAGGGTACAAGTCAAATCTGGCCTAGATTCTTAAATGATTGCATATATACGTATGTTTGTATGTGTGTGTGAAATATTATTAAATTATTATTTAGTAATATACTCATGAACGAATGATTTCTAAATTTCCTAAAGAACAGAGGATACTTTGAACCAAAAAGCCTCCCAACTATTGAGTGTGTCCAACTTAACCCCTTTATCTATGCTTTCATGTCTAAAGATAAAAAGTTATAAAAGGAATCTTACTAAGTGGACACCATTTCTAGTGATTTTTCGAAAATAGAAACTTTGTGACTATTTTGCAAACTATCAGGGAGTATTTTATAAATATTCAACATAAAAGTTTGCGTCAAGAAAATATACAAGTAGAGCCTTTATGACAGAAATATTTGCATGTCATAAACTGTTGTCATAAAACAGAAAATGTGTGTCATAACCGGCAGTTATAAATTTATACAAATTATAACTTGGCACTTTTTCTTTTGACTAAAATGACTCATTTTCCAATAAACGAAAAGGAACGAACACGAGCACCTAGTTAATGAGCACAATCAACGATATGGAACGAGAACGATATTTCTATTCAATAAGTACGATTTTCATTATTTATCTAACAAATAATGAATCTCTAACGATTGCTCAAAAGGTTGTTAATATTCTAGTTAGAAAAATCTCAAAAGTACCTAAATATAAAAATATTAGTGTACGTCTAAGTCTTGTAAGGAGTTATAGCCAGATCTCCTAAAGGGAGAGCGGAAATTTGTGTATAGATCTATACGGGGTTGACACCTCACACCTTCATTGTTCGCTACAGCTAGACAGGCCAGTCTAGGGTGACAAATGTCTTTTCCAAACCGAGGGCGCCTGAGAAACACCAAAACAGGCACACCATCACGATTAGTATGGTTATAACGACTCGCTAGAATATGTTATATTAACTAGAAATTTATGTAAGGAAAACCTCATAAATAAATTTGGCACGTTGTGTTGACTGTCCTATACGTGGTAGGTGATGGTCCGCATTTGTTGTGTTGACTATCCTTCTTCATCGCGTAGAATGTCTACAATAGCCATGATGATTCTTTCTCCTAACAAGTATAGAGTCGTAATACTACTATTTTACAAATTAAAAAGCATATGACTCTATAGAACACTACAAGAAAAAGACCCTTTTACGACGCGCAAACCACGACACTCATTGATTTATGTTACGCAAAGGAGAGTGACATTAAAAAAATGTTATATCTTCAAAAAATTTAAGGATAGAAGACACACATTATTGCGTGCCCTTAAATTAGTGTTTAAAAAAAACACGGAGGGCACCTATAATAAAATGTGTGTCGTCTAAGGATGTCGCTTTATATTTTTTAATGGAACGCGTGTTCCATAGTTGGGGAAAGGGGGACATGAAATTCTGAAAAAATTAAAAACCCCGCCTTCCTTTTTTTCTCCTTTCCCTCTTAGCCCAAATTATGAACGTTCCTTCCTTACTGCCGCCTACTTCTTCCCCCACTTACTTCTACCCACTAGAACCACCATATCTCCCACTTGATGTTGAAATTGTTAGAAAAAGCCCTAATTATATTCTCAAGTCTCAATATTAGGAATGTGAATCTTGATTCTCGTTTGTTTCAGATTCCCCACAAATAAATCGAAAAACACACAGACGAAGAACCGTAACTTTGCTCCGTTAGCTTCCCGATTGCATCTCGTCATCACCTTTGGAACTTCTGTGTTAGAGACCCAGGTAATCAATTTATTTTTCATTTCTTCACATATCTTTTTCTAGTTTTGAATGATTTGTTGCTGTTTAGGAAGGAATAACGAATTCATCCTCTCCACCAGCCGAGAACCTTCACTCTCTCCTTCTCCTTTTCTCTGTAAACCCTAATCCGCTTCCATTACTACCGAATCCCTTTTGTTTATCCTAAAGGAATAACGCAACCAAGCTCGTATCTCAGATCAAGTACTCCGGTGTGGAGTTAAACTAGAACTTACGAATATTTTATAGCAGAAAGTATAGGAATTTTCTGGAGAAAATGATTTTCTACGATTTCGATAATGATAAACTAGAACTTACAATTATTTTATAGCAGAAAATATAGGATTTTCTGGGGAAAACGATTTTTCTACGATTTCGATAACGATAAACTAGAACATACACACTCAGTTTTACTCGATAAGAGGAACAAGATTTTTAACCACATTTTCTCTTTGAAAATAAGGGATTTTTCTTGAAACGGTTGATTGCTACTATTCAAAAGAACTATTCTCGGACACAGCTCACTTTTACAAATCACACTACTTTTCAAAATCACTCCTTATAAGGATGAACAAAAGTAATGTCATGCACACATACATCCATGATTTTCAAGGCAAGACTTCAAACGATTTTATAGAATATATATATATATATATATATATATATATATATATATATATATATATATATATATATATATATATATATATGATTTTCTGAAAGTACAATGAGAACGATTCTAAACAAGTGTAAACGATTTTATACAAAATTGCTTATGAACTCACCAATTTTTTAGTTGACGCTTTTCAAAACGACTTGTATTCTCAGGGATCTAGTAAGCAGGAAACAAGGGACACTGATGCAAGATCATTTACCTGTAGTTTGGATTCTTTTCTACTTATGTATCTTTTGTGTAACTCGAAGAACAAATACAATATGTAAACAATGTAACTTTGTTATCTCAATGTATGATGTTTGGATTGCTCTGCTTCATTTATATTCAATTGTTATGATACTGCACAATGAAGTCACCCGCCTCCGGACGTTTCCGCCGTCTGGTCCGGGGGTGTGACAGAAAGTAGCGGCGTCCGGCATTAGGCGCGACTTCTACGACAGCAACCGCAGCGGCAGGTGGCGGTGATGCGTTCCTCCTCCTTTGCGACTGAAATAGCGACATCCCACATCGATCTCCGTCCTCAGCAGCCATGGAACGGTAGCAGCAACATTACTCGACACCGTGGCGGGTTATTCCGACTCTAAAGGCGGCTAGGAGGCCGAAGGTTCCCACCGGCGACAGCTTGGTCGGCTGATGACGAAAACTGGATGGAGTTTCGACCGGTCGGTAGGGAGGTGGTCGGGTGGTTGCTTGGTGGCAGCCAGCTTGTCGAAGAACGGACCAGATGGGTGATGACGGAGCTGGAGTTGAAGGAGGCATAAGGATGGAGAGAAGTGGCGACTGAAGATCCCCTCTAGGGATAGGGTTACGGGACCTTTAAAACACCCGACTCCAATTAAAAGTTTCCCATAATGGCAACAACAGTCCCTCCCTTCCCTTTTTGTTTCAAATGTAATCCAATATTTACCCTGGCTTTGGAAATCTTCTTCAAATTAAATCTGATAATTACCATTTAAACCCTTAGCATTAAAATCCTTCACATCGTAGGTACAAAATTTACCAAACAGCCCCCAATATCTTAATTGTGACATAATCAGCCCTTCCACCTCATTTCCTTTTAAATTAAATCTAAATAATTACCACGGAGCCCTTGACTTCATAAATAATTATAAACTGAGTCCGGAACTTACACTTTTAACCCCCGACTCCTAAAATTGTGACAAAACTCTTTGAGACCATCCTTATATATATATATATATATATATATATATATATATATATATATATATATATATTAGGGCTACTATTCGTTCATTAATTTATTTATTTATCTAATAAATAAACGGGGAGTTACAGTATACCTTGTTTATACTATTGTTCACTACAAGAAAAAGACCCTTTTACGACGCGCAAACAACGACACTCGGAGATTTATGTTACGCAAAAGAGAGTGACGTTAAAAAGTGTTATCTCTTCAAAAAATTTAAGGATTTAGGTCGCGCATTATTGGGTGCCCTTAAATTAGTGTCTCATGTAAAAAAAATAAAAAAACACGGAGGGCACTTTAGCTAAAAGGTGCGTCGTCTATGATTGTCGTTTTATATTTTTTTAAGAAACGCGCGTTTCCTTAGAGGGAAAATGAAATCCCCAAATTTTTTAAACCCCCGCCTTCTTCTCCCTCGTCTCCACCCCCTAATCGAAGCTACCAGTTGAACAACCCCTAATCGACACCACCACCTTCTCGTCTCTCCTTCTCCACCAGGTTTTCTCTCATCTCTATCCTCCATCTTCTGGATTGTAAAGGCGTCGTTTTATAATTCTTTTATCAAACGCACATCCATTATCCTCAATTACAAAAGGTGTCCAAATCTAGGGCTTTTTTTCATAAGATCTCATTCCACCTTACCTCATACTCACCTCTACACAATCGACTGTCACCACCATTCCTACCATCCGCCGCTGCCCTATCATCTCTTCCATCACCACCACTTTCCAACGTGAGAAAAGGCAGCATCACAGCGAAACCTTAGGCGCCAAAACAACTCCGGTATATCGATCCTATATCTGTTTTCAATTTGCATCAACTGCGCCTAGAAAAATGAAACGTCCGCTGCATAGAAACATCGGTTGGAGTTTGGAGAGCTCAATGCCCTAGAATCACGTAGATGTGGGCATCGATCTGATAAATAAAAAGTAAGAACCTATAACCGATTTGATGCTTTCTCTTATTCTCTCTAAATTTGATATTTTGCCCTTCAAATTTCTTAGTTATCAGTCGATTACATATGATGTGTGTAAAACCCACTAGTTTTAAACCTACTTTTAATTATCAAATAACACACAAAAGGCAGTGAACCTATCAATTGTGGTATAGTTCAAGCAAGTAGGGTATCGAACACAGGGAACGGCAAATTAAATAGTAAAAACTAATTTATCTAATGTACTAATAAGTAGGGGTTTTCTCTAGTTTTACAAGACTATAAACTTACTAATGATTACTTATTAAACTAGAAAACGAAGACTTTAACTAGATTCAATAACGGAAAAGTACTTCTATTTAGTTCAACTTAATTGATCCTATGGTTGATTTCAAGGTAAAAGTGCAATGGATTAATTCTTTTGCTAGTTACCGATTCAATTGATTAGTTCCGTATTCACTTCATTAATCCTTAGCAAATAAATCAATTTAAACAATGGCCAGTTGCCTATTTCAATTAAATTTACTATATGTAATATTCAGGTTAAGTTAGACTTGCAATAGCTAATTAATTTATCTTTTAATTAACTTCTTGTTTAATGGTCATCTCACAAGCTTGCACATAAATTTACTTGATTTTCTTATTAATCCTAGTTTCATGTTCATTACACTAGACATATGACAAAAAGTGTTCACTAAGCATATGAGATTGATAACTAATAGATGTTCATGCTAATTAATTATCTTCCTATTAACAGAAAATCAATTATCATTCATACACAAGGTTCTTTAGCAAGCTAAAATAACTAAATTAACCAACATAGAATTAATCCTACCAAGAATCAAACCATATTACCAATTTCGTATCCCCAAATAGAAGTTTAAAGAATTTAGTTCATAACTAAGGTAAATAACAGCAAACAAATAAGTTCAAGTTGCTTAATCATGTTGACAAAACAAAAGAAATAAGTAGAATGGTGGAATTATGCCTTAATTACTTCCGGAATTGGATTCTAGCTTCCTTGATCGACTTCTAGGGTTCTTATGGCTTCTTATTCGCAGCTAAGCACTTCTGAATCGTCCCATAACTCTTTTTTTCTCGATCTGTAGAATTATCTTTAAATAAGCGGTCCGACTCGTCGAGTCAAGTGGTGACTCGTCGAGTCCCTCTCACATTCTACGTATTGCGATAACTATCTGGGATCCCGAGTCATTATCCTTCTGATTCCTCGAACGGACTCGTCGAGTAGATATATGACTCGACGAGTAGAAGCTTCTTTTTCAGTGTTTTCCTTCTTCATTCCACTCTCAATCTTCTAACCGCTTCTCTTGCTTCCTTTTACTTCCGAGCTTCATCTTTGGACTGAAAAACATAATTTAACACTTTTAAGTACCTTTTGTCCATAATATGTGATAATTTAGCCAATATATGAATAAAAAACTATACTAAATGCACACTAAATATGCACATATCAAAATACCCCACACTTGTCTTTTGCTTGCCCCCAAGCAAAACTGAATTTTAATCACATTAGAATTATGTATAACAATTCCAATCTAACCCAGCCATTATGCCAAGACCGCAACGCATGCATTTGTGTCTAAAATTTTTTCTAAAGAACCCCCCCATATTCCAAATACTCACAATCCTCATAAACATTCACCCACTCACCCCGAACTATGCTCATTTTATGCAACCCTCCGAATCCATCCGCAGAAAACCTCCTAACCCTCAAGGTGTTTTTAATTGAGCAACCCAAGCATACATATTCTAGAAAATTACAATTTTTCGATACCACTATGGACTTCTTTGAACATTTCATCTTTGATATCTTTGAATTCACCAACTTGTATTAGTTTTCGGTATCTTCAACTTTTTGGATTTCTTCGGAATTTTCGATCTTCATTTGATCTTCATACTTAACTTTGATGCTCCAAAAATTCTAGAATTTTTTTTTTTTTTTCACTCAAATCCTACATGCTTAAGCAGGGGCGCTCAATCTCAACCTTTATTGGCTAATGATAAAAACTTTCCTGGATACATTTCAGGTTTAGGCTGCTAAACATATTGCATCCCTCAGGCTGAGCGAGGTCGTGTTTTTGTCCCATGATTTCACTGGAATAAGGAAGCCACAAATGCACTAGAACGTATATATGCTCAACTAAACATTTGGGTTTTCATGCAATTATTAACACAATTCTAACATGGAATCCTAATTTTTACCAAAATTTTCTAATTAAATCCTAAATAATACTTTTGGTATGCAAAATTTTTGAAAATTGACTATTATGTAATCAACCCCCTACCCCACACTTATGTGATGCAATGCCCTCATTGCATATGATGCCTAAAAAAAACATAAAAATAAAGAGGGAATTGGAACAAACTCCCCTGGGATAGCAGTCGATAGGCTGATCACTTCCATGTTAAGCTCCAACTTCAATCAACTTTAGACATGGTAACATCTCACCCATGCCTTGGGTGTCAAAACTCGTGTGGGTCGCTCCAAATACGCGGAAATCAGTGTAAGATCTTCAAGAATGGAAATGGAAGAATAAGTGGAACCAGTAGCAGAATCAAATCAGCAGTCCATCGGTATAAAAAATGATCGACTCGTCGAGTCTTATGATGGACTCGTCGAGTACCAGCGCGCCTTCTCATAATATGTAGAAATATAAGGCGACTCGGCGAGTCTGCTTAGTGCACTCGTCGAGTAGGCCACTGAACGAACAAAACTTGGTATTTTGCAACTGTTTTAGCTTCTAAAAACTTCTTTAACCCTTCCTCTCATTTGGACTCAATTGCTCATACCCCCCTAGGACCGGACTCGACACTTTGACGTTAAAAACTCGCTTCCTTGACTCGCTCTTACTCTAGAAAACATCCATGCTTTACATTTCTAAACCATCATAATTCAATCCTGAAAATAACTAAAGCAAACAACCATTAAATAAAATCTCAAAGCATACACACCAAATAATAAAACAAAAAATTAAAATTGTTTGATTAAAAACAAAAAAACATCAATCTTCATCTTCCTCATCATCATTAGCGGCTCCACTTCCCCCGGCTCCGCTTTGTCTCGCAGCAATCCTCTCATCCCAAGATGGAATGAATGGGTAATTCCCACCATCAATATGTGGGATATTGAAGTGGTCAAAAAGTCGAATGTGGGATTGGTTACTAAAATTCAGCCCCCTCGCCAATTGATCCTGCATCCGCCTCATCTCTACATTGTACCAATCCATTGGTACATCTTCATTTTCGACCGGAATCACTGGCGGCTCGTCCTCCACATCCCGTTCTCTTCTCGATCTCACCCTCCTTCCCGGTGCATCGGGACCAACAACGGGTTCATCATTTGGAATGGCATAATGGCCACCACCATAGTCTTCAATTATCCGTGCTCGTCGGAAAAGAATGGGATTAAACGGGGGCGTCGGGATCATTGTCATGAAGTTCCAGGCTCCGCGGTTCATCAACCCGAATGAATTAGCCAATCGAGTGACAAACATTCCTCCATTGATACGGGAGGTTTTGCGATCTTTGACCGCACCCTCCGAAAGGTATGAAGCAATACACCATGGGATGTTGCAAAATACGCCGGGTGTTATTATGCTCCATAAGTAGAAAACGTCAAGGTTGGAGACCTTGTCATCGTCTTTCCTTTGGTTGATGGTGGAGGAAATAAGGCGGTGAATGAGGCGGTGAGTCGGGGATCGGATGCTCCCTTCTTGTGCAGACTTTGGGATGTAGACTTTGTTTCCTATGGTATTCCACCAACCCGTGCTTGTGACTCCATCGGGGAATGCCATATGAGTGTTTGCCAAGAAATCCCGAAAGATGTTTGTTGTCACCAAGGGTTGATCATAGATCCCTAGTCGGCAGGCAAGGTCCACCACCGAACATTGACGATACTTACCCCCAAGACAAAAAGTAAAGCTCGTCGGGTGATACACATCCACTCCCCCGGTGAAAGACACCGTGGAGAAAAACTCCAAGCAAAGTTCTAAATACACCAGCTCTTGTATGCGGAAGACCCGGCTCCACCCGTCACACACCATAGTTTCGCCTTCATGTTGGAACTCCTTCAAAAGGTAAGGAGCTAGTTCTTCTTCATATCTAACACCTTGCAGCCATTCCGAATCAATTTTGTTCGGTACATACACCTCCTTCTTCTTAATGTCGGAGAGCTTCTTCTTCCACTTCCTCATTGTTGAAGCGGATTCAATTTGCGGGAAGTTTAACCATGGAAACTCCCCTTGGCTATCAGTTGAAGATTGTCCTCTTCTGAACATGATTTCTGCAAAATAGACACACAAAACCCAGAAACACATAATATAATTAAAAACTGAAATGTATCTTTAAATCGACTGGACTCGTCGAGTCCATGCCCGACTCGACGAGTCGCGCAACCTGCACGAGTCAGTCGACGGGTCGCATGAAATTGGACCATAAAACTTGTAATTTCTGTCAAGGGTTTTTGTTCAAGGACTTCCTACTAAGCAATAAGGTCAAAATAAACGTTCAAAACAACAATATTCATGAAAAAATCGATACCCTAGAATTTCATTACTTTTCAAAAACGGGTTTTTTCATGCAATTGCAGGTATAGATGGCCTTATAATCTCATTCTTTCTAGAAATCAAGAATAAAGTTGTTACCTTTTGAGTTTAAACCTTGAGAAATTGGAAGAAGATTTGAAGATTTCTTTGCATGCTTGAGAGAGCGTTTGCGAAAGGGGTACCCGGCGAGTGTGGTGTGGAAACAGAATTTTTAGGGTTAAAACCCTATTTACCAGATGTAAAAGTAATTTCGAAATTATATTTTTTTCTATAGATAAAACCGACTCGGCGAGTCTAGTCGCGCAGTTACAGATTTTCAGTAATCAATATATACACGTCGAGTCAGTGTCAGACTCGGCGAGTCTTTTAAAAATTTGCATATTTTTCAAAATTTTTCTGTTTATTATGAATCATTTCACCCCACACTTAGGCTAGGCACACTCTCAAGCAGACATGTCCGATGATTTGGAAGATTAAAATTGTGAAAAGAAACAAAACTAAAAAAAACTAAAGAGTAAAAGAAAGCAAACTCGAACGACGGGTTGCCTCCCGCCAAGCGCTTCTTTTTGAGGAGTCTTGAGCTAGACTCCTTCCCATTTACGTTTTGTCATCTTCAAGCATCGGGAATGTACGCCTCTCTTTTTGTGGTTTATACTTGGTCTTGTAGGCGTGAATCTTTTTCTTGTAATCCCTCTTCGATTCGTCTCTTCTCCTTTTCATTGCCTCATTTTCAGCTGCTTGGTCTTTCCTTTTTCTCTTTTTCTGCTTTACCCTTTCTTTTTCACCAATTCTTGAACATCCTTATCTTTAAATTTAATGACTTCATATTTCATGATGGTCTGTGCTCTAGGTTTAGTGGTGAATTGGTGATCAGCTTCTTCCTTCCTTTCCTTTATTCCTGCGTCCTTTCCCGTGCTTAACCCTTCTCCAAATTTGACCGCATCAAGGCATGCCACATTGGCGTGTTGGACCTCCATTCCCTTTACTTCTTCTGCAGATTGTTCTTCCAAAGAATCAAAAACAGTAACTGAACCCAGGGTATGTGAAGAACTATCAATAAACAGATCAGTTTTGGTCAAGTTTTTATCCAAATCGACTGGACTCGTCGAGTCCATTATGACGACTCGGCGAGTCGGATCGGGTTCGATCAATCCTGGAGTGTTTTCTGAGTTGGCTCCTTCCAGTAGCTTTTCTAGCTCCTCCAAGTCTTTGTTAGCATCTTCAACTCCTTCAGAGTATAGTGTGAACTTACTTGGGTCTTCTTTTAGTAAAATTTCGAGCTCTTTTTGTAATACCTCATCATCCAATTGGATAAATGAGATTTCTTCTCTCTTTTCTTCTTCTTGCTTGTCTTCTGGAATAGCTTTAAACATCACCGACTCATCCCCCACTCTTAATGTTAATGTAGACTCACATATGTCAATTAGGGCACATGCGGTGTTTAAGAATGATCTTCCCAAAATAATTGGTATTTCGGGGTCTTCTTCCATTTCCACAACCACGAGGTCTACTGGAAAAATAAACTTGTCCACTTTGATAAGGAGGTTTTCACAAATGCCTTGTGGATTAATTATCGTTTTGTTTGCCAAATGGATTTTCATATTTACCGGCCTTGGTGCTGGTAAATTTAGCTTCTTAAAGAATGAGTAGGGCATCAAATTAATGCTTGCACCTGAATCAGCCAATGCTCGTGTAAAAACTGCATTACCAAATTGGCATGGAATTACTATGTTACCCGGATCACCCTTCTTCTCAGGCAGCTCACTCATCAATATCTCTGCGACTTCAGCCAAATCCTTCCTAGCAGCAAAGAGGCCTTTAAGCAAGTTAAAGTATTTAGGAGTTTGGAGCATTGTTTCCACAAATGGCATATTGACTTGTAAAGCTTTAACATGCTCCATGAAGGTTCTATAGGCTTGAATTTTTTCTGCAGGCATGGCTCTGGTTGGGTATGGCAAAGGAGGGTTGTATGGCTTTAGGAGACTGGCAGTATCTTCATTCCCGACTGGACTCGTCGAGTCCATGAGAGTGACTCGTCGAGTCTGGTCGGGTTTTTCTGGTTCTGGTTTTTCTTCCTTCCCTGCCTTCTTCTTGGAGAATCTTAGCGTTTCTGTAAATTCTTCTTCACTGCTTGAGGTTATTACGCTCACGTTCTCCTTTCTTGGATTGGGCTCGGTGTTGCTCGGAAGTTGACCCGGTCTTCTTTCATTCACTTGATGTGCAAGCTGTCCCAGCTGTTTCTCAATGTTGAGAATGGAAGCTTGCTGATTCCTCAGCATGTTCCTGGTTTCTTGCATTGCTACATCGTGATCATTATGTCTTTTCTCGGATGCGGTTATGAACCTTGTGAGTATATCTTCTAAATTTGCTTTCTTTTCCGCCACCGGCTCTTCTTTTTGATAGAATCCCCTCTCCCTCGGTTTGTATTTCTCCTCTTTAGCCTTTTTATACTCTTCGTATGGGAGCCATTCCTTCTTTGGTTTCCTCCAGTCTTCATCGTATCTATCGCCACTGGAATAAAATACTTGAGCCTTTTTATTTCCATTCTCGTCTCGATCACATTCCTTGGTAAGATGGGGGCCGCCACAATTTTCGCATCCTACCCTAATAGCATGGATCGTTTGATCCATTTTCGTCATTCTTCGGTCTAGGCTATCGAGTTTAGCTATTACCGCCGCCATGCCATCGTTCACCGAGTTTACTGCTCCACGACTCACTTCATTCCTCGGATTGTGGTATTCTCTAGAGTGCTTAGAGAATTCTTCAATTAATTCCTTTATTTCCGGAGGTGGCTTTCGGGTGAGCGGGCCTTGTGAATCGAGTAGTTGCCTTGTGGTGACATTAACTCCATCATAAAAGATGGAGACCTCCTGTTGGCTATTAAGATCATGGTGTGGGCAATTTCTAAGTAGGCTCTTGTACCTTTCCCAAGCTTCATAAAGAGATTCTCCGGGTTGTTGCTCGAAGTTGGCAATGGCTTTCTTTAGCTTGGCTATCTTGGAAGGTGGGCAGAAATGGTCAATGAACTCTTCTTTCATCTTGGCCCATGTGGTGACCGATCCGGGAGGAAGTGATTTTAACCAATCCTTCGCAGCGCCTTTAAACGTGACCGGGAGCATTCGAAGAAGCTGGGTCTCGCGTGGAACATTAGGCACGTTGAAGTAGTCGGCCACATCATTTACTTCGTCCAAATGCTTGTAAGCGTCTTCATGATCTCTTCCGTAAAAAGGGATCTCCTTGAGTTGAGCGAGAATATGGCCCTTTAGCTCAAACGTAGCGGTTGCGGGAATTGCGGGTTGCACAAGTCCCGGCCCGGTGTCATCACGCATCCTTTTCTTCCACTCCCCCATGGGGACTTCATCGATGTTAGCCATAGTGATAGCTAACTCTTCTTCGGAATCGGTTTCGTGCTCGGAAATATGCTCTTTTTCCTCCTCGGTCTCGTACTCGCTACCTTCGTGAATTGGTTCTTCAATTGTTAATGAGGCACTGGATACTCCTGATTTGCTGTCTTTCTTCTTGCTGAAAACGGATTTCAAGTTCTTGAGTGGTGAGTTCTTTGAAGTTGCGGTTTCTCCTACGGCTTTTCCCTTTCTTCTCTTTAGTGCGGATTCCGGGTCTTCCAAAGGTGGTACTAGAGGTGTGTCTGATCCTCGGGTCATGAAACAGCTAAAAAAAACGAAACAAAAGAAACGAAACGCATAAAAGGAATAAAAACGAAATAAAAATTAAAGACTGAAACAGCGATGGACTCGCCGAGTCTGCTCGAATGCACTCGGCGAGTTCAAGGCAAAAACAGAAACTAAATAATTCTAGTTATTCTAAAAACGAAATTTTATTAAAACTAAATCTACTTACTGATTTGCTTTATAAATAACTTTGTGTAAGATAAATCCCACACAAAGGATCGATTAAACTAGATTTTACTATTAATTTTAGAATCGTTCCCGGCAACGGCGCCAAAAACTTGATGTGTGTAAAACCCACTAGTTTTAAACCTACTTTTAATTATCAAATAACACACAAAAGGCAGTGAACCTATCAATTGTGGTATAGTTCAAGCAAGTAGGGTATCGAACACAGGGAACGGCAAATTAAATAGTAAAAACTAATTTATCTAATGTACTAATAAGTAGGGGTTTTCTCTAGTTTTACAAGACTAGAAACTTACTAATGATTACTTATTAAACTAGAAAACGAAGACTTTGACTAGATTCAATAACGGAAAAGTACTTCTATTTAGTTCAACTTAATTGATCCTATGGTTGATTTCAAGGTAAAAGTGCAATGGATTAATTCTTTTGCTAGTTACCGATTCAATTGATTAGTTCCGTATTCACTTCATTAATCCTTAGCAAATAAATCAATTTAAACAATGGCCAGTTGCCTATTTCAATTAAATTTACTATATGTAATATTCAGGTTAAGTTAGACTTGCAATAGCTAATTAATTTATCTTTTAATTAACTTCTTGTTTAATGGTCATCTCACAAGCTTGCACATAAATTTACTTGATTTTCTTATTAATCCTAGTTTCATGTTCATTACACTAGACATATGACAAAAAGTGTTCACTAAGCATATGAGATTGATAACTAATAGATGTTCATGCTAATTAATTATCTCCCTATTAACAGAAAATCAATTATCATTCATACACAAGGTTCTTTAGCAAGCTAAAATAACTAAATTAACCAACATAGAATTAATCCTACCAAGAATCAAACCATATTAACAATTTCGTATCCCCAAATAGAAGTTTAAAGAATTTAGTTCATAACTAAGGTAAATAACAGCAAACAAATAAGTTCAAGTTGCTTAATCATGTTGACAAAACAAAAGAAATAAGTAGAATGGTGGAATTATGCCTTAATTACTTCCGGAATTGGATTCTAGCTTCCTTGATCGACTTCTAGGGTTCTTCTGGCTTCTTATTCGCAGCTAAGCACTTCTGAATCGTCCCATAACTCTTTTTTTCTCGATCTGTAGAATTATCTTTAAATAAGCGGTCCGACTCGTCGAGTCAAGTGGTGACTCGTCGAGTCCCTCTCACATTCTACGTATTGCGATAACTATCTGGGATCCCGAGTCATTATCCTTCTGATTCCTCGAACGGACTCGTCGAGTAGATATATGACTCGACGAGTAGAAGCTTCTTTTTCAGTGTTTTCCTTCTTCATTCCACTCTCAATCTTCTAACCGCTTCTCTTGCTTCCTTTTACTTCCGAGCTTCATCTTTGGACTGAAAAACATAATTTAACACTTTTAAGTACCTTTTGTCCATAATATGTGATAATTTAGCCAATATATGAATAAAAAACTATACTAAATCCACACTAAATATGCACATATCAACATAGCTCCTAAGTTGTTTGTGAATCGAATTTGATTTCTATATACTCCAATTTTGGTATTTTTCAAGTTCTTATTTGCAATTTCTCTAATTAATATCGTGGTTGTAGGGTCGATTATTTTTCTGTGAGTTAGAAGTTTACAATCTGATTTGTTGTTCTCTACTGGACAAGGGACGCCTAATTCTGGAGATAAACAAATTGATTCTTATTTCTGAAGAGAAGAAGACAGGAGGCTTCGATAGGTATTTTTTTTGTTGTCTCTCTAATATGCAAACTAATTCCTGAATCTGATACTTGTATTATTAATCTGTTTATTGGGTTGGAGTTTTAAGATTTGTGTGGGTTGGAGTTCGATGGTCTTCACTCTTCAGAGGAGTTCGACTCTCATCTCAGAAGTTCAAAAATATCAAAATTCAAAAATTTCAAAATCTCAGGTATAATTTTTGTGGTCTAATGTGAATATATATCATTATCATCATACTATTTTTATTATAGGGATACATAGAAGGCAACAGACAAGCTTACACTAAAGATTTTACGAATAAGGATTTGACAAAGAGATAGGTAGCAGTTACCATTGAAGTCAAAACTTAATGATATCTATATGCTTGTGTATAGACTATAGAATGCACTTACCTTTGAAGTTTAATCTAGTATAATGTGTTTCTTTTTTGTTTTTTTTTTCAATTTTTTATTATTATTTTTTTTTTTTTTTTGCAATTTCCTTCAAAGAGGGTAATAGTGGATCATGTAGTTATTTTGAGAATAATATATTCTGTTGATTTGCATGTTTTAGGATTACTATATTGAAATTCAAATGGATTTTACTCAGGCAATAATAGGGATGTTTATCCTATTTATATGGCTTAATCAAATGAAAACAGAGGTTTTGTAGCTTAAATGTATAAATTGGTTTGTTATTTTCATGCACCTAAACTTAGCTAGAAAAACAGGTTAACTAATTTAGTTAAGTAGGCAATAGCTTTTGAAATAAATTTCATGGCAATGTAATGGTTATTTTATATGAATATTTTTTTGTGGGAAAGATATTCTAATATAATATATGGATAGACATTGAATCGTGCATAGTTGGTAGGATAGACATTGAGTCGTGCATCGTTGGTAGGGATGATACAATCACATTAACTTACATCTCAATGTTTATTAGATTAACTCTATAATAATCTGTAGTTTCCATGTGGAATTGGATTCCAATTCCTGCCAAATCCCATGGAGGGTCATTACGAAGTTGGAGGTAGTCCTGCTCGACCTCAACATGTATATGAGCTCTGCTTTTCACATGGACAGGATACCCTCTCTGATGCTTGTGATTTTACCAAAACTAAAGCAGCAGAAGGGATTTCAAGAAAGGTATGTTATCTCAGCTCCATATAATATATTCCCAGCATTCTATGGGCTAATATAGTAATATTTCACCTTTGCAAAAGGCCATCAGGACACTTCTATCCAGAGGTGCTAACTGAAATTAGGGCTTTTGATAGCTAACTGATTGATGTTTTTGTATTATTGATTTTGTGTAACAATATTTCCTTTTTTATTCTTACGTGAATTAGGGTTTAACAACTAAACTCTGCAACTATATAGAGGTTGATTAATAACTATTTTTTCACTATCACATTCACGGGTCTTTTGTAACTATTAATTTGAACTTTTCAATGTATTACAAAGAATGATCCAAGGAGGAGAATATATTGTCACCCCATTACTCCTATACCATCTCCACCTGCACGTAATGGTCTAAATAATTCAAACGGATAATAATAATAATAAGCATAAAAGACCATTTTGCCCCTGGAGTCCAAAACTGGTCTAGGACCACTAATTGCTTAGGATGGTAACTGGGTTGTCTTTTCTCTCCCTCCTTTGATACACCATAAAGGCATGAAGAGTCTCTCACTCTCTCTCTCTCTACAAATTCTAAAACAAACAACAACAGGTAAATAGATGCCAACATTTTGCTTAAAATTCTGTGAACATTGAAAAAAAACGAGGTCAATAGTGCCTTTTTCATGAGGTTGTCAAAAGTTGAATAAAATAAAAAAAAATAAACAAGGGTAATATCGTAATAGGGAGGGTCTTAATACATAAAGTGACCAACCTCTCACTTAGCCCGACAAGTCATTTTGATTTTATTAAGTAAAAAAGAAACAACCTTATCTATCTACATGCATTTAGTCATGTACTGTTGTCCCACAATTTGTCACCATAGAAGAAGACCCTACTGTCCCTCAAGGGTAATATTGTAATAGGGCTGCTTTATATGTCATCATAGAAGAAGACCCTACTGTCCCCCAATTTGTAACAATTTGTATTATCATTATTTGATTTTAATAATAATTTGTTTTGTTTTTATTTTTGAGGTTATAGACTGATAGTCTTATGTTTTATTAAATCTGGAGGATTAGGTTTGAAGAGGAAATTACCAGAGGGAGAGGGAGAGGGAGAAGGATCCCATTTGAAAAAGCATATGAAACATGTTCATTATATGTATATATATATATATATGTATATATATATATATATATATATATATATATATATATATATATATATCATATGTCATTGTCATAGGAAGTAGATCCATTTGAGAGATTAACTGAACAAGAGAAAAGAAAACACCAACACTCCATGGCTAATAAGAATAAAACAAATAAAGATATGAGGCAAAAAAGGTAAAACAAACTCGTATGTATGAATATGATTTGTATGGTAATTAAATTTATAGTGTATGTATGTTTTGGTTTGCATGCAGTCTTTGTTTGGCAGCTTGGACAAACTTTGTAGCACCTGATCGTCCATGCCACTCTTGGTAAAACAAATTTATAGTGTACTTCTTCCATTCATGTTAGTAATTCCTCATTATGATGTGTTGTTTCTTGTGCAATTTTATTTTTAGGAGGTATTTTATTTTATTAAATCTTTAAAGTTACAGGACATGAGTATGGGCACATCATGGAACATTTTAGGGCAGTTGTTGGTTTTCCTCTTGGTGATCCATCAATGAAGTGGCCAACATCATGTAATAACATTTTAGGGGAAGATGTAGGTATATGTCTTTTTAATGAATAATGTATGAATATGTATGAATATGAAATAAAGTTTGTTATTTGTATGACAATAAATTTTATGCAATGGATTGTATTTTTTGTATATGGTATTTTATTTTCTGTTATGAGACATTAAATGCAAATTTAATTTGAAAATTAGTAAATCTGTAAATAATATTTTTTTTAACATTTAAAATTATGATACGCAAAAATGTGTGTCATCTTCATTTATGACATGGCCTTTTTTGACAGGGGCTTTCTTGATACACATTGCGTGTCATTAACACGCGCGTCGTAAGGTTACGACATGCGAATGTGTGTCGTCTTCCTTTATGACAGGGCCTTCCTTGATACGCATTGTGTGTCGTAAACGTGCGTCGTAATTGCACGTCGTAAATAAGCGTCGTAAATGCGCTTCGTCTCTCTTTATGACAGGGCCTTCCTTGACGCGCATTTGCGCGTCGTCTGAGCCTTTTATGACGCGCAATGAGCGTCGTAAAAGGCTGTTTTTCTAGTAGTGGTTAGTTTCATATAACCATACTAATATGACCTAGTGACCTCTACGACGTTCTTCAGGCGTCAGTATTTAAATTATTTGTCACCCCCAGGCATGTCTGCCTAACTGTAGCTAGCAATTTGGGTGTGGGATTGTCAGTCCCGTGTAGATCTATACATAAACCTCACGCTCTCCATCCGGGAGACTCTGGTCATAATTTATAGGACTTGAACCTGCACTCTGGTGGGTACCCGAAGTAGCGTCTCACAACCCTGTATTAACTAGTTTACGCATAGTGTTATAGTGTTCTCTTCTAATAGTAATCGTTTGTACTAACCTGTAGTGATGTACTTTGTAATACAAAATAATTATACTTAAATAGTTATTTTAATAGTGTATCCTTGTAGTAGTGAACTAGAGTAGTATTTCATAAACTATACCTATTATAGTTTAAATATATGTTCTATGATTTGTGTATGCATTGAAAGTCCTTGAACTAAACAGTTTGTATAACCCGATAAGAACGATAAGAAAGGTACCCTGTTACTCGACATGATACAAAAGGGTTAAAGATTTATTTAAATAAAATTGTATACATAAACGTATAAGATATATACATATAAACTTGTACTATGAAATAAAAGTATAAAATATTTAAAGTAGTTTGAAACACTTTTTAAAATATTTTGAATCAGTTGAAACGACTTGATGTACTTTAAAACTGTTTGAAAATCCTTTGAATATTAACACAAAATTTCTTTGGAGGGTTTTATATATAATCTTAGGTACATGACAGCTACATATTTTCTAAGCCATATATATATATATATATATATATATATATATATATATATATATATATATATATATATATATATATAAGGTCATATTAGTAATTGTATATTGTAATTAAATTAAAATAAAATAAAATCAATCAAATTCCTTTAAATTTAGGATCAGTTACCAAAAAAGAAGGAAATATTTGATTTTTTATTTTTCTTATTAATGAGATATAAAAAACATTTTTATCAAAAAAAAAATTTAACTATAAAAATTTATTTTTTTATTCTTAAAAAATAATTTTTTTCTCTTATTTCACGTTTTTTTTCCGAAAAAAATTAATAGAATTCTAACCCCAAATCAATACATTTGTATTCATAAACCATTTTTTTTTTCCAAAAAAACTAATACTACTACAATCACAAATGAATACATCTCAATTTACAAGTAATCCACCTTTTTTTTAATCAACTGAAAATAAAAGGGGTATAAAAATTATCATTTCTTCATAAAAGAATACCTTTAATAATAAATAAATACACTTATTCACACATGATTACACCGCTATTTACAAATGAATACATTGTTATTAACAAATGAATACCCTGGTATTCATAAATGAATAAAAGAATACATCTAATCATAAATAAATACTCTCATTCACACATGATTACACTGCTATTTACAAATGAATACAGTGTTATTAACAAATGAATACCCTGTTATTCACAAATGAATACCTCTCTCACTCATTTCATCAAACAGCCCAATCGTCCCAGATACAAAGCCAATGAACTCGATGTCAAATACGCCCTCCACAACCAAATCAACAAGCCATTGTTCTTCGTTTACATAAGTCGATTTTGACTTTTATGGTTTTGACTATGTAGAACAATCTCAACCATTCCGACTCAGCTTTATCACAGATTGCGAATTAACCGGTGTCTTAAGCCCCGAATGTAAAACCCATTTAGCGATTGCGAACCAGTCATCAAATTAATTCCGATCAAAATCAGAATCACTATAAACAACCAAGAATTCGATAATCCCAGCAAAGCGATTCAGTCTTCACATCCGATTGGTTCGTCCGTTCATCACCAGACTTCGAGATTAGCATTCAATCAAACACCAAATCGATTCTTTAAAGATAGATTTCACTCACAGATCATCAGAAATTTTCATGTTCGAGATGAATCAAATTAATAATCATGAAATCAAATTGACTATAAGAACAGGAACGAGAAAATTGATGAAAAAATATGATCTTGGATTAAAATTAAAAAAAAAAAAATCGATTCAAGAGAATTGATATACACACGATGAAGACCATTAACCTCAAAAAAATCATCGATTGTAGATTTAGAACAGGAGAATTGATATACACCCATGTGCTTTCAATTTATTCCCTCTGTATCTCAATTTCCTTCAACCAAATTACCTTAAATTGTGTTTCATGCTTCGAATCCACTCCCGTCTCCTTGTCTCTTCTGAGACGCCTCAATGGTCGGGAAAGTCAACGTCGCTGCACCATCTTCGGCGAAGCTTGCGTTGTCGGGGCTAGGGCAGTAGAAGGAGGCGGCGGCGTTGCAGATTGGTGAGAGGTAAATGGATTGCTGAAGATTGAAGACGAAGGAGAAATGGGGTGCTTTCTGGATGAGTAGAGAAAAAAAGCGACTCTATCAATAGTCTTTATCTTCACAGCAGCTTGTAGGTCCGATTAGGGCTATAAAAATCGTTTGATAGGGGAATGAGTAGGGAAACGACAATCTTTAATGGAAATAAGAATGTGAATGAGAAATTATAGGATTCACCTAGAGTTTCAATTACTGTTATACCTTTATGCCATTTTAAAAGTTACACTTTACTACCGATAGTTTTTGAATCAACTTAAATTACCCGTTTGATAATAGCCTTAGATTTAAATATTTAAGTGGCCCTAATGTGTTCTCGTTTTCTCAACATTTTTGGTGTTCTCAACTAATCCTACTTCTATATATATATATATATATATATATATATATATATATATATATATATATATATATATATATATATATATATATATATATATATATATATATATATATTGTATTTTCAATATATTTTTAAATTAAATTTAATTAAAAAAATAATATGGAGTGGTTTGTTAGTACTTATCATAGACATGCCATGGTTTTAATAGTATAATAATAGTTAATTGTGAGTATTGTGGATGAAGTAAGCTATTCTATATTCTAACGAGTATTGTGGATGATCTAATATAAGAAATAAATCATAACTCAACCTATTTTTAGCAAAAATAAACTCTTCAATGTAGGGTGGATGTTTTGACATCCAATCATCGTATATAGTTATCCGATTAAAGCTCTTTGCCTCTACTATCACTCCTATTCCCCCGGTATCGCATCTTTTGAAACTGCATTTACAGTTTCATAGTGTATCGAACATGGCCTCCCCACATCCACTTTTTTACATGTACAAAAACATGATATCTGCATAATTCTTATCCCCCTTCCCTTCACTTCTTCCTCCTTAATTTTGAGGTTTGATAATTCATTATCAAAGTTAGTTTCATCCATACATCATGGCTTCCTTTGCTTCGGTACGTATACGACATCAATTTCTTCATAATACTCCTTATTGCATGTAAAAAATAGGAATTTTCTTTTTTGGATTACATGGTTGTAAAAATTTGGATGAACAAATGATGGAATGCTTTCATGCAGAGGTATTTGCGATCAATTTCTTGCTACAATCATTTGTGTGGAACGAAACGTGGGTTTGTTTCCTCAACCATCCCCAAGTCTGCATCCGCCACCAAGACCGACATGAATACTACCACAGCCAAGCTTAAATCAAGAGCCGATCTTTTCCCGATATATATATTGCTTGGATTCACGGGTGGAGCTGTGTTTCTTGCAGTGAGGAGCGTTACAATGCAGCTGTTTCATCACCCCGGAGTGCAGGTAAACAAGACCAATAGAAGCATGATGCCAGAGGTCGATAGTCCAGACTCAGCCCTCGCCTCTGGAGACAAATTCATCAGCAAATCAGTCCTCCGAAAAGTGGCTCATATTCAGAAACGTGATGACGCGGTGCCCATGGATGGCACTGCCAATATTTACTCAACCCGGTTCGCTTGCATTGCGATTAATTCTTCACTTCATATTCATCCGTTCTTGGTTGTTTTTTTATAGACTATTCTTACGTGGATAAATTGTTGAAACGCAGATCTAGCGACTCTACGAATCTGAAAACAGTGGGAGTGCAGCCTAGAGCCAATCGCGGTTGATTTTGCATGTGCGTTGTTGGAATGTGCATCTCCTAGAATAATAAGATATTTGTTGCTACCAATGCTATTAATTTTGGTTTTCTTTCATGTTGCTTCCGTAAACTAATCATATATACTTCCCATATAAAAGTAAAAGCTTCTATTATTTATTAAAGGTTTCATTAATATTACAAGTTTTTATCTAGTATATATAAAGATATATAAAAGCTATCGAGATCACTTTACACCGAGCCATTCATGTAGACTCACGTTTCTTTGTTTCTACTTTTCTAGTTCCATTATTAACATTTATACAATAATTATGCATGATGATGGTCCATACGCATCCTTCCCAACCAACAAACATAGATACATAAAAGAGATCTATAAACACAGACTATACAAGTATACTTACACAAATCATCCACCACAATGTCTTCGTTATATCATTAATGATTTAATGTAATCAGAAAACACAAAAATAAAATCAAGTAACTTATGGAAAATGTACGTTATAGACCATATATAAAAAAAGGTTTGAGGATTATCTTTGATGCTCTTTAGTTTTGGCCTTTCTGTTTCCCTATTTACAATTTAAAATAAATATAAAACAAAAATAGTGGCCCACAGCCCACCTCACTCCCAACCCAAACACCCACGCCCACACCCCTAACCTACCCTACCCAACCCCTGCCCACCCACCCACCCATCCCATTCTTCTCCTTCTTCATGTTGTTGTCTACTATCCCCAATTAGAGCACCTGGTATGGCCTCAACGAGAAGAGACTAGTGTGACGTGACACGGCTCAACGTCGTCTTAACGAGGGGAACACCGCCCCCTCTAACTCGTTGCACCTCGTTGGTTGAATCTTGTGGCCACGAAAACGAGTTGAGACGTCCATTTCCAGCCAATCAATGGCTTTCTCTTTTTCTGCATTTCTTCACCTCAACGGCGTTGAGGAAATTGAACACCACCCCCAACAAATAAAGGTGGAGATTAAGAAAACTTTTGGTGCTGGCACAGAAAAACGCCGTTAGTAGAGTGCCCATACCCATCACTCTTATAGGACTCGTTAGTGTAAGAGAAATAGCAACGTACAACAATGATTTTTACATCGATGCGTTCTACACATACGTAATCATTTAGTTTCAACACTTTATCAGTTTTCTAGTTCACGAATAACACAACATTCAACAACTTAAACTTGATTTCAGTCACTTCCTAGGATCACCACAACATTTATCAATGATATGCACCGGATATGATTTTGAAATCTTATAATATTTATAAAATGACCAAACAACCTCTATGGTTAAATTACTCTTCTAACATAAATACTCCGTATTAAGTTTGCAAAATGGGTATTCCATTATAAGATACAAATTTATTGAAGTTATGTGATAAATTGAGTATAATATCGTACTAAGAAATTTAGTCTCATTCATTGGCATTGGTTGAATATAGGTGTAAATCTAGTATGTAGCATGGGGTAGCACGGATTACCCTTTAAAATTTTCCCATCAAATTTAACTTTAGTAAAAAAGTTTTTCGAAATCCTTCAGAAATCCAAAACACTCCGTCACGAATGTTATGACAGAAGTATACAATCCACAAGATTAATAAAAATAAAACAAACGAAATTGAAATATATATATATATATATATATATATATATATATGTGTGTGTGTGTGTGTGTGTGTGTGTGTGTAATATACAAGAATCAGTTTACAGAAAACATACTTGATGGTTTATGTTTACAACAGAAACACAAAAACGAACTTATGTAGATTGAGGCCTGCAAATTGCAGTCTTAAGACAGAAATTTCTCTGGTAGGGATCTGTCTAGAGGATACAACAATCAATCCAAGAAGTAATCTTGAATCTGTCGAATTTTCTATGTCCCCTTCATCTTTAGGAAGAACAAATTTTGAAGAGAATTTGTGGTGATTGTTTCTGTAACCCCTCACAAATGACAGAAAACATGTATTTATAGGTATTGATTATGACAGTTAAAAACTGTCAAAACCGAAAATAACTTCCAAATACATGTCATTTAGTGATTACGAATTTAATAAAAAATAAAGGATGTTATTTAATTAATCAAGAAGACCCCAAGAGCCCCAAGGCCCATCTTTTGACCATTAAATATTCTCTTGATATTAGCCTATTTTGAGTCCAATTAAGCTAATCCAACACCACAACCCAAGCTCAATATATTTAACCCATTACTTGACCCATTTAATTAAATGAATGAGACAAGACATATAAGGTGGGAGAAAGTTTTCTCTTCCACCAATGTGGGATAAGTCTCACATTGTGATTTTGTAGTCAAAGTTCCAACAACGAATCCGTTGGAAATCTATCACAAAGTCTGATAAGTGTGAATTTTAGTGTAAGTCCGTCGGTTTAGTGATGATTTTGTGGCTGAAACTACGTCGAAAATGAGATTTGTTCTAGTAGTGTAACCCTTCAAAATTTTGTACAACCCATGTGGTTGGATAACCATTGATAAACCATTACTTTGAAAAACTGGAAAAGGCTAGATTTATCTTTGTTGCTGATTACCTAATACAGATTCCTTGTTCCTTCGTTTGCTAAGATTTTATATTATTGTAGTCATAAGAAATCCTTTTCTATGATCTAGTTGATAAGTGGAGGCTTGTTTAAGAAAAATAAAAGTTTATTTAACATCACTCCTAACTAAGTATATAATTGAAGTTCAATCACATTAAAAGTATCCATCATATGACGCATCAATCTCATTCCCATTTAAACGCCTATATTTGTTGCTAGAAAACATGGAAAACATTAAATTCTTTAATTGTTAAGCGGATATCTTTGTTATTTAGATATTTATTGGTAATAACAACTTTTTTTCTAATTTGCATTTACATTTTAAAAAGGTTGGCTAAAAAAGCATAAATTAAACATAAAGTAGTTGTCAAACATTACTTTTTAAGAAAATTTAACTAGGTTTATAAAATTTCAAAAAAGCAGCTGTATATTGTGAACATTGACCTTTTCAAGGTTTTAAAAATTCCACGCATCTACCATTTGATCTTTAATTAAATGAGACTATAAATATACTAATACACAATTTCCGTTATTATTCTAATTTAAGGTTACATTAAAAAAAATCACAAAAGCCCACTTAACTTTTATTTTATCACTGACAAAATTATAAAAATATCTTGTCAAAATTATATGATTTTGGTCTAAAAAGTTTTGATGGTACATAAATTGTCTAAAATTGGATCTTGTTATTGGTTTTGATCTTAAAGTAAAAACCATTAAAAACCACCGTTATCTACAAAAAATGAGGGCAGTTTCGTCAATTGCATCCAAATGTTTTGCCTTTTTTATCAGGTTTCTGACGCCGATTATACCCTTCCATCTTAGGAATACATGTATCCTATAAAATTTTCTTCTTACTTTCCAGAAACACATTAGAAACACATTTCCCCTACTACCATCTATCCCCCATTAAATTTCAGAATTCTTGATTTAAGTCATCCATCAAGGGGGTATTTTGTATTCCTTTGTAGTTTTTGTTCATTATTTTTACAACTAGGCATTCTTAAAAATTTCTAAACTTTTGAGTTTTAGAGATAAAGGTTGAAGCTTTTTGGTTATTGTAATCGCAATATCTGTATCTTCAATGCTTTGTGTTTTTCATATGACTTTTTATTTGAAATGCATAGTGATTTGGAAGATTTAATATTGTTTCTATAGTTTGATAAAATGTTTGAGAGAGTTAATATCATGGTGGTTCAGGCGACGATTCAAAGAAAATTACACCATATGTACATCTTTCCTTCCCATGTATACTTCTCATAGAGAAGGTTCAACAGACAAAATTGGAGCATATATAGGAGGCAATAAAGGGAGCAAATATAGTATCTATGGTTTCGATTATGTGTCCTTTCCTCCTCCAAGAGTTCCAATCAAAAAATATAAGAAACTATCTATGTTGGAAGAAAAAAATCAAGAAACTACTAGAACTAGTTAAGGCTCTAAGGGAAGCAACCAAGGTCAATACAAAATCAGTCATGAAGAAGATACTAGGAATTGGCATTCGTTTTTTGTAAAACGTATTTCGATTCTTGATTACTTTTTGTAACATCCCATTTTCACAAACAAAATTTTCATTTTTAATTAAGGTAAAACATCATTTTCGTGAAACCCAAGTGAAGAAAACTCATTTGTTCCAAAATACAAGTGTTTGGAAATTAGAGTAATATAATAAATGTGGAATCTCCAATTGTGTTGATGAGTGTGTACAATCTCGTATTTGTCTTCCCACGATCACCAATAGTACCTAAAAAACATTTAATCCACAACTGTAAGTCAAAACCTAGCGAGTTCCCTCAAAATACCATACACCACAATACACATATAATGCATGCACACATGAGCTTACAATCTGACTGGACCACCACACAAGGCCCATAGTACACATGGACCGTTCTTCTTGGGCTTCTAGTCTGCGAATGGTTCCCCATCCATGCCTACAAACATATAGTTGGTCCGCACATGGCCAACAACATATTGTTGGCCCGCTTGGGTATCTTAGCCTACCATACAAAGCAGGATTGCCTCAATCCACCACTTGATAGGTCGACATATAGATCAAATAAGCAATCAAACAAGAACATAAACACAAGCAACTATTTACACTAGTCTACCTGTCTTATAGCTCACTAAAACATACCGGACCTCATATAGTACTCTACATCACCACTAGCATATCACTAATGAATACATAGCTATATGAAATCATAGGTGAGATAGAAAGTTGAACAGGTGATCCCATTTTAGAGCCACAACCAAACAAGGAACATTGTAACATCCCAAAATTTAAGACAAAAAATTTCGTTTTAATTAAGTTATTTTAAAACCAACAGTACAAGAAAACATCCATAATAACATATCATGTAAAAACCAGTACATCAATAATCAAAGCATGTCATCATAAAACAATATCAGAGTATAATCCCAAAGATCTCAAGTGCGGAAAACATAGTGTGATGCGTTGCGATCACCGGCTCCTTTCATTTGAAAACGAAGTACCTGAAACCAAAACTGAAAAACATAAGCACGAAGCTTAGTGAGTTCCCCTATCATACTACATACCATACAATACACATACTGCCTAAAATATCTGGGTGCTGGCCTACCCCTTCGGTCTCTTTCAACCAGTAGTCGGGAGCTAATCTCCCCTTCGGTATCTTTCAACCGGTAACCGGGAGCTAACCTCCCCTTCGGTATCTTTCAACCGGTAACCGGGGACTATTTCACCCCTACCACTACCACATAATAACATAACATAAACATATTGCTAGGCATGCATGGGTTCTGACGACCCCTTCAGTATCTTTCAACCAGTATCCAGGGACTATTTCACCCTACTACTAACATGTATCATAGAGCCTCCTAGCACACAAACATAACAGATAAGGGCATACCAGATAATTATCACAAAGACAATCATCTAACAAACAACTCCTACTAGTGGGTCGACATTGTGGCCTTAGACCCACTTCTACTGGAAAGTAACTCACCTCACACTGCTGAAGTCCCGTAGACAAAACTCTAGCTGCTGGATGATAGGTTCTCGAACTGTCAATCATCAAAATAACACCCAATTAATAATTGGGTTACAACACATATCCATAAGCCCCCGCTTGGGGTAAAAGACTGGTTTACCCCTATCTTAGCTTGATTCAAGCCCAAGGCCCAGTTCAAAGGCCCAAAAGTCAACTATGAGTCAAAGCCCAACATATGGCCCAATGTTCCAAATTGGGACCAAACCTCTACATGGTCTTCCCTAAGGCCCAACCATTTTGTCCGGTCCAAACATGTGGCATTATAATGGTCCAATATCTCATAAACATCAAGGCCCAGATATGGCTCATCTATGGCCCAATTTGGAATTTTCCAAATTGGGCCCAACCCCTTATATAGGCCTTACCCTAAAGCCCATCTAAATATTCTAATCCATACGATTGTTCTTGAATAGCCCATTATTGGCCCAATCACCAAAGCCCAATAAAAAGGCCCAACTTAAGGCCCAAGTGAAATTAGGGTTTTCACATAAAATAACGATTAGGGTTAAGTGTTTCTCATTTAACCCATTAAGGACTTACTCCATTAAGTCCATCACTCTACTCGACAAATCATATGGTGTGGTCGGGCTTAATACATAATCCAATTCCAATAGCCCAAAAAGCGGGTCCCAATAAGTCCAAGACCATAATTCCAAAATTAGGGTTTCCAACCCAATCATAGCCCCATAGGCCTAAAAGCTAAGTCCTTAGATCCATTAGGGTTTCATTAGTCCCATTAGGGTTTCACTAGTTGGGCACCACCCACTACCACCTCGGATAGTGGGGGTCAATGGCGGCGGCCACCACCTCACGGTGGTGATTAAGGTTCTAGTTAATTTTGTCCAAGTATTCCAAACGAATCAAAACACAAACTAGGCACACCGCCACCCAACACGGCGACTGGTGGCGGCAAGCGGCGACAGCCACCACCTCACAGTGGTGGTTATGAGTTTTCTTATTATACAATTCATTAATTACAATTGACAATGATTCAACCCAAAATAAATACACACACAAATATATAAACACACACACAACCACCCTTGTGGTGGCCGGCGATGGTAGATGGTGGCAGCCACCACCTCACGGTGGTGGTGGTGGTGGTGGTGGTGGTGGCCTTTTCTTGGTTTTTCGGCTAGACAAAACACACACAACACACAGAAGAAGCAGAATCACACACCCACACAAATTCACAACCACCTCCCACGGTGGCTGGTGGTGACAAGATAAGGCAGCGACGGTAGAAAGTAGAAGAAATAACGGCAGGCAGTGGTTTTCGATGAAACCCACCACCTCACGATGGTGGTTGTAACGTCCGTAGATTCAGGCTAGTCAATTTAGAGACGATAAGCATCAAAAATGACTTTTTGATAGAAGAGTGTTTAGAATAAATAATCTTAACCAAGTTGTAGTATATGTCACAAGGTTTACGTACATATAAAGAAAGCTGAAATCCGAGTTATAATGAAGAAGTTATGACACGTCGAAGTTTCGCGACAGATTCGGCACGACGCTGTAGGACGTAAATAGTGAATTTATGATAGAGCGATATTTAGTCTTAGTGATTTAAATGAAAGTTGTAGAATACGTTAAACCGAGAGCGTGCATAAAAGGAACGTCTAAATCTGAGTTTGTATGAGGAGGTTATGATTTTTCGAAGTTCCAACTTAACAGTATGCAGCCCAAAGTTCGAATATAATATCAAGTGGTTTCTACCCGAAATAATCTAAACAAGAATCGAAGATCTCGTCGATAGTAATGCAACAGTAAAAAGACAGATGAAAACGGACGTCGGATGAAGAAGTTATGAATTTCTAACGGAGTTTTCCTATCCCGGCCTACTAAAAATCATATAATAAAAATAAATTCAAAATTAGCCGACGGAGTCTAAACGAGAGTTGTAGAGCATAATCTCACCTACACGTGGATATAAAGAACATCGAAAACGGAGCTCGGATATGAAAGATATGAATTTCTGAAGTTCAGGGCACGAACCCCGACACTGTGTCAGAGTTCACGACGTGAACTCGGTAATAACGTCTCCTGGAGCCTGTCAGACCCAAGTTGCGATGACGCACCTGATGATGATTGAACTCACAACGTGAATATTTGAGATTCACGACATGAATCCAGAAAATGGCCCTATAAATAGAAATCGAAGGGCAGCCGATTTTGGTTGCTAATTCCTTCACTCTCTCACTCCCGATACCCTCTCTAGCCCTCTTGAAGCACCCCCAAAGCCCCGGTATCATCCCGACACCCGAAGCGAGTCTCGACGCACCGAAGATCCTGAGAAGAAAAGAGTTTTCGAGCCGAAGTTGTGCCCGTGAGAAGCCCAATGTGTGAAGATATCTCGGTTTCATCGAAGAATACTACTTTAAGAGCCATAGTGTTGTCTGAAAATCGTCTTATCAGGTGAGTGTATAGTTCCTTTCATCTTACACATAAATATGAAGTAAATTATAAGATACGTGATATGTGTATATGTATACTATTTGTTTGTTTATTAAGATAGATCAGACATACCTGATCCGGGAATATGGATTAGGTAAGGAGGTAAATTTTAGATCCGGGAGTACGGATTATGTATTTTTGAACTATGTGTTCATCCGATAAGGTATCATGTGCATAGTTCCTTTCATGAACATGATTTTAATACAAGTATTGATTAAAGTATTAAATATATATATATATATATATATATATATGTGTGTGTGTGTGTGTGTGTGAAATATTTGTTATTGCCCGAGATATGTGTTAGGTATAAATTTGATGATATACAACGTGTGAACCAGTTATGGTTCAATATGTGTTAAGATGTGTATATATGATATTATTACTTAAAACTCTATGTTAAGTATACACTAGTTAGCGTTGCCTAAACGGAGATAGTATGGAAAAATTGATTATAAGCATTGTAGGTTTGCCTAGTGATGGGTTAAGACTTAAAAAGGGATGTTTAGTTCAATTAAGTTTGGACATTGGGTAGCCTCTTATTAAGAGTACGTGTGTGGTGAGATCGATGATCGGTGGAGTACGTCCTACGTACAGAAGTACATTTTATGTACGGAATCCTTTTCAAAGCCCTGTGTCTTAGGTGCTGCTTATGTCGGGGAATTATTATGTTCTCGGGTACGAGTCCTACGCATACCAGAGTACTATAATGTGCCAGAAGTACTATCATGTACAAAGTCTTTCTGACACTATTGTGTGTCGATTACGGGAGCTTACGGAAGTATTCTATTAGTATTTCCCCATACTTTTATCTTCAAAGAGCTTTGGAGTCATCGTTTCTTTTATGAAGTGATCGGACGAGCTTCATATGTCAGCATTTCCTTTCATGAAGTAATTAAAGGAACTTCGTAGACTGCCTAATAAAGTGTGTCGGTAATAGACCACTACTAGGTATGTCTGGTGTTCTATTGCCGGATAGGGTGAGTCTGGGGGTAAAATACCTCACGATATTCAGATCACTGCTAGGAAAAGTTTGATGTTGGATAGGGTGAGTCTGGGGGTAAAATACCTCACGATATTTGGACCACGGCTAGGCATTGTTATCTAGATAACTACCCCTGACTTAATTGTCTTGTGGTTCATTCTTTTACGAACGAAGGTTCGTGGCGAAACCTATTCCGTTCCCCTCATTTGATGTCTTTATTGATCCTTGTTTGCTGCCAAGGAATTTCCGAAGCAACTTCGTCAGTTTGTTGTTCATGTCGATTCCTTAGGCTAGATCTCGTAAGATCATTATATAGGATCAGTGTAACGCCCGTAGATCCGAGCTAGTCAATTTAGAAATAATAGGGGTCGAAAACGACTTTTCGAAAAAAGATTATTTAGAATAAATAATCTTAACCAATTTCTATAATATGTCTCAAGGGTTCCGTACATATAAAGAACGCCGAAATCCGAGTTATAACGAAGAGGTTATGGCCCGTCAAAGTTTTACGGTAAAACCGGCACGGCACCGGGAGACGTAAATAGTGAATTTTTGATAAAATACTTTTTAGCCTTATCGATCCAAATAAAAGTTGCAGTATATGTTAAACCGAGAACATACAAAAAAAAAAAAAAAAAAAAAAAAAAAAAAAAAACGCCCAAATCTGACTTCGTATGAGGAAGTTATGAATTTTCTAAGATTTGGCATAGCAGTGCACGGCCCAAAACTCGAATTTTAGTTCGAGCGGTTTTTGGCCTACGCGACCTAAATAAGAATTGAATATCTCATTAATAGGAACTCAACGGTAAAAAGACAGACGAAAACAGAGTCCGTATGTAGAAGTTATAAATTTTACGCGGACATTTAACAGTATAATCTCCTCGTACTGTTAAATTTAAGATCGGTCGAGAATTAGCCGACGGAGTCAAAATGAAAATTGTAGATCTTATTTTTACCTATGTGTGGATATAAAGAACGTCAAAAATGGAGGTCGTATGTGAAAGTTACGAATTTTAGAAGTCGGAAGTGTGCTGTGCAAAAATGGGTGATGTGGCACAATCTTGGCCATTGCTTTCTCCCCAAGTCTTGCCACTAGATGGTGACATATGGCACCAAGCTCAGCCAATTTTCACCCTATAAATAGAACCTCTCCCACCCTCATTTTCTTCACACTTTTCTCATTCTTTCTTCTCTTTACTCTCTCTCTAGAACCTCTCTTTAGCCCCGAAACCCCCCGAAAAGCCTAGGGACCCTCCCTAGCACGAGGCGGAAGCCCCAGAGTGCTTGACGGCTCCGAGAAGAAGAGCTTTTTGGCTTGGGAACGCTGCTCCAGGCAAAGCCCGGTTTTCTGTAAAACCCGATGTTTCGTCGAAGGACATTATTTTTAAGAAGCGAAGCGCTGTCTGAGTTCGGAATCACCACCTTTTCAAGTGAGTGCATAGTCCCTTTCATGAACATGATTTTAATACAAGTATCGATTGAAGTATTAAATATATGTTTATGTGCGAATTATTTGATGTTGCCTGAGATACTTGTTAAAGAACATACCTGATTATATATGTTGATTTAGGATAAAGAGTAAACCTAAATTAATTATGAGGAATATTGGGTAGTGTTTTCTTACGAGTACGAGTGAATTGTACTCAGAGAATAAAACCTTAGTATATGTCATTGATCCGGGAGCATGGATTATACATAATCATTGTCCCTAGTCCGAGAGTATGGATTAGGCATAATCATTCATCATTAATCCGAGAGTATGGATTAGTCATTCGTCCCTAGTCCGAGAGTATGGATTAGGTAAAGTCGTTCATTTCTGATCCAGGAGTATGGATTAGGTAAAACGGCTAATCTTAGGTCCGAGAGTATGGATAGTCTCGTTGTGAGGATCGACGGGGTCGGATAAGAGTTGTTTATATATATGGTGAAATTGTATATTTTGTGAGTTTTAAACTATATATATGGTATAACATTTTGGGATTGAAATCCCTATGTACTCACCAGGTTTCCCAACCTGACCCACTCAGTTTATTTATATCACAGGTGTTTATATGAAGTCACATTACACTGAGAGATTAAGGAGATATAAATCACTAGTGATAATGAATGTAAGTTCTGTTTATACTTATGTTTCTGTATTGACGATGACATCCCAAATGTTTAAAAATGAATAAAAATACTTTTCTACGGAAGTGCTTTGATAACGTATTTATCATGTTTTACTGGGAACAAATTCCGCAACATTTTTATTAAAAGAGGTACTCTGATTTTTATAAAGCATAAACAAAATCGGTCTTTTCTGTCCGTGAAAATGGGGATGCCACAGTCAGTATGTGGGGATCGACGGGATGGGATAGATCATTTATAAATATGATATATATATATATATATATATATATATATATATATATATATATATATATATATGTGTGTGTGTGTGTGTGTGTGTGTGTTAATAATAATAGTGGTCTTGCAGGATTTAGATATACATTATTATCACATTGTTTCAACTAGGTGTTCATTAATTATTTTCAAATGGAGTGTTATCAAGTATTTTGATTTAAGTATTCACTAGTTGTAATCTAAATATCATGGCAGCTGCGCCTAAAGGATTATATTGGTAGCTATAGATTTAGTGCCTTATAGATGTACATTAAGAGTATGGATTTAGTATTGTATAGATGAATATTGGTAGCTATGGAATTAGTGCTTGATGTATAAACCCTGGCGACGATGTACTTCATGCCTATTTGACATAAATTCCTAAGGAAACCCGAAGCAGTGTTGTCACCCCATTGAAAAATCCTTAGACTAGGTCCTTTATAAACAGATACTCTAGGGACGTGAAGTGAGGAATACGGGAACATGTAATCACCTTAGGAAAATCCTTAGGAATGAATGAATGGAGGACAGATGATTATTAAGATCTTTAAGAATAAAGAAGATTAGGGGGGATGGGAAAATTTGGTTAGTTGTTTGATGTTGAAACATAATAAATTTACTTATTGTGTGTTGAAAACCCTATATGCTCACCAGGCTCCCAAGCCTGACCCACTCAGTTTTTTTGTATTACAGGTAGTGGAACAAGAGCATAGTTGGACGTTGACGAGGGATTTTGATTATATGCCAGTAGTTGTAAATAACTGTTGTAAGGTTTGTATTGTACTGTTTATGCTTTTGGTCTGTATAGAAACATGACATCCCGAGCTTTTATTATTTAATGAAAATACATTGTCTTTAATAAATGTTTTGATAAATTCTTATCATATTTTGTTTTGGGAACAAATTCCGCAACTCTTTTATTCAAAGGATTACTCTGATTTTATTTTAAAAAGCATAAATGAAATCGGTCTTTTCTAGCCGTGAAATTGAGGATGTCACAGTGGCGGTGGTTTCTTTTGGTTTCCAGTAAAGTAGCCACACACACCAATCACGCCCTTTCTCGGAAATCTGGATGTAACCACCACTTGGTGGTGCATGATGACAGCAGCAGCAGTCCTAGCGGCTACAACGGTGGCTAACGGGAAGAAGCAAAGAACCAAGGTGGAACCGCTGTTGAAGTGGTGGCGACGCAATAGGAAAGAAGAGGAGAAGAGGGTGGGCAACGACACTAAGAGGCGGCCATAGCACCCTGACAGTCGACAGCTCCGTCTTCATCAGGTATGGCGCGGCGGCAAAAGGAACGGCGGGACCGGATGGTTGAAGGCTCCTGTTGAAGGTAGCGCCATAGGCCGGAATTAGCTGTCGTTTGGTGGCTATGGGTGGTCGAAAGGTGATCGAAACCGGTGGTACGGCGTCAGAAGTTGGAGAAGGGTGAATGGAGGCGGCTGAAACATTCATTAGGGTTAGGGTTCTCATGGTGGAATAAGGTGACGGGTTTAATACCCGTATCCCATACAAACTTTGCGTCCGAATAAAACCTTTGGTCCCTCCTTCCCGTTTTCTTTTCAATATTAGGCTACAATTTACCATTTAAACCCTACATCCAAAAACCCTTTACAAATTAAGTCCGAATTTTACCAAACAACCCCTCCCTCTACAAATCCTTCTCAAATCAGGTCTAGAATTTACTCTTTAGCCCCCAGCATTCTAAATTCATTTCAATTTAGGTCCAATGATCAAAATTCATCCATGTTAGCATTTTTAGTCCCTCTCCCTCTCATTCTTTTCAACTTAAGTTCCAATAATTACCACAGAGCCCCTGTCTTCATAAATATTTACAACATGAATCCGGATTTTACACTTTTAACCCCTAATCTCTAAAATTATGACAATTAGCTCCTCGAGACCAAAACCTTGCTATATAATTATTGATTTTTGGGCTACTATACATTTATTTATTTATTTATTTATTTATTTAATAAATGGGGTGTTACAACTCTCCCCCACTTAAATTAGATTTCGTCCTCAAAATCATTCCTTACCATTCCTTACTCGCCCAACCACTCTAGTAACATGGTCACCATCTTGGGCACACCCTAGCCTTCCCAAGGTAGCCGTGACCTATCTTCACAAAGCCCTAAAATCCACAGGTGAACGAATTCCTCGTAACAAGATCACATCTACTACGTCTAAAATCTGTTGTCTTGAGATGTTCTGATTCCCTGACAGACCACTCATATTGAATCATTATCGTTGAATCCAGTCCGTTTATCCCTCAACTGACTACTAAACTTCTAATAGCTTGAGGTTTCCACTATAAAACAGGATTACATACCTAATTATCCCTGCAGATCACTTATATTTGGCCAAGGCTCAACTAATCCTATTGTGAGTGACTTAGAATCACCCAAGCAATCAGTTATTTCGTCCGTACTTGCAACCTAAACACAAATACTAATATTGCCCAAACGCTGAAACTGCACGGATCACTGAACTGTTTGAAACAGTATACTGCCACATGGCTGCTTTCCAAAATCTACCGAGACCTCCCTAGTCTCAATTCGTTCGCCAATCATCTAAAATATCGGGTCCCAGCTCGGTCATTGAGCTAAAAGGACTCCCACGCAGTCATCCCCACACAAATTTCGAACAAAATCCTCTTCTGTCAATAATTGCCACTAGTTATCTTACCACTGTGGCTCTAACGACCTTATGATTTAACAGCGCGGGTTCATACATCGAGTCCTGATGTCACCATATTCAAGGCTAAAAGTGATTGCTACATGACCAATGGTAGCCTTATATCGCAAACGACCTTAAGCAGTCCATTGCTTCCCTGGTCTCATAACTGTAGTGGTGCTCCTACAGTCTTATCACTGGCGCTACAAGATCTAATCGATCTAGGTAATTCTGAAATCCAATCCGTGGATTTCCATATTCTCACTGCTACACCCGAACTGGTGGGTACTACTGTTCCTTTTGCGTCCTAACAACGTGCTCATGCTATCTACCAACCTAGTGAATGCTACGGCTACACCCACAGACTTACATCACTCTAGCACTACCTGCTAACCTTGTTAATGATACGGCTACACCGACAGACTTACAACACTTCTCACACTATCTGCCAACCTGGTGAATGCTACGGCTACACCCGCAGACTTACAAAACTTCTAGCACTATCTGCTGCTAGTGAATGCTACGGCTACCCCCATAATCTTATAACATTTTCCATACTATCTGACTGCTAGTGAATGCTACGGCTACCCTCGTAGTCTTACAACACTTTCCATACCGGGTCGAACATGCACTCGACCTAACACTCAACTGAACTTGAATTCTAATTGGACCTCTAACTTGGTTCCTGAAACCTGCTATCTGATGCCAAGGAAAAAGCGTGAACCAGATGTTGGAACGTTTTCTGAACTTCCAACTCACCCAATCCTCAATCAATACGGCCACCCGACTGCCTTCCTCCCTGACAGGGATGCGAAACTTATCCTAGTCTCACACCTATTTCTGCTCCTGAATACCTGATCGATTCTCCACCACTTAGATTTGACTAAGTCTTCACATCACGTGAGAATTGAAGGATTCCTACTCCTTCTTGCGTCTTAATAATCCACTAATGACAACCTGTGTTAACAAAATCATGGGGCTGGAAGCCTGCAAAACTCACAAGCTAACCTAGATCTAACCCAATGAATCATAAAGGTGAGAACTTTATAACTTTTGAATGTAACATCCAAAAATCACAATAAATTTGAACCTTTCAAAACAACCCATTTATTCCATAAAGTGTTTATAAAACCAACGTTTCAAAAGTATTATTCAAAATCAGAATATCCCAAGATCCATGAAGCCTAGCGAGTTTCCCCCAAAGTACCACCACACGACATAATAACAATAACATGCATATGTGAGCCTTCAGCATCACTGGACCGCCTCGCAGCTCTACAGACTATCTGGACAGCTTTTATAGCCTTCAACATGACTAGACCGCCGTATTGGACCTACAGCCTATCTGGACCGCTCTTCGGGCCTTCGACCTGACTATACCGTCTTGCAGGCCTTCAGTCTCTCTGGACCACCCTGGGTGTCTTGGCCTTCAGTAAAAAGTAGGACCGCCTCAACCCAACAAACCATAACATATCAACATACACCATAAAAGTCAATAGCTACCAGATATGGTAGTCATACAGATCTAATAGATCACTACAGCATAGAAACATCCTATATGTCAGGATATAGATCTAACAGATCACTACAGCATAGCAACATCCTATATACCAGGATAAAGATCTAACATATCACTACATCATAGCAACATCCTATATAGCATGATACATATCTAAGATATCACTACAACATAGCAACATATGGTAAACCAGGATATCAATCCAATGGGTCGGCCTTTGTACAGTGAGAAAAGCTCACCTTGTAGTCTAACGAATAGCAGAACAATACACTGCTCTGAATACTGGCTCTACAGGTTACCTATTCAACAGATAAAGACCAAGGCTTAACTATAGCTTGAAATACCTAAAATACCCTTAAGTCAAACATGCTTAAACCTGGTCAAAGTCAAAGTCAATGGTCAAGGTCCAAATTCAAAATCCCTTCCCAGCGGAGTACGCCCCTGTGTCCCAAGAGAGTGCGCCCAACGTCCTCTGATGTTGACCAAAAATGGTTCGCTGACCGCGTATGTACAATGTACCACCAGGTACGCCTAGAGTAACCAACCCAATCTAAAAACTCTATTAAAAGCTTATTCAATTAAGCTCTTACGTCCAAAACACAAATCCAAGCCCAATATGATGTCCTAAGTCATAAAGTTTCCAACTTTATGACTTTTCATAGTTGTAAAGTGCTTAATGTCCAAACCCTAAGTTCTTAACCCAATAAGACCATCTAACACATGCATGGGTTACATACAACACTCAATATCATATTTTTATGGTTCATAATAGCTCCGTAATGGATAAAGTTTCCAACTTTATCCATTAGAATGGTCCCAACAAACAAGATCTAGTCTTTAAGTCTTAAAGGGACCTAAAAGTGCATCCTTTTTAACTTAATCCATTAAGTCCAAGTCTCCAACCTTCAAATATGAATCAAAATGATGTTTAGATGGATAAAGTTTCCACTTTATCCATAAAAAGGTTACAAACTTTCAAGATCTAAACTTTGTGCACTTAAAGTAACCAAAAGCTCATAACACCAAAAACTAGCTAGATCTAACAATTCCATCATCAAGATTTAAACTTTATACATCTAAAAGAAAGATCAAGGTGAACAAATTCTGGATCTACAAGATCCAATGCAACCAACACTTCTTCAATGAGTTCCGTCTTCTCCAAGGTGCACCAAGAACACTCCAAAGCACTTAAAAACACCTTATTTTTGCTCCAAAGGCTTAATCTACGGTTAGGGTTTCAAGAGAGGGTGTTGAAGAGGTGGAGACTGAGAATGGAATGGGTTTGGGGAAGTTAAGGAGCTTAAATAGGGCTCAAACCACGAAAGTACGGTTTGGGTATTAATCGCGTACACCATGCGTAGTTTTGGTACGCCCAGTGTACTAGGGATGCCCTAGTACGCCCTGCATACACGGCTAACCCAAAAGTCGTCATAACTTCAAATAGTCATAACTTCTTCGTTCCAACTCCGTTTTTGGTGTTCTATATATCCACAGAAAGGTGTTGAAGAGATCTACAATATTATCTAAATATTTTGGACTAAAAACATCTCGAACAAAAATCCATATTTCATTTAAGAACCCGGCCTATGACTTTTTCCTTTCTACACTTCGGCACAAAACACAATTCAAGGGTAAAATTATCTTAACTATCATTTACTTCTTCTACAAGGACTAAACTTTGCCTCCTTAAGGCCCAAAACCTTACACAATCAACTTCTAGCCCATGCATCAGAAATAGCAAGAAACAAGATGTTACAATTCTCGCCCACTTAAATTAGATTTCGTCCTCGAAATAAGCTCTCGCTTCCACTTCACGATGGAACCCCTAGCCGAAAGCACGCAGATTTGATCGGCTGTAAACCTCCTCAGCCAATCATCGTAATGATAAACCTACACATAAGTGCACTTTAACGACGAGAACCAACTAGAAACCAGAACCCCTGACTATTTAATGTTGCTGAAACCTCCATTCAAAAACAAGGCGACTCCCAATACGAGTCTCATCTATATAACCGCTGCAGAGAAGCACGTACAACACTAACATATTCCACAAATTCCTAGCTATAAGACCGAATTTCTAATGACAACCACAAAGCCGAGGATTCTTGTAACTACAATCACCGAATCAACTCTATCAATATGCTTCCTGAGACCGAGAACCCATCTGATCTAAACTTTAGATTCCATATTCCAGGATTGATATTAATTCATTCGATGAACCCACCCCTTGTCTTTGAATAATAACACCACTAAACACGAGAAATAAAGTACTCAAAACACAACGATCGCGAATTTCAACCAATTTCCAATTCCAACTACATAATATGTACCAAAAACCTTAAATAAATCCCTTGACTCCCTGATACACCATTACCAACCACCTCTCCTAAGACCAAAGATGATCAATCCAAGAATTTTCAAATTGCATCCAACCCTTATCAGCTCAGGTATGCCTCCACTTGGAAAATACTCGAGATATTCACAATGAACTTCATGACTCGAGACTCCATAACCGATACCCAACCTTGGTAACCAACCCCCAATAACATCTCATGAACAAACGAGGTTTATAATGAAAACACCCTGCAAGAGACTATTTGATGCATAATTGATACTCCCAACAACCCTTAACTGCTCACTTTATCAAAACCAACTGATCCGTGAGTCTTCCAACTTCTAACAATGCACCAACACCGAAAGTACCGCATGCAGAAGAAATAAACAATCATGATCACTGCGACCACATACACCCTTCACGACAATATCTAATGATCTTACCACAATACACACCATTAGGGAACCCATAACCTTACCCAAATAGGGCGAAGTACCAGTGTTCTAACAAAATGACGAACCTTAATCATTAACAGAAGACATCCTCATGAACGATCGAAACAAGATCCCAAAAGTTGATTGAGAATGAATAGACCGCATCAATACGTAACTATCTCGATAAAACCTTGAAGATTATCCAGAAATGTTGTTAAGACTATAGTTGGATCCATCCAAATACCAAGCATGCCAGCACGACATGAAATAAATTAGATTCCATGTTGATCTAATGTCCCCATCTGGAAAACTGAGCAACACTGTCCCAAATTCTAGACTCCCAATAACCAAGTACATCTTCCAAACTCGAGCCGAACTTGCCGAAAGGTTGATGAATCCATTGAACTTCAAATGATACAGCTCAAAACTTCCGAAGAATCTCCGCTTTGATGATGTATAAAATGACCAATGATCGAGAATGCATTGACACCTAATCTAGTGAACCAAAACCCCCACGGAGCTGAACATACCTGTGACATACCCAAATTCACGGTCATTTTAAAAAAAAATTATTTATGCTTATTTGAAAATCAAAGTACTCATTTTTAAAGAATAATATTGTGGAATTCGTTCCCAGAAAAACAGGATAAACATATTATCAAAGAATTTCCGAAGAAATGTATTTTGTTTATAATAAAACTTTGGGATGTCATCGTCAATATAGAAACATAAGCATAAACAGGCCTTACATTCATTTACACTACTGATCTACATCTCCTTTAATCTCTTAGTGTAATGTAGCTTCGTATCGACACCTGTGATACAAATAAACTTAGTGGGTCAGGTTGGGAAATCTGGTAAGTACATAGGGATTTTAATCCTACAATGTTATATCATATATATATTGTGTGTGTGTGTGTTTTAGAACTTACAACATATACAACTTCACCTCATATAATCAATTTTTACCCCATCCCGTCGATCCTTACAACGACACGATCTATACTCTCGGATCTAAAATTAACCTCTTTACCTAATCCATACTCTGCGGGTCTAAAATTAACCTCTTTACCTAATCCATACTCTCGGATCGGGTATGTCTAATCCATGCTCCCAGATCAATAACTATGCTCATTCCATACTCTCGAACTAGGGACAATTGACTATGTCTAATCCATACTCTCGGATTAATGACAAATAACTATGCCCATTCCATACTCTCAGACTAGAGACAATTGACTATGTCTAATCCATGCTCCCGAATTAATGAAAAATAAATATGTCCTCTCCATACTCTCGGACTAAGGACAAATGAATAAGTCTAATCCATGCTCTCGGATCAATGACAAGTTTTAAAGTTCTACCCTCCGTGTATATCTCACTCGTACTCATAAGGAGATACTACCCAATATTCCTCTTAATTAATTTTGGTTTACTTTGTATCCTAAATCATCATATATTATCAAATATGCTCTTAACACGTATTTCAGGCAATATTAAATGTCTCACACACAAACATATATTTAATACTTTAATCAATACTTGTATTAAAATCTTGTTCATGAAAGGGACTACGCACTCACACGTAGACTCTTAAACAAATATTTAACTCTTTAACGTATATTTAATACTTTCATTAATACTTGTATTAAAATCATGTTCATGAAAGGGACTATGCACTCTCACATAAACTCTTTAATAAATATTTAACTCTTTAAAGAATATTTAATACTTTAATTAATACTTGTATTAAAATCATGTTAATGAAAGGAATTATGCACTCACTTGTTAAAGTGATGATTCCAAACTCAGGTAGCGTTTCGCTTCTAACAATTTTATTCTCCTTCGACGAAACCTAGTATCATTAGCGCAAGATTTTAGTCTAAAATTTATCGTGACTATTTACGAGCGAATTGTTTTATAAGTGTTAAACAATACTTTTCAACCACTATGTACAGACAGGGGCTAGACGTGTAACACCGGAGGGCAGGACTATTTTGGCATTATAGCACTTCTAAGACCAACAACCATATGCAGCCCTTCAAACCAAATTCCCCGTACCGCGAGTAGTTAAAAGATATTATAATAACACTTTATATATTATATTTTATAATATATTTATTGTTTATAAGTTTATAATAATGATAATAAACTTAAACATAAGCTATACTTAAAGTAGGGTAAGCATATCTCACTTACCGGGGGTTTGGATAGGAACCGGGTTCTACGGGGGAAGAATTTCCGAGCCGAAAAACTCTTTTTCTCGGAGCCTTCTGGCTCCAGGCGATTTCCTCTAGCACTTAGAAGTTACTAGTGGTTGGGGGAGGTATAGAGAGAAGTTATATATATATATATATATATATATATATATATATATATATATATATATATATATATATATATATAGAGAGAGAGAGAGAGAGAGAGATAAGGGTTGAGGTGTGAGGAAAATGAGTGAGCCTCGCATGGTATTTATAGGCTGAAAAATGTCTCAAATTAGCAAGTTCTAATCCTCCAACTCGTCGAGTTGGGTGCCAGGTGTGGGGAGGAAGCAATGGCTCAGATCGCGCCACGTCACCCACTTCGCATCAACCCATCCCGAATTCTAAATTCTGTAAATTTTGCGTATGAGCTCCGTTTTTGGAATTCTTTATGTCCACGCGTAGGTATTGATAAGATCTACAACTCTCCTTTTGACACAATCGGCTAATTCTCGACTGATTTTAAATTTAACAGTATAAGAATATTACACTGTTTACCGACCGTGTAAAATTCATAACTTCTACATATGGACTCCGTTTATGACTATTTTTTTTTTTATCGTTGAGCTACTATTAATGAGATATTCAATTCTCATTTAGTTTGTGTTGGATAAAATTGATCGATCTAAAATTCGAATTCCGGGTTGTGCATTGTTATGCTAAATCTTAGAAAAATCATAACTTCCTCATACGAAGTCAGATTTGGGCGTTCTTTTTATGCACTCTCTCGGTTTAACGTATACTATGAATTTAGTTTGGATACCTAAGGCTAAAAATTAATTTATCAATAATTCAGCTTTTATGTTATGCAGTGTCGTGCCGGTTTAGCCGTAAAACTTCGACGAGCCATAACTTCTTCGTTATAACTCGGATTTCGGTGTTCTTTATATGTACAGAACCCTTGTGACATACTATAACTTAGTTAAGATTATTCATTCTAAATAATATTCCACCAAAAAGTCATTTTTGACGCTTATTGTCTCTAAATTGACTAGCCCGAATCTACGGACTTTACAATACCCATCTCTGAAACTGGTTTACCGGTCGACAACTGCCTAATCTAGACTGTAAATAACAATCCATACAACAAGTTAACACATCCCTCAACAACCGATACTCAGCCTGAGTGATCCTAGCTCCTCCTTATTTATTCATTGGCATCCCAAAAAGGAACCAATGGCTACAACGAGCTCCTTGACCAACTACTTCCTGCTACGAGACAACTCGTGTATTTCTTGAACACGTACATCTGATATCCACTTGCTCTACACCCCTAACTTGACCAAAACTTAAACTGAAATCCCGCATACCCGCACCGTAGATCCCTATGAACCATTCTTCTGACAACACAAACTCGAATAGATCGATGATCCTCCAAGCAGAATACTTAGTTCTCCCCCACTTAGGTTTCAAACTACCACCCACTGGTGTTGCAACCCAACCCATATCTCAAACCGGCTCGACCAGGTACAAACCATCCCTGACTCTTGGAATGTATAACACACACAAGATGATCTTCCAGATAAGGTCCAAGCAAACCTTGAGAGATTCTGAATTTCATATGAAGACCTCAGAATTTAGTTTCAATCATAATTACATTTAACATTAAGGGCTTCATGCAATTGCATAAGCAAAACACCAACTTACTATCCAAAAACATACACTCCTCGCCTGCAATCCCAATTGTCAATTCATCGCAAAATCATTCATCAATACCAAAAGACATCATTCTCATAGTCAGGATACATCATAGAGAACAAAAGTTGTTGCTCCCCATGAAACCATCAGCTAGCCCCTAACTTGCCTATATCCCAAGAAGTAAACCCTTGGTCTCATCACGAGGCATCCATACCACAACAATCCTCCTACATATTCACACGCTATCATACAACCACCAAACACCATAACCAACTAGCCCCATATTGGGGTCACTTCCCAACTCTAAAAGTCATAAGCCTGCCCACTCCTTCTCCGAAATCGGAAAACTATAAGGACATAAACCTCACCATAAATTGTGGCATTCCAATCCATCTTCCAATCACTCATCCTCCGGCCGAAATTCTCGACCCACTCCCGAAAACCGCTTCCTTCTTGAGTCCCGCGACCCAACTGGAACTACTTAACCAAGGATCCTGAGACCTCAAAATCAACTATCTCACTTAGGTATGCACTATTCAAACCCAAACTGACATGGACACTAAAACACAACAATCACCAGACTCATCCTTAGCATGAACAACCATAACCAAAAGATTGACGGATACAGAAACATTGCCACGAGTGATGGTATCAAACCATGTTATCTTCCCCAATAGTCATCTCAGTTGTCTCCCCCTTCACAGTCTTCAAAGCTGTAATTTACTTCTCGAACTTGGTGATTAGCCTGCCAGTGATCCGATCCACGACATCCGGAAATTTTTCTTGTAATATCTGTGAAACCTCAATGGTAATCATTTCCCGCATCTGATTAACAATCCACCCCAGCCTATCCTGGTCATTAGCTCCATATCCTAAATCACATCCCCTCGTGAGCTCCATACCAAATCGAACCAGAAATGCATCAGAAGGCTACAATACACATTGCTACAACCATATGACAAGACTACCCCTCGGGTTTGCGACTTCCTTGCGACGCATATGGGTCTTGTGCTTTCAGTAGAATGGGCCCATACTACCTTCCACACCTACCCGTATTTGTCTTAAGGATCATCACAACCACCCAAAACTAATACAACAACCAGGATACACATGCATCCTATCATCACTCCCTAGAGAGTGGCTAACCATGCCTCATCTGGTCGGTTGCTTACATATAACCCCTCCACGGGACTTCCAACAAAAGTTTATCATGAGCATGGTCCTTTTGGGCTGCCTTCACTCATGCAACTTGATAAGATGACAAGAGGAGAGAAAGTAGAATTTATTATATGAATAATAAATTCATACTCAAAATGGTTCTATTAATATATTACAAGATTAATATATTATTTGGAAATCATATTATTTAATTAGTATTGATCAGAAATTAATTTGGAATTAATTTGGTGATCAAAAGAGACTGATTAAATAATTGGGGGACTGTTATGCAAATCATTGATAGTTTCATAATTGGGCTAATGGACTCCATAGAGTGGAGTGGATGAAATTTATGGGGAAGCCCATAAGATTTCGTATATGGGCTCTAAGGAAGGAGTTCGTGGGCTGCTTGTTGCCTAAGTTAGGTATTAGGGTTTCCACCTGAAAACCCTAGCAGCCCACACAGCTATAGATAGACCCCTTTGCTAGTGGAATTCGTCCCTATGAGTTTCTAGGAAGCTATAGCCGAATTCTTCTTCTCTCCTAAGTCATCTTCTTGCATTGAGTGTTTATGAATTCATTAGAGGTGCAACACTTGGGGCACTAGGCTTTCAAAAGTCAAGATCAAGAAGGATTAATTTTGTTATTGCTACATAACAAGAAAGTTAAAGTTTCTAACCTTATTCATATGTCAATTTTGAAATATGTATGTTAGTCGTAGGGTTATTGCTTTGGTGTTCATAGTTGTATGTTCAAGTTAGAAAAACCTAGATCAAAGCCATTAGGGTTGCATGTACACCATAGGAATGATGTTATGCTCAAAAACCAACACATACTCCCTATGCTATCCTAGGATCCACATCTCAACCCACCATTGACTGCTAAACGAACCCTATTGGTGCCAGTTAACTACTGCATGAATACAATCACATGCAACATAACTTAAATAATCTTAGATTAAAAGATTCAACCATACAACGATTGGACCCAGACAAGAGCTGTGCAGTAGGACCAAATCCTTTACCCTAAGATTATTTAACCCATGTAGCATGTGACTTAATGTATTCAATTAATAGTTAGTTCACACCCAAAAGAGTCATACAACAATCATCAAGAAAACTCTATAGGAAATAAGGCATCATGTATCAATCAATTCTATCATGCAATTCCTAAAGATCACTATCCTACAACTAGCATGTTGTTCTAACATAACATAACATCAAATAACAGTATGGTTAACTTGGGGTATACTTTCTTGTTCCGGTTGATCGTACACGTCACATCCTTCCTTGTTTACTTTTGAAAACCATTTAAAAACTTTTGTAGTTCCCTAGTTTGAGTCTGGATTCACACAAATGTCCATCCAATTCTCTCAAACCAAGGCTCTAATACCAACTTGTAACATCCAAAAATCACAATAAATTTTAACTTTTCAAAGCAACCCATTTTTCCATAGAGTGTTTATAAAACCAATGTTTCAAAAGAATTATTCAAAATCAGAGTATCCTAAGATCCAATGTCATAAATACAGGAAGATGTACACGATCACGCATTCGCTTTCCCACGATCATCTAGAGTACCTGAAACAATAAACTGAAACTCTAAGCACGAAGCCTAGTGAGTTTCCCCCAAAGTACCACCACACGACATAACAACAATAGCATGCATACGTGAGCATTCAACATTACTAGACTGCCTCGCAGGCCTGCATACAATCTGGACCACTCATAGAGCCTTCAACATGAATGGACCTCCGCACCGGGCCTAGAACCTATTTGGACCACTCTCCGTGCCTTTTACCTGACCAGACCGCCTCGCAGGCAATCAGTCTATCTGGACCGCCTTGGGTGTCTTGGCCTTCATCAAAAAGAAGGACCGCCTCAACCCAACAAACAATGACATATCAACATACACCATAAAAGTCAATAGCTAGAAAATATGGTAGTCACACAGATCTAACATATCACTACAACATAACAACATCCTATATGCCAGTATATAGATCTAACAGATCACTACAGCATAACAACATCCTATATACCAGGATACAAATCTAACAGATCACTACAACATAGCAACATCCTATATACCAGGATACAGATCTAACAGATCACTACAACATAACAACATACGGTAAACTAGAATATCAATCCAATGGGCCACCCTTGGTGCCTTTGACCTGTAAGCACAGTGAGGAAAACTCACCTTGTAGTAAGACGAATAATTGAACAACACACTCTTAATACCAGCTCTACAAGTCACATATTTAACAGATAAAGACCAAGGCTTAACTATAGCTCGAAATACCCAAAATACCCTTAAGTCAAACTTGGTCAAACCTAGTCAAAGTCATAGTCAACGGTCAAGGTCCAAAGTCAAAATCACATCCCAACGGAGTACGCCCAGTGTACTCTGATGTTGACCAAAAACAGGGCACTGACCGCGTACGCGCAGCGTACCACCAAGTATGCCCATCATACACAACCCAGTCCGAAAAACTCCATTAAGAGCCTATTCCATTAAGCCCTTACATCCAAAACTCAGATCCAAGCCCAAAATGATGTCCTAAGTCATAAAGTTTCCAACTTTATGACTTTGCATGGCTATACAGTGCTTAATGTACAAACCCTAAGTTCTTAAACCAATAAGACCATCTAACACATGGATAGGTTACATACAACACTCAAGATCATATTTTTCTGGTTCATAATAGCTCCGTAATGGATAAAGTTTCAAACTTTATCCATTAGAATGGTCCCAAAAAACAAGATCTAGTCTTTAAGTCTCAAAGGGACCCAAAAGTGCATCCTTTTTAACTTAATCCATTAAGTCCAAGTCTCCAACCTTTAGATCTGAATCAAAATGATGTTTAGATGGATAAAGTTTCCATTTTATCCATAACAAGGTCACAAACTTTCAATATCTAAACTTTATGCACTTAAAGTGACCAAAAGCTAATAACACCAAAAACTAGCTAGATCTAACAATTTCATCATCAAGATTCAAACTTTGTACATCTAGAAGAAAGATCAAGGTGAACAAAGTCTGGATCTACAAGATCCAATGCAACCAACACTTCTTCAATGAGTTCCTTCTTCTCCAAGGTGCACCAAGAAAAATCCAAAGCACTTAAAAACACCTTATTTTTGCTCCAAAGGCTCAATCTAGGGTTAGGCTTTCAAGATAGGGTGCTGGAGAGGTGGAGGTTGAGAATGGAATGGGTTTAGAGAAGTTAAGGAGCTTAAATAGGTCTCAAACCACGAAAATAGGGTTTGAATATTGATTACGTATGCCATGCGTACTTCTTGTACACCCAACGTACTATGGATTCCCTAGTACGCCCTGTGTACTCCCCTGTAACACTCGTGTTTCTAGCCTAGGCATTTATATTGAGTTGATAGTCTAGGCTAACCTTTGTAACTCATTTTGAAGAAATGAAAAGGAGTTATGTGAATATTATGTGAATAATGTGTTTTATGCTTAATTATTAGGGCTTAATTAATTAAGAATAAAAATAAGCGTCAAAATTAAAGTGTGAGATAAGCCCGATATCTTTACATAAAGTTGTAGTGGTCGAAACAAGGATTTCGGGGATATAAAGAATACCAAAATCCGAGTTATAACGAAGAAGTTATGACCTGTCGAAGTTTCGCGACAAAACCGGCACGGTGCTGAATGTCGTAAAAAGTGAGTTTTTGATAAACTACTTTTTAGCCTTAGTAATCTAAACGAAAGTTGTAGTATTCGTTAAACCGAGAAGTTCGATAAAAAGAACGCCCAAATCTGACTTCGTATGAAGAAGTTATGATTTTTCGAAGTTTCAGCGTAGCAGTAGACAGCTAAAAAACTCGAATTTTAGATCGAGCGATTTTTAGCCGACACAACCTAAACGAGAATTGAAGGTCTCGTTATTAGGAGCACAACGGTAAAAAGTCTGACGAAAACGGACGTCGGATGAAGAAGTTATGAATTTTTAACGGATTTCCTGTCCCGGTCTGTTAAAAATAATAATATAAAATTTAAAGTCAAAATTAGCCGACGAAGTCTAAACAGAAGTTGTAGATCGTAATTTTAGCTACGCGTGCATATAAAGAACGTCAAAAACGGAGCTCGTATGCGAAAGTTATGGATTTTAGAAGTTTTGGCGCGAAAACCGAGAAATTTCGCATAGTCACACTTTGCCACGTCACCCTCGCCTCGCATGTGACACGTGTCCTGCTGAGTCACCGAAGCTGCTGAGTCACCAGGCTGCTGAGTCACGAAGCCACCTGGCGAGGCGTGTCATGTCCTTCCGAGTCCGAGCTGCGGTCCAATCCGCTAACTACACGTAGAAGCCTCGGTGGCGAGCCTCGCATCCGACGCGTGTGTAGTGACTCATGAGTCCGAACCCTCGCAGGCGCCACGAACCCCCTACTTCGGACCCTAGACCTCGGTCCAATCACAAGCCGCCAGAGAGCCCTTCGCACGCGCAGCCCTCATGCGAGCCTCCCCCTCTGCGAGCCTTCTCAGCCGTCGGATCAGAAGCCTCCTGGCCGTCCGATCAGAAGCTTCCCCCTATAAATAGGAGGGTGCGAGACCTCCCGGGTATTTTTGGAATTTTGCCATATTTAGCCCCTAAACCCATATTTTCTTCATATTAACATCCCGCAAAGCCCCGGTATCGATTGTAAAGCCCGGAATACCCCACGAAGTGCCCGAGAAGCCCGAAAAATTTATCTTTTCGGTTTCGAAGCCCGACTTTTACAAAGCCCGGTTTCTCAATAAAACTCCCGGTTTTATTAGAAACGGTCGTTTTAGGAAACGAATTGCTGCCCGATTATCATCAAATCATGTGAGTGTATAGTCACTTTCATTTTACACATAGATATGAAGTATTTACCTTATAATATGTGCTATGTGTAAATATATTAATTATTTATTTGAGGTGATTGTTGTGTTGACGTTTTATACAAGTTTTAAACTGTATAAGTATTTTTATCTACAAATATGTTGGGTAGAACATGGGTAGATTGTGATGTGTGATAAAATAAAATTGATGAGAGGCCTCGATGTGTTTTGAGATCCAGTCATCTAGCGGAGTTTGGATGACGACCACGGACTTTCTAGACAGTCCAGTGGGAAACATTAGCAGGTCCGCAACCTGTAGGTGTTAATGAACTAAGAGTGTTCATTCGCTGTACTCCATCCCCCTCATGGTTGCCTTTAGGACATGTATGGCTGAGGAAACCCCTTAGCAGTAGTGTCCATCCCGGTGATATTCTTTAGGCTAGGTCCCTTGTGACAAGTGTTTAGGGACATAAAGTGAGGATAACGGGAACGGGTAATCAGGGTTATTGTTGATTGATGAACTTAGTAAGTTTATTATTATTGTGGGTTGAAAACCCTATATGCTCACCAGGCTCCCAAGCCTGACCCACTCAGCTTTTTATGTTACAGGTAGTGGACCCCGAGCATAGTCGGAGGACAACGAGAGATTTTTGGATTATAGGCCAGTAGTTGTAAATAACTGTTGAAAGGCTTATAATGTCTTGTTTATGCTTTTGGATCTGTATCGGAACATGACATCCCGAGGTTTTGATATATATATGGAAAACATATACCTTCTTAATGAAGGGTTTTGATAAACTTTTATCATATTTTGTTTGGGGACCAATTCTGCAACATCTTTTAAAAAGATTTCTCTGATTTTATTTTAAAAAGCATAAATTAAATCGGTCTTTTCTGGCCGAGAAATTAGGGGATGTCACAGTTGGTATCAGAGCATTAGTTTAAGCGAACTAAGAAATTGTAGAATTTCTAGACTTGAACTTAGAATGCTAAGTGATGATTGTGAGATGAGTGTCTACCATATTTTAGACACGAGCACTAGTTTATTTTAGGGAAGATGCCTAAAATGCCCTTATGTGCTAAATGCTATGTGTTTGCCATGTGTGCCATTATTTGTTCGGATCTATGGTCTGTTGCCGACCGGATCTGGAAACCTTATGTGTGTAGGATTCTAAGCGTATGATTACGAGATTAGAACTAAAACGTAAACGTTTCGGAGTGATAAGGGAATTGACATGTCTAACAAGGATAAAGACCTAAATTCGCCTTATTCGTTATATAGATTGTAATGGCCATAACTCGTAGTGGAGCTGCAAATGCAAACGGAAACAGGGATCAACAGCCTCAACCTCAAGTAGTTGAGCAAGTACCTGTTGTAGGAGTTGCACCTGAGCCAATGACGATGGCTGGGGTACAAGCAATGATGCAAATGATGTTAGATCGCCAAATGGAGGAGACAAGGCGATTACTACAACAACATAGGGAAGAGACTACGATGCCTGTTGAACAACCCGTATTGAATGAAGGGCAATCAGTAGGAGGGAACTACAGTGGGACTATTGGTCAAGCCAACCCACCGATAGTTAGACAAAACAACCAGGATGGAGGAGTTGATGGACGCGGATGCAAATACAAAGATTTCATGGCATCCAAACCGCCGTGTCTATCTGGGAGTCCGACACCGGTGGAAGTCATGAATTGGATCTCCGAAATGGAGACGATGTTTGAAAGTTGCGAGTGCAGCAACAAACAAAAGACCGCACTTGCAATTCCTCTGTTAAAGTCTGGTGTGTTGAGCTGGTGGAAGTTACTAGCTGATTCGATGCCCAAGGGTGAAGCTAGTAAGATGTCTTGGGAAGAATTTGTGGTCCAACTGAAATTGCAGTACTGCTCTGAGCAGGATCTTCTGGAAATCAATAATGAGTTTCAGAATTTAAAGAAAGGAAAGATGAGCGTTACTGAATACGCTGCTAGTTTTATGGAAAAGATGAAGCTAGTTCCTCATCTAGTTCCAACTGAACTCTCTAAGGTCAACAAGTTTGCCCTCGGATTACCAGCGGACTTTGGTCCGATGGTTAAGCAAGCAACCACTTTAAAAGCCGCCATATGGGCTGCTAAGAATGTCGAGGTTCAGATCAAGGAGAAGGGTCTGGAGAGGGCAGAAGTTGGTGAAAAGAGAAAATTTGAAGGAACTTCGGGTTCCAACAAGAAAAGCAAATTTTCTAAGTCCAAGAAGTTTGGAGGAGGAGGAGGTGAAGTGAAATGGTGTGAGAAGTGCAAGAGAAAGCACTCTGGGAGATGTAGTGAGGAGGTGACTTGCTTCAAATGTGGTAAGACTGGGCATTATGCCAACGTGTGTCCGTCCGACAAGAGGGTATGTTTTGAGTGCCATGAAGTAGGGCATGTTCTTAAAGACTGTCCAAAGAGGAAGGATGCCGCAAAGCCCAATCTACCACCAAAGCCAAAGGCGAGAGCCTTTCAGATGACACTTGAAGCTGCAAAAGAAGAAGTCGATGTCGTTTCAGGTACCTTTCTCGTAAACGAATTGCCTGCCCAAATTTTGTTTGATTCTGGAGCCAATTACTCCTTTATATCGCATGAATTTGGTAGAAAGCTAGCTTTGCCTGTAGATAGGCTAGTTAATGCCTTATTAGTCGAGATTGCTAGTGGCAAGTTTGTACCTGTTAGCCATCGTATGAAAAACATCCTCATTGACTTGGATGGGAATAAGTTTCAAGAGGAATTATTGCCTATCGAGTTAAATGGATTCGACATAGTTTTAGGAATGGATTGGCTTAGCGCCAATGATGCAGAAATACTATGTAGAAAGAAGATAGTAAAAGTAAACCCGCCAGGGAAAGAGTCGTTTATGGTGTACGGAGACAAACGTAGAGTAAACTCTGGAATCATTTCCCTAATGAAAGCCAGAAAGTGTTTGGCCAAGGGATGTACATCATATTTAGCATTCGTGATCGATGCCAAGATGGAAAAGAAGGAGGTGCAGAATATTCCGGTGGTGTGCGATTATCCGGAAGTCTTTCCCGAAGATCTTCCCGGATTGCCCCCTGATCGACAAGTAGAATTTCGTATCGACTTGTTACCAGGAACGACGCCGATAGCGAAAGCACCTTATCGATTAGCGCCAACCGAAATGAAAGAACTTATGACACAACTTCAGGAGTTATTGGACAAAGGTTTCATTCGACCTAGTTCATCACCCTGGGGAGCCCCTGTGTTATTTGTAAAGAAGAAAGATGGAAGCATGACAATGTGCATCGATTACAGAGAGATGAACAAAGTGACGATAAAGAACAAGTATCCGTTGCCAAGGATCGATGACTTGTTCGACCAGTTGCAGGGTTCGAGCTATTTCTCGAAGATCGATCTTAGGTCGGGATACCATCAACTAAAGGTGAGAGAGCAGGACATCGAAAAGACTGCTTTTAGAACGAGATATGGACACTATGAATTTTTGGTTATGTCGTTCGGACTAACCAATGCCCCAGCAGCTTTCATGGATTTGATGAATAGGGTTTGTAAACCATTCTTAGATAAATCCGTGATAGTATTCATAGATGATATCTTGATTTATTCGAAAAGCAAGCAGGAGCATGAAAAGCATCTGCGTGAAGTGCTAGAAGTCCTGAAAAAGGAGAAGCTGTATGCAAAGTTCTCCAAGTGTGAATTTTGGATTCAAGAAGTCCAATTTTTAGGTCATGTGGTTAACCAAGAAGGGATAATGGTCGACCCAGCAAAGATTGAAGCTGTAATGAAGTGGGAACAACCAAAAAGTCCTACAGAGATTCGAAGCTTTTTAGGATTAGCTGGATATTACCGAAGGTTTATCCAAGGCTTTTCTTCGATTGCTACTCCATTAACAGCTTTGACCCACAAAGGAGCCACTTATTCTTGGAATGAGAAGCATAAGGAAGCCTTTGAGAAGTTGAAGAAGAGATTGTGTGAAGCACCGATTCTTTCATTGCCCGAAGGAGTTGATGACTTTGCAGTTTATAGCGATGCATCCGGAGTTGGGTTAGGTTGTGTTCTGACCCAAAGGGATAAAGTGATCGCGTATGCATCGAGGCAATTGAAGGAGCATGAAAAGAACTACCCCACTCATGATTTGGAGTTGGCAGCGATAGTATTTGCCTTAAAGATATGGAGGCATTATCTTTATGGCACCAAGTGTAAACTTTTCACTGATCATAAGAGTCTCCAATATCTCTTTAATCAGAAGGAATTGAACATGAGGCAACGACGCTGTCTAGAGTTACTCAAGGACTACGACTGTGAGATACTTTACCACCCTGGTAAAGCAAATGTTGTTGCCGATGCTCTCAGTCGGAAGGTAAACCTTGAAAAGAAAAGGCCAAGAGCGTTGAGAATTGAAGTTGTCTCGACAATTGTGGAAAGTATAAAGAAAGCTCAAGAGGAAGCTTTAGAGAAAAATGACCGAAAGGAAGAACGTTTAGGCAAAACGTTAGTGTTCGGTACAAACAACCAAGGGTTGAAGGTATTTCAAGATAGAATTTGGGTACCTAAGATGGGCGGAATAAGAGATCTTCTGATGGAAGAAGCTCACAAGACCATGTACTCGATTCATCCCGGCAGTACGAAAATGTATAGGGATCTAAAACCCTATTATTGGTGGCCGACGATGAAGCTCGATGTTGCTAAGTATGTGGCCGAGTGTGTAACTTGTGCTAGGGTTAAGGCACAACATCAGAAACCGTATGGGAGTTTAGAACCTTTACCCGTACCCATGGGTAAATGGGAAGACATCACCATGGATTTTGTGACTAAACTGCCCAGAACAAGGAATGGTCACGACATGATTTGGGTGGTCGTTGATCGCTTCACTAAGAGTGCGCATTTCATAGCGGCCAAAGAGAAATGGTCTATGGATAAACTTGTGAATTCTTACGTGAAAGAAATTGTGAGGCTTCACGGTGTTCCATTAACGATTGTGTCCGATCGTGATAGCCGTTTTACCTCAAGGTTTTGGAGGAGTCTACAAGAGGAATTGGGTACCAAGTTGTGTTTGAGTACAGCTTACCATCCGCAAACCGATGGTCAGAGCGAGCGAACAATTCAAACATTGGAGGATATGCTGAGAGCATGTACCCTAGAATTCCAAGGTAACTGGGATGAACACTTACCTTTAGTAGAATTCTCCTATAATAATAGTTTCCACTCAAGCATTAAGATGGCACCTTATCACGCTTTGTATGGGGAGAAGTGTCGAACGCCATCATGTTGGCTGGAAGCTGGGGAAAAGCAGTTTATGGGACCTGAAATAGTCCATGAGACTGCTGAAAAGTTGAAAGTGATAAGGGAAAGGATGTTAGCTGCTCAAGATCGACAAAAGAGTTATGCTGACAAGAAAAGACAACCGATATCCTTCGATGTTGGAGATTCGGTTTTACTTAAAGTCTCACCGTGGAAGGGACTTATAAGATTTGGTAAGAGAGGGAAGTTGAGTCCAAGGTTTATTGGACCATTTAAAGTTCTTCAGAGAATCGGGAATCAAGCTTACAAGCTAGAGTTACCGGAAGAACTAGAGGGTATTCATAACACCTTTCATGTGTGTTATTTGAGAAAGTTCACAGGAGATGTGCCCGACATAATTCCGATTTCTGAGTTAAGGTTGGACGAAAACAAGAGGTTGATCGAAGAACCTGAGGCAATTGTTGACCGTAAGACTATGAAGTTACGACGCAAGATGATCGATTTAGTGCTTGTGCGCTGGAAACATACGAATGGACCAAATCTCACTTGGGAAACGGAGAGTGACATGATGAGTCGCCACCCGCATTTGTTTGGTGATATATGATTCCGGGGACGGAATCATCCTAAGGGGGAGAGAATTGTAACACTCGTGTTTCTAGCCTAGGCATTTATATTGAGTTGATAGTCTAGGCTAACCTTTGTAACTCATTTTGAAGAAATGAAAAGGAGTTATGTGAATATTATGTGAATAATGTGTTTTATGCTTAATTATTAGGGCTTAATTAATTAAGAATAAAAATAAGCGTCAAAATTAAAGTGTGAGATAAGCCCGATATCTTTACATAAAGTTGTAGTGGTCGAAACAAGGATTTCGGGGATATAAAGAATACCAAAATCCGAGTTATAACGAAGAAGTTATGACCTGTCGAAGTTTCGCGACAAAACCGGCACGGTGCTGAATGTCGTAAAAAGTGAGTTTTTGATAAACTACTTTTTAGCCTTAGTAATCTAAACGAAAGTTGTAGTATTCGTTAAACCGAGAAGTTCGATAAAAAGAACGCCCAAATCTGACTTCGTATGAAGAAGTTATGATTTTTCGAAGTTTCAGCGTAGCAGTAGACAGCTAAAAAACTCGAATTTTAGATCGAGCGATTTTTAGCCGACACAACCTAAACGAGAATTGAAGGTCTCGTTATTAGGAGCACAACGGTAAAAAGTCTGACGAAAACGGACGTCGGATGAAGAAGTTATGAATTTTTAACGGATTTCCTGTCCCGGTCTGTTAAAAATAATAATATAAAATTTAAAGTCAAAATTAGCCGACGAAGTCTAAACAGAAGTTGTAGATCGTAATTTTAGCTACGCGTGCATATAAAGAACGTCAAAAACGGAGCTCGTATGCGAAAGTTATGGATTTTAGAAGTTTTGGCGCGAAAACCGAGAAATTTCGCATAGTCACACTTTGCCACGTCACCCTCGCCTCGCATGTGACACGTGTCCTGCTGAGTCACCGAAGCTGCTGAGTCACCAGGCTGCTGAGTCACGAAGCCACCTGGCGAGGCGTGTCATGTCCTTCCGAGTCCGAGCTGCGGTCCAATCCGCTGACTACACGTAGAAGCCTCGGTGGCGAGCCTCGCATCCGACGCGTGTGTAGTGACTCATGAGTCCGAACCCTCGCAGGCGCCACGAACCCCCTACTTCGGACCCTAGACCTCGGTCCAATCACAAGCCGCCAGAGAGCCCTTCGCACGCGCAGCCCTCATGCGAGCCTCCCCCTCTGCGAGCCTTCTCAGCCGTCGGATCAGAAGCCTCCTGGCCGTCCGATCAGAAGCTTCCCCCTATAAATAGGAGGGTGCGAGACCTCCCGGGTATTTTTGGAATTTTGCCATATTTAGCCCCTAAACCCATATTTTCTTCATATTAACATCCCGCAAAGCCCCGGTATCGATTGTAAAGCCCGGAATACCCCACGAAGTGCCCGAGAAGCCCGAAAAATTTATCTTTTCGGTTTCGAAGCCCGACTTTTACAAAGCCCGGTTTCTCAATAAAACTCCCGGTTTTATTAGAAACGGTCGTTTTAGGAAACGAATTGCTGCCCGATTATCATCAAATCATGTGAGTGTATAGTCACTTTCATTTTACACATAGATATGAAGTATTTACCTTATAATATGTGCTATGTGTAAATATATTAATTATTTATTTGAGGTGATTGTTGTGTTGACGTTTTATACAAGTTTTAAACTGTATAAGTATTTTTATCTACAAATATGTTGGGTAGAACATGGGTAGATTGTGATGTGTGATAAAATAAAATTGATGAGAGGCCTCGATGTGTTTTGAGATCCAGTCATCTAGCGGAGTTTGGATGACGACCACGGACTTTCTAGACAGTCCAGTGGGAAACATTAGCAGGTCCGCAACCTGTAGGTGTTAATGAACTAAGAGTGTTCATTCGCTGTACTCCATCCCCCTCATGGTTGCCTTTAGGACATGTATGGCTGAGGAAACCCCTTAGCAGTAGTGTCCATCCCGGTGATATTCTTTAGGCTAGGTCCCTTGTGACAAGTGTTTAGGGACATAAAGTGAGGATAACGGGAACGGGTAATCAGGGTTATTGTTGATTGATGAACTTAGTAAGTTTATTATTATTGTGGGTTGAAAACCCTATATGCTCACCAGGCTCCCAAGCCTGACCCACTCAGCTTTTTATGTTACAGGTAGTGGACCCCGAGCATAGTCGGAGGACAACGAGAGATTTTTGGATTATAGGCCAGTAGTTGTAAATAACTGTTGAAAGGCTTATAATGTCTTGTTTATGCTTTTGGATCTGTATCGGAACATGACATCCCGAGGTTTTGATATATATATGGAAAACATATACCTTCTTAATGAAGGGTTTTGATAAACTTTTATCATATTTTGTTTGGGGACCAATTCTGCAACATCTTTTAAAAAGATTTCTCTGATTTTATTTTAAAAAGCATAAATTAAATCGGTCTTTTCTGGCCGAGAAATTAGGGGATGTCACATCCCCATACGCCATGGGTACACGGCTAACCCAAAAATCGTCCTAACTTCAAACCGTCGATACTTCTTTGTTCCAACTTCATTTGCGACGCTCTTTATATCCACAGAAAGGTGTTGAAGAGCTATACAATATTATCTAAATATCTTGGACTAAAAACTTCTTGAACAAGAATCCATATTTCATTCAAGAACCCGACCTATGACTTTTCTCTTCCTACCTTCCGCCCAAAACACAATTCAAGGATAAAAATATCTTAACTATCGTTACCTTCTTCCACAAGGACTAAACATTGCCTCCTTAAGTCCCAAAACCTTACACAATCGACTTTCGGTCCATGGATCATAAACGGAAGGAAACAGGATGTTACATTGAAGTTGGCAAATGAGATGAAAGCTATGGATCTTCAAGCTTGAGCCACACCGATCCACAATGGTTGACTTCTCCTTCTTCAAAATGCACCAAAATACTAAAAAGGCTCAAAACAAGCTCACAAGGGATTAAGGTCCAAAATGACTGTTTAGGAGAGTGGAGGTTGAGGCTAGAGAGGCCTCAAGGGAGTCAAGGTCCTTAAATATGGCCATAACCTTAAAAACTTAGGGTCTTGATACTGCACGCCTATTCTCTACATAGGGTTGGTACGCCCTGCGTAGGGCTTTAAGCTCCCGTGTCCTTAATCTTTCATACACCTTACGTAGGAAGCAATCATACACCCTGCGTAGGACCATTTTGCAAAAGAAATTATTACTTAATGTAAAAAGGGAATACCTGGGAAACAAATGTTACAGCTTTATACCTCCAACCACTCAGAAATATGAAGGGGATGATGATTCCAAGCTAGTCTCTTGCTCCCTTACACCAAAATGATCTTTCTCCTTCCTCGAGCTCCACTAAAATCCAAGAATAAGGTCTTAAATCAAGCAAACAAGCTTTTAAACAACCATGGAGGCTAAGGTTTCGTTGGAGAATGGTTGGAGGCTGAAAGGGATTCCTTAATCCTTGAGATTATATGCTTAAATATGTAAGAAACCCTAAAAATCATGGGCTTGGGCTGCAACAGCTACCATGTCGTGGCGACCATCCAAGACGTGCGTTCATATATTTGGCATGCGACGTCGTGGTGCTCCATTCACCATGTCATGGTACTAGATTTTCCCCAAAAACCTTACATTTGATCTCTCTATGTCCTCAACTGACCCATCCTGGAAACGGGTGTTACACTTTTTTTACAGGCAAACTCAATTTTTCAAGATATTTTTTCAATTGATTTTCTTTCACGTATTTCAGGTGTTAAAGTATCATGGTGACATTAATGACTATGGGGGGCAGAAGGAGGTAGAGTAGGAGAATCACTATCTCTAGAAGGAAGGAAACAACAAGGCTAAGGAAGCGGAAGGGCGTTGGATAACGGTGATGGCTAATGGCGGTGATATAAGAGGAGAAAATGATTCACACAGATGGAGGTGTTGAGAGAATAATGAATTACAGGTAGGGTGAGCATAATAACCGAACCAAAACCAAATTAACCGATATAACCGAATCATTTTAAAAACCGTTGGTTCGTTTTCTAATTTTTGTTAACCGTAACTAACGGTTCGGTTATGGTTTTATAGGTTAACCAAACCATTATTAACCGAACCGCTAACTTTATATTTTAATATATAAAAATTATAGATTATATATAAAACAATATAGTCAAACTTATTTAAGATCCATTAAAATTTGGAAAATATAATCCATTAATTCACTTATCAGGAAACGAACGAGCAATCAAACCATCAAAGGCTGATCACGCAGACATACACAATCTTCCAATCATGCATTGAGTTAGATAATTGATTAATGTTGTAATTCCTAATCGGCTAATTCTACAATTTGTAAACATTATTCACAATTAGCTTAATCTTCACACTAATAATCCTAATTGAAGGTTTCTCAGATTGTTAATCCTAATCAAAGATTGTTTGGACTTTATAGTCCTATTCGAAGGTTTTTTTTTTACTTTATAATCAAGACTTCTAGGTAAGTTAAGTTTTTGGTTCTTCTTGACTCTGTGATATATTAAGAATGTATTTTTTTTTGTAATTTTTTGACTTTTTTTATTTACTGCTTTTGACTTAATCACATTGAATGTATATGAGTGATTGACTTCTTTTAACCAATAACACATAATATGAATGTTTTGCTCTTTTATTTTATAGTTTTGATTTAATCATATTGAAGGTGTATGAATGTTTGACTTTATTTTAATATTAATATCAATTATCAATATATGAAATTATTAATGTCAATTTTTTTATAAGGTTTTATATTTTTGTTGAATGTTTTTTTATTTTGAATGTGATTGTGTGTTATGTCACTCTAAGTATTAAAGGTACACATTTTATTCTATTACTATAAGTTAGGTTACAAACATTGACGTCGATGACTTTTTGGTATTCTATTATCATTTTTTATGCCAATGTACTTTAGTCGTTTATATTATTTTGAACATTCTGGTTAACCAATATTAACCATTAACCAAAACATTTAACCGATAAAAACCATTAACCATAACCAATATTAACCATACCCAATGGCTAAAAAAATGCATTAACCAATCATAATAGTTATGGTTCGGTTTTAACCAATAACTGAACCAAATCGCCTCATACACACCCCTAATTACAGGGAGGTTTGGTGTTCGTATTAGCTGATGATAAGAGGGCTTTATTGATTTTAGGTTTTTTACAAAACTGGTTCACTTAGTTTAGTATTTAAAAAAACAAGTGTAAGGACAAAAATGTTTTTTTTTCTTTATGTTAGATAACGTTGGTTTCCAACGTTTGTTAACAAGAGGAATCAAGACCAATACAAAGATCCAACTTTAAATCATTAGTGTACCACCAAATATTTTTGGACCAAAATTATATATATATATATATATATATATATATATATATATATATATATATATATATATATATATATATATGTAAATATATATGTTAGATAAATTTTGTGAAATGACCAAAAAGTGGGGAGAGATTGAGAAAAATAACCAATTTTTTTTTTGTTTTTCGGAAAATGACCATGACTTCTGCAGAGAGGAGCTCTGCGGAAGTCTCTATCTTATGAGGAATTGATTTTGTTCTGAGGAAATGACGTGTCATGAAAAAAGACAAAAAAAATTCATAGTTCCTCAGAGGGTACATTGGTTCCGCAGAGATGTCCTTTGCAGATCTGTTATTCAGAGGTATTCCTCTGAGGAAATGTTTTTCGTTGAAAAATTTTGCAAGGAACATTTCCTCAAAGGAGTACATTTGAAGAACAGATCCGCAGAGGGCACCAATGTAGCCTCTGAGGAACCATGAATTTTTTTTTGTCTTTTTCCCATGACACGTCATTTCCTCATAGCAAAATCCATTCCTCGAAAGATAAGGACTTCCGCAGAGCTTTTCTTTACGGAAGTCATGATCATTTTCCAAAAAACAAAAATTCTTGGTTATTTTTCTTAAACCTTTCATTCTTTTTGGTCATTTCACAAAAAAAATCTCTCTCTCTCTCTCTCTCTCTATCTCTCTCTCTCTCTCTCTCTATATATATATATATATATATATATATATATATATATATATATATAATAGATACCATATTAGATATATAATAGCTATTATAAATTCTTTTCAATTTTAAAATCAAATTTATTCAATTTCTTGCAAAATTAAAAATAAGGTAAGAAAGATTTTTAGTTTTGTACTATACAATCTATACAAAACAAATAATATAATAAAAGAACATTAATTTTTACCCATGCTGACCACCCCCAATCACAGATCCCCCTTAATCCTCGCGTTTTGCTTATCAATGTTTCTTCTCCCCCCGTTTTCTTTTTGATTTTTTTCCCATTGACTTTTAATTTTTCATTATAATAATGAATTTAATATAAGATATCTTTTTTATTTTAAAATTTCCTGATACCAATAATATCAATTAAATGTTGAATGATTTATTTTGGCTTTTCTTTAAGGTGAGTAGTCTTTTTCAAAACCTTTTAATTTTTTAATGTTTTTTTATATAATAATATCTAATAGAAAATATAAATATGTGAGATATAATAAAATCAACTTTAGGTAGTGTGTTTGTAGATCACGCGATTTGTTGCGCGTTTGACTAAGAAACAACGAAAAGAAGCTCCCTACTAACTAATGTGGAAGCAAGTGAAAAAAATCAAACATATACATACACGCCTCCTGTATGTATATATATTTCTAAATTCGTACCATGTTCATCTCCACCATCATCTGAGCACGATAACGAACAAAGCAAAGCGAAAAAAACCCTAATTTTGACCTGTTCGTATATCATTTTCTCATCTTCTACTGATCTCTGGTTTCTATATCGAACTAAATAAAAAATCCTTTCATGGAGATAGCAACAAGGCGAAGCAGAGTCGTACTTGAGGTAGCTGTACTTTCCCTAATTTGCGGTGTTTCATTGGTCTTCGCTGGAGATATTGTACACCAGGACGATATAGCACCTAAAAGACCTGGATGTGACAACAACTTCGTTCTGGTATACTTCGATTTCAGTTCAAATTTAAGTTCTCAGTATTATTAACTTTTGCTCATGAGATTTTTATATCTTGGTTGCAATATTTTTCTTTACTATTTTTATAATTATTCTAACTTGGTTACTGAATCTAGTTTATTGTCAGTTTCATAGACTAGGATACGTGGTTTGAAGAATCAGTTAATTATTCCTTTTTTAACAGTTTGATGAATGGAATTTTGTTAATTTTATCTTTCCAATCGCCGTTTCATTTTTTTCCCTAATGCATTTCGTTGACTAAAAATGAGAACTTTTAGCCTGTGATCTATGATTCAGGGTAGAAAGTGGAGCTTTTGTTGATTTGGGTTTTAAAGTTTGGTGAAGTATGATTTGGGATTTCTCTGTCCAATTCAGCGTATCTGTTAGAGGTAGTTTTAGGACATGTAAGAAACTTGATGTTTGTTCTTTGTATAACAGGTGAAAGTTCCAACTTGGATTGGTGATACCGAAGAAGAAGAATTCGTAGGTGTAGGTGCCCGATTTGGACCTACTTTAGAATCAAAGGAGAAGGATGCTACTAAAAGCAGAGTTACCCTTTCAGACCCTCCTGACTGTTGTAGTACACCAAAAAACAAGGTTCAGTTTTCATCTTTTATACTCCTTCTCCCCCTTCACATGTGAAGATTGAAGATTGTTATTAAAAGCTTTTCAAGTTTGCTACTTATATCAGAACTCAGCATTCGGAGGTGTTATTGTCTGTAGCTTACGGGTGAAGTTATCCTGGTGCACCGAGGTAACTGCAGTTTTACAGCCAAGGCACATGTTGCTGAAGCTGCAGGCGCTTCAGCAATCCTTATTATCAACAACCAGACACGTACTATACTTTCTTTTACATGCCTTTTCTCTTACTTCCTTCTTCAACGTCTAATTTTTTTTTTCTATTTATATATAAAGTTAACCTAACATATGATTCGCTGCTACAGAACTCTTCAAGATGGTGTGTGAAGCAGATGAAACTGATGTGGATATTGGCATCCCTGCAGTGATGCTTCCACAAGATGCTGGTGCAAGCTTGAAAGAGAGTCTTGAGAACAAATTAAACAGTATGGTTAACAACTGAGTTTAGATATTCTTGTTGTCTAGTTATTTTTCTCTATTATTGATATAAATGTTTTTCTCTCAGTTTCTGTGCAATTATACTCTCCAAGAAGGCCATTGGTTGATGTTGCTGAGGTGTTCTTGTGGCTTATGGCTGTTGGCACCATACTGTGTGCATCTTACTGGTCTGCTTGGAGTGCCCGAGAAGCAGCTATTGAACAGGATAAAATATTAAAGGTTTTGACTTTTTATCATTTAAGAACAAATAGTCAAATATTTACAAGAGTGGATGAGACTTATAACTTAATATTAATATTAATAAATAATAATAATAATGTTGTTGAATCTTGGCAGGATGCTTCTGATGAATACTTGAATACAGAGTCTTGTAGATCAAGTGCTGTGGTGGACATTAACACAACTTCTGCTGTTCTGTTTGTTGTGATTGCGTCTTGTTTCTTGGTGATGCTTTACAAGTTGATGTCATATTGGTTTATTGAGGTTCTGGTTGTCCTATTTGCCATTGGTGGGGTCGAGGTGTGTGTGTGTGTTTTTTTTACAAAATAAGAATTTCATAATTGATTGCTTTGATGAAGTATAAGCTTTAGCTCTTCTAATTTTCCAGGGTCTGCAAACATGTTTGGTGGCCTTGTTATCATGGTATGCAACTTCCTTTTTTATTTTACTTTTATTCACCCAAAGTTTATATAAAAGGTAGATCAGTCATGTCATCATCATCATTATCAATTGCAGTTTCAAATGGTTTGAAGATTCTGCAGAAACATTCGTGAAGGTTCCATTTTTGGGAGGTGTGTCGTATTTGACTCTGGCTGTTTCTCCATTCTGTGTAGTATTTGCTGTTGTATGGGCTGTTTATCGCAGAATATCCTTTGCTTGGATAGGTCAAGATATACTTGTAAGATCATTCTTATCTACCTTTCTTATAAATTCAATTGAAACATATATATAACGTAAGTGGATTCGTTCTTCCTCTTAAATCAGGGTATTGCGCTTATAATCACAGTAATCCAGATAATACGAGTGCCTAACCTCAAGGTACTTGTCTAACTTCATTATCAACTGACTTCGCTTTTCCCATTTATCTTACTTTTTCAATTTTTTTTTTTATGAAATTAGGTGGGAACGGTTCTCCTCTGTTGTGCGTTCATGTATGATATTTTCTGGGTGTTTGTTTCCAAATGGTGGTTCCATGAAAGCGTGATGATAATGGTGAGGTTCTTTATGGCTTTTGATCATCTTTATCAACTCTATTTTTTTGGAATCACGATAACATAACATTTATTTTTTTTGAATGAAGGTGGCTCGTGGCGACAAAAGTGGAGAAGATGGGATCCCGATGCTACTGAAAATTCCACGAATGTTTGATCCTTGGGGTGGATATAGCATCATTGGATTTGGTGACATCATATTGCCAGGGCTATTAGTCGCCTTTTCTCTAAGGTTTGAACTCATTTTATTAAACTTTTATACAATTTGCAGAATCATGGATCTCTCACTTGTACCCTAGCAAAATAAAGGGGTTATAGGTCACTGTAATATGAAAGAAAGTGAAATTGAGAATATTGCAAATTCATGATACAGGTTATAACTTAAAGGTTTTAACATTATTCGTTTATTTTATATTAAGGTATGATTGGCTGTCAAACAAGAGCCTGCGAGCCGGATACTTCTTATGGGTGATGATTGCTTATGGATTAGGTATGCTATTGCTAATGCTATTGCTTGTGATATTATTTATAATCAAATTCATATTTTAAAAGATATGTAAATATTAAATATCCAATATGCTTTGATACTTTTCAGGTCTGCTAATTACCTACATTGCTCTGAACTTGATGGACGGCCATGGTCAACCTGCCTTGCTTTACATTGTTCCTTTCACAGTTGGTAAGCTTCTAAATTCCAATATGAAAAAAATAGACTCCAACATATACAGATTCAAGTCAGAAAGGGTGGACAATGACATTGACACTGACACTGACACTGAGAGATGATTGAAAGTAATAAAAGCTGAAATTTGCAGGTACGTTGCTGACGTTGGGGAAGTACAGAGGGGATTTGAGGCACTTGTGGTCAAAAGGAGAACCGGACCGGCTTTGCCCTCATGTTCAGCTTCAACATGAGGAACAATAAAGTCCCGTTCCCCTTGTTGCATATGCAAATAAAAAAAAGTTGTCCCTTTTAGATATAATATAATATGTAAGCGTGTTGTTGGTAATCGCCGGTGATACATTGAGAAACAAACAGTATAGTTAGATTAGAAGAGTTTCGGTTGCTTATTGTTGTGTAACTTCATACACCAACTTAATGTATTTCCACAAATACAATTATCTCATCTCATCTCATGTAAACATGTGTTGAACCAAATATATATATATATATATATATATATATATATATATATATATATATATATATATATATATATAGGGTTAGGTTATTTTGTTTTTGTTAAGTATTGTGTGCCTATGTAAATGATTTTAGGCCAATCATTTGTGGTAATTTAAGAAAGTGGTTTTCTTTTTAAATTAAATAGAAAAAAAAATCAAATAAATGGGCTTTAATCAATTGACCGGTTAATCAAGGGTAGAATGGTATATTGCCCCGTCATTTAATTAGGAAACGGTGGATAACTATCGAAGTGATCAACCGATAATCCCAAATATCTCGCATACTCACAAAATCAAGAACTCAAATCCTTAGGAGGTTGAAAAACATTCTGATTTATTGTAATCAGTCTTCAAAATCGAAAGATCCTTTGAAGGTTTTTCTTATAAATATCGACATTTAACCCTAGAAGACGGAATCGACATTTGGGGGGCTTATATTAACGGTATTCTGCAACAATGAGGAGTACACGATCCAGTTCATTCAAGTCAAAGTTCAAGAACACAATAGAAACGGCGTTGAATCTTGAAGATGACAATGATGATTTCGTTGTTGAACTTGAAGGTAACAATTTTTTTGTGGTATTTAATGTTTATTTAGTTCGAAAAATGTAGTAGAGTTTAGGAAGTGTATTTGAAATCATTTTTGCATGTCTGATTTGTGGTCTGGAAGAAAAATGTGTCATTTTTTGGTATTTTCTTAAGAATCATTACTGTTAAGTAAAGTATGCGTTTAAAAAGTCATAGTTCTGGTTAAAATTGTAAACTAAATTTCTTTATTTAAATAGTTAATTAGCATTTTATATAGGTTTTAAATTCTAATGGAATCACAGTTTGTAGATGATTAATGACTTAAACTGAAAAAATCATAGTTCTTGTATGTGGAATAAGTTTACATGTTTCATATTCTAATAGAATGTTTTGTGTATGTTTGATGTATTTGTTAATCTGCTAGAATAAGTCTACTTGTTTTACTAGTTAAAATTGTAAACTAAATTTCTATATTTAAGTAGTTAATTAGCAGTTTATACAGATTTTAAATTCTAATGGAATCACAGTTTGTAGATGATTAATGACTTAAACTCAAAAAATCATAGTTCTTGTATGTGGAATAAGTTTACATGTTTCATATTCTAATAGAATGTTTTGTGTATATGAACCTAAACATGGTTGATATTCTGCTAGAATAAGTCTACTTGTTTTACTAGTTAAAATTGTAAGCTAAATTTCTATATTTAAGTAGTTAATTAGCATTTTATACAGATTTTTAATTCTAATGGAATCACATGCGTCTGGGGTTGGATTGAGTTGTGTTTTGACCCAAAGAGAAAAGGTGATAGCATATGCGTCTCGACAACTAAAGGAGCGTGAAAAGAATTACCCGACTCATGATTTGGAGTTGGCAGCGGTAATTTTCACTCTAAAATATGGAGGCATTACCTATATGGCACGAAGTGTAAACTTTTCACTGATCATAAGAGTCTCCAATATCTCTTTAATCAGAAAGAGTTAAATATGAGGCAACGACGCTGGCTAGAGTTACTTAAGGACTATGACTGTGAGATACTTTACCACCCTGGTAAAGCTAATGTTGTTGTTGATGCTCTCAGTCGAAAAGTCAATCTTGAAAGGAAGATGTCAAGAGCTTTGAGAATAGAAGTTGTATCGACAATTGTGGAGAGTATAAAGAAAGCTCAAGAGGAAGCTTCTGAGAAGAATGATCGAAAGGAAGAACGTTTGGGCAAAACGTTGGTGTTCAGTATAAACAGTCACAGACTGAAGGTGTTCCAAGATCGGATTTGGGTACCTAAGTCTGGAGGAATTATAGATCTTCTGATGGAAGAAGCTCACAAAACCATGTACTCGATTCATCCTGGTAGCACTAAAATGTATAGGGACATAAAACCTTACTACTGGTGGCCAACGATGAAGCTTGATGTTGCATAGTATGTGGCCGAGTGTGTGACTTGTGCAAGAGTCAAGACACAACATCAGAAACCATATGGGAGTTTAGAACCTTTACTTGTGCCTATGGGTAAATGGGAAGACATTGCAATGGATTTTGTCATTAAACTACCCAGAACAAAAAGTGGTCACGACATGATTTGGGTGTGTTGGATTAGTGTCGAAGCCCGTAACCATATTTGGTAAGTACTTGACCCAGTTGTGCATGGTCCTTTTGGGTTGCCTTCACCAAAGCAACTTGACTGGAGAAATTAAATAGAGAGAGAGGTTATTGTGATTTATTAATATGTTATAAGAATAATATATTAAAGGAAAAATCATATTTGTTTAATTAATATTGGTCAATAATTAATTTTGTGATCAAGTGTAATTAATTAAACTAGAGGGGCTGAATTGTAATTATAAGATAGTTGCAAGATAGGTCAATATTTATCCTTGTTAAAGGATGGACGATTTCAAGGATAAGGATATCCTTAAAATCGTCCAAGGATAAGTAGATAAGGGTTTTTCAAGGCTTATCTTGTGGTTGCTTGGTGGGCAAGCAACTGGATGAGGATAAGGACTGAAACCCTAATCTAAACCCTATATAAAGACCCCTAGGCCTTTAGAATTCGTGTACATGCTCCTAAGAGGTCCCAAGGACGAATTCCATCTCCTCCCTCCTCTATGTTAAGCCTCTCCAATTGTTTGTGGTGTTTGTGAGCCATTAGAGGCACTACACTTGTGGTGCTTGCTTTCAAGACTTAGGATTTGAAGATTTAAGTTGTTATTGCAATATAACAACAAGAGGTATGTAATCCAATCTTGTATGTTAATTTCGAAAATAGCAATGCACATTAGGGTTTTATTCTTGTGTTCATAATGTTGTGTATCTAATAGTGAAAACATAGATCCAAACTAGGGTTGCATGCACACTTAGGATTGTTTGTATAAAACCCATCAGTGATATCAGAGCCTTTGGTTAACTTGTTTTCAATTAGTTTTATTCAATTGTATGAACTTGACAAATTAGGGTTTATAGCCAATAAACCCTAGGAGGCCATAGATTTCGAGATTAGGGTTTCCTAACCCTAATTTGAGAAAATCTTGAAAGGGTTTTTGAATCCTTTCCTTTCAATCCAAGATTTCGAAATCTAGGATTTGCAAACCCTTAGATTTCGAGATTTGCCTCCTTCCCCAAGATAAGATCCTAAATTTTGGGGATTTGGATAATCCCATATCTTGTAATTATCCTTTAATAGTTAAATATGGTAATTAAAGATCATGAATTATCCCATCCCTATTTTCGAAATTTATAGAGGGATTTAAGGGATTAGGATAACTTAAATGTTTAAATGGTAATTATCTTTTAGATTTAGATAATCCCTTATGATTTGATAATTTAAATTAATAGTTTAATTTAAGATAATTATTAAATCAAGAGTTTTAATAATTAAAATTTTAATTTAAGTGACATTAAATTTCGAAAATTTTAATTGAAGATTAAAACCCTAGTATTTTTAAAATGTTTAAAATACACCCTATACTATTATATTATTACAAGCTTTATAAATAAATAAATATATATATATATATATATATATATATATATATATATATATATATATATATATAATTAAAATGCTAGTCTTACCGTTAGTAGGCCTCATTCACGAAGTCGGTCTATAAGGTGGGTATAAGGTTGCGGCCTATAAAATGGCGCTTAATGGGTGTACACTCACACCCACCGCTTGCTTGATCGGTGGAGGGTCGTTAGCCGAACGGGTAGGATAGGGCAACATCATCCTCTCATTAAAAGTATAATAAGAAATACAAAGTAACTACATGTTTTCTAAAATTTCCCAATCTTAGTTACTTTAGGAAAAGTGAATTGATGCAATCCCATGAAATTACACTTTGCACCTTGCTAAGAAGTTAGTGGAGCGTGTGTGGTTTACCGGCACACTAATTGGTTCTAAGCGAAAGTGGCAAAGGGTGATTCATTGTTTATCATAGTTCGATGGAGCGTGTGTGGTTTACCGGCACATCGAATAGGCGATCGTTACAACGAAGGCACCATGTGAATTTGCATGGTAATTCACACCCGCTTTGTGATCCTCGGTATCCCAGTCACAAACGAGAGGGGCATATCGAGATTTAAACATGCCATTGAAAAGTTTCAATGAATCTCATCCGAACCTAGGAATTCTCAATACATTTAGAACTTAGAGTTAGGTTTTTCATGATGGAGAATTAGTGAATCGTCATTCACTTACCTTCAAATTATTTGCATTTAGATTACGGCATCCCTTTTCTAAGATGTAAATATTGTTGTTGGATCCTAGCCCTAATTTTTCTTATTGGGTGATAATTAGGGATTCATATTCTAATCTATCCTTCTCCTTTTCCTTTGTAGATGTCGAAATCAAACAACGCTGCCGATAGTTCCTTCTCATTGATGAGCCTTTGCCAAAAGGTTACTTTCGATGGAACGAACTTTAGCGAATGGATAAGATACATTCGCACAATTTCTCACTACGAGGACAAGGAGTATGTCCTTGATGAAAAACTCGAGAAGATCAATCCAGAAATCGCTACTCCGGCTGAAATGAGTGCTTTTGAGACTCATGAGTGTGATGCAACGAAGGTTCACTGCATCATGATAGCCACAATGAACTCCGAATTCCAAAAGTCATATGAGGACATGTATCCATACGAGATGCACCAAGACTTATCGGAGAGATACCACCAAAACGCGAGACAAGAGCGTTATAAGATTTTCACTAACATGATTCCCGCTAAGATGGGTCATGGAGAGTCTCTTACCGTGCACCTGCAAAAGATGCAAAGGTATGTCAATCGTCTTAGCAAGTTGAATGTTGACTTTGGGGAAGACTTGGCGATCGACATGGTGCTTCACTCTTTGCCTCCGATGTACAATCAATTTAGGATGACCTACCACATGAACAAAGAAGAGGTCACCCTAAGCAAACTCCAAGGTCTCTTGAGGGTCGCTGAGAGCAACTTCAAGGACAAGTCTGTTGCACCAACTCCCAATCCACCCGCTGCTCCTATCTTGGCTATTGGTCAAGGAAAGGGAAAGAAGAGGAAGGCTTCGTCTAAAAACTATCGCAAGGTTAAAGCCCGAGATGGTGCCTCTTCTAGTGGGACCAAAGTTGATCCCGCTAAGCCCTGCCCTAACCCTAAGGAGGCAGAGTGCCACCACTGCCACAAGATAGGACATTGGAAGAGAAGCTGCCCAGAGTACCTGCAAGCCATCAAAGAAGGAAAGATCAAGCCATCTTTCGCAGGTATATACACAATTAAATATAACGATTCTAGTCATGCTATTTCTTGGGTTCTTGATACCGGTTGTGGTTACCACATTTGTTCTAATGTGCAGGGACTAAGAAGAAGTAGGGATGTGGAGCAAGGAAGAATCAATCTAATCATGGGGAACAGAAGATCGTCGCCTGTGACCAAGATTGGAGTGTATTCTTTAGTGCTCAGGAATAATTTATGTTTAGATTTGAACAATTGTTGCTATTCGCCAGAAATGGCTAGAAACATCATTTCATTTCATGGTTTATATAGACAAGGTTTTAGATTTTCTTTTAATAATGAGAATGGTTCTATTTTGGCTTATCTGAATGGTGTCTTTTACTTTGAAGCTATACCATGTAATGGAATTTATGAAACTGTTATGATTGTTGATAACATAGGAAATGATGTTTTGAATATAGAGTCTTCCAATAGTTTGGATAAAGCATCCTTTTGGCATAGTCGTCTTGGACATGTTAACAAAAAACGCATAGCCCAACTCCAAAAGGATGGAGTGTTGGAGTCATTCGACCTTAGGGAAGATGACACGTGCGAGTCTTGTTTGCTTGGAAAGATGACTAAGTCACCCTTCGATGGTACGTGCGAAAGGGGTGAAGGTTTATTGGACCTAATACATACCGATGTATGTGGACCGTTTAGATCAACCACGAAGGATGGGAACCGCTTCTACGTGACTTTTACCAATGACTATAGTAGATATGGGTATATCTATTTAATCAAGCAAAAGTCAGAAACTTTTGAAAAGTTCAAAGAGTTTAAGAATGAAGTGGAGAATCAATTGGGCAGGAAGATCAAGATGCTTCGATCCGATCGAGGAGGAGAGTACCTAAGTCTTGAATTCCACGATTATCTCAAGGAGTGTGGAATAGTTTCATAATTGACGCCTCCTAGGACACCGCAGTTGAATGGTGTGGCAGAAAGGTGTAATCGAACCTTATTGGATATGGTTCGCTCTATGATGAGTCGTGCCTCACTACCAATCTCTTTTTGGGGGTATGCCTTAGAGACTGCCGCCCATATCCTTAACCGACTCCCTACTAAGAAGGTTGCCAAAACACCTCACGAGATGTAGACGGGGAAAGCTCCTTCGTTGGCACATATCAAGGTTTGGGGTTGCGAGGCTTTCGTAAGACGAGATACTCATGACAAACTTGAACCTCGAAGTGAGTGATGTATTTTCATCGGCTACCTGTAGAAATCCTTTGGATATCTCTTCTAAAGACCGAAGGACAATGTTGTCTTTGTTGCGAGGAGAGGAGTTTCCCGAGAGCGAGAACTCATAGGCCAAGAGGACAGTGGGAGGCAAATCGAGCTTGAAGAGATTCAAGAGTCGATAGATGAAGGAACCTATACCACTGGCACTCAACCCGAGGAGGAAACTCCGGTTGAACCAACTGACGAGTCCTTACCTCTTAGACGTTCCGATAGAGTTAGAGTTCAACCCCAGTTTTATGGTTTTCATATTACTACCGAAGGGGACATGTATATTAGTGATGGTACACTAATAAATCTTGATGAACCTAATAGCTATAAGGAAGCCATGGCAGGCCCGGAGTCTGTGAAATGGAAAGAGGCAATGGATAGCGAGATCCAATCCATGTATGATAACCAAGTTTGGAATTTGGTTGATCATGTGCCCGGACGTAAGACCGTTGGGTGTAAGTGGATCTTCAAGAAGAAGACCGACGTGGATGGAAAGGTACACATATATAAAGCGCGATTGGTAGCGAAGGGCTTTACTCAAACTCCCGGAGTTGACTATGAAGAGACCTTCTCACCAGTTGCGAAGATAAAATCTATTAGAGTGATGCTAGCTATTGCTGCATTTCATGATTATGAGATTTGGCAAATGGATGTCAAGACCGCTTTCCTTAATGGAAAATTGGTTGAGGATGTTTACATGGCTCAGCCAGAAGGGTTTGTGGATCCGAAGCATCTGAATAGAGTGTGTAAGCTTGAGAAGTCCATTTATGGACTTAAGTAAGCATCTCGCAGATGGAATCTCTGCTTCGATGAGAAAGTCAAAGAGTTTGGATTTGTACGAAGCGAAGATGAGTCGTGTGTATATGTCAAAGCCAGTGGGAGTATAGTAAGCTTTCTAGTTTTATATGTCGATGACATATTACTCATAGGAAACGACATCCCAACTTTGCAGGAGGTTAAGTCCTGGCTCGGGAAGTGCTTCGCTATGAAGGACCTCGGAGAAGCTTCTTACATTTTGGGAATAAGGATAGTAAGAGAAAGAAGTAAGAGACTAATTGGAATTAGTCAGAACACTTACTTAGAGAATCGAAGATCTAAACGAGACCGAGCGGTTTTTAGCCGAAACAATCTAAACGAGAATCGAAGATCTCGTTAATTGTAGTGAAACGATGAAAAGATAGGCGAAAACGAACGTGGGATGAAGAAGTTATGAATTTATAACGGAGTTTTCCTGTCCCGGCCTACTAAAAGTAAATAATAAAAATAAAGTCAAAAATTAGCCGACGGAGTCTAAATGAAAGTTGTATAGAGTAGTCTCACCTAAGCGTGGATATAAAGAACATCGAAAACGGAGTTCGTATGATGAATATATGAATTTTTGAAGTTTCTTAAATAATTAACATATAAATTTATATGTGTGTGTGTGTGTGTGTGTATATATATATATATATATATATATATATATATATATATATATATATATATATATATATATATATTTCAGATAATATCCGAAGGGGGGAGGAGTCACCGTTCTGATCCGAACTACGCCCAGCGTACCCCGATGCATGCACCGCCTCGGACTCGAGTGCTCCGATGACGCATGCAATGACGATCCGAGGCAGTACGCCCCGCGTAAAGCTGTACGCCCAGCGTACTGCGAGGCCTCAGCCTCCTATAAAAGGGCATGCGAGGGCAGCCTTATTCTTTTGCCAAATTCTTCCTTTCTCTGTAGCTTTTGCCTCGTTTTGCGTTCCATTTATACCCCGAAGCCCCGGTATCATTCCCGAGCCCCGAAGCAAGTCCCGAAGCCCCGAAGATCCCGAGAAGTGCAATTCCCGAGCCGAAGCTCTGCCCGCGAGGAGCCTGGTTTTTGTGAAGATCTTCTAGATCTGCCGAAGAATACTACTTCTATAAGCCGTAGTGTTGTTCGATCATCTTCTGATCAAGTGAGTGTGTAGTTACTTTCTTCTAATGCATAATTATGAAGTATTTTATATAAAATACGTGTTATGTGTATATTTTGTTGTTATATGTGTGAATGTATATTCACTTTCTTCTATCTCATAGATATGAGTTATTCTCTATGTGTATGTGTCTCATCTGTTGTTTGGAATATGTATTGAATGAGAATGCTATACAGGTTTTAAACTATGTATAAAAATATATATTTTTATCTAGTAATATGTCGGGTAGAACATGGGTAGATAGCTGTGTGATAAACAGATGAGAGGCCTCGATGTTGTTTTTTATTTAGTCATCTAGCGGAGTTTAGATGACGACTACAGACTTTTCTAGACAGTCCTATGGAACGCTAGCAGGTTCGCCACCTATAGGTGTTAATGAACTTGGGTGTTCATTCGTTGTACTCCATCCCCCTCATGGTTGCCTTATTTGACTTATATTGCTGAGGAACCCCCGAAGAATGTGTTGTCGCCCCGATGAAATATTCTTAGACTAGGTCCCTTGTGTTAGTTGTTTTAGGGACATAAAGTGAGAATAACGAGAATGGGTAATTGGGTTATTGTTGGTTAATGAAAATAAAGTTAATTACTTATTGTGGGTTGAAAACCCTATATGCTCACCAGGCTCCCAAGCCTGACCCACTCAGTTTATTTGTATTACAGGAAGTAGCGCAAGGGCATAAGATGGATGAATCATCAAGTTGTTTTGTTTACAAGTCTGTATATGTATATATTTGTTGAATGACTTGTAATGTTATCGTTTATTCTTTATGGTCCGTATCGGAACATGACACCCCGAGTTTTGATTATATAATGAAAATACATTTTTTGATGAAATGCTTTGGTAAATCTTATTTTATCATACTTTGTTTTTGGGAACAAATTCCGCAACTCTTTCAAAGATTGAGACAAAATCAAATTCACTAGAATAAAGCAATAAGTAAATGATCAATTAAATGAAACAAATTCAGGATTTGTGACAACTCCAACTCTATGCAAGACAAATTAGCAATGTGATTCCATGGATGACAAGATATTTGTTTAATTCTATCTAAGTTGGTACTTGAAAGTGTTAACAAGCTCTAACACTTCCCATTCACCACAATAATTAACCAAAACAAGCTCTTTGATTAATCCTAACCTTACTAACCTAATCTAAACAAGCTCTTAGAATTGGATTGAACGGTTGCTTTAAGCTTTATGTGAATGTTCCCAACAACACTCAATATTCCTCACAAGCTCGGGAGCGTAAGAATGTGTGAAAAGATTTACACTAATTTCATTCAATAGAAATCAAATTAGTGCTTGTTACCTAGTCTAATTTACAAAACAATTACGGATTTTGCAATTAGATAACTTGAATGATCTAACCCTAATTCAAATTTACTCTGAAATTATTTTAAAAGCATAAATGAAAATCGGTCTTTTCTGACCGTGATTTTGGGGATGTCACAAGGGGTATTCCAACTGGATGGTTGATTGGGACCATATTATGTTGTTCATTGTTGTATGTGTATGGTTATGTGTGTATGGGTATTTTGGGGGAACTCACTAAGCTTTCGGGATTACAGTTTTAGTTTATTGTTTCAAGTACATCAGGAGATTGTGGCAAGGATGAGGCGTGATCGTACCACTCCTCATATTTCATGATTTTGTGATTTGGTTATGGGGATACTCTGATGTTTAAACTATTTTGAAAACAAGTTGTAAATACTTAATGGTTTTTGAATGGATTGAAATGTTTTAAAATTGCTGTAAATTTTATGAGTGTTACAAGTTGGTAGCAGAGTCTTGGTTTGAGTGAATTGGAGGAACATTCGTGTGAATCCAGTCTCAAATCAAGGAAAGATTTTCAAAATGGTTTTCAATTAAGTAAATGAGGATGCAGAGGGTACGATCAGGCGGAGCCAGTAAGTAGACCCCAAAATACCATACAAGTTATTTGATTATGTGATATGTTAGGACAACATGCTAGTACTAGGCTAGGGATCTTCAGGAATTGCATGATAGAATTGCCTGATTACATGATGCCTGCTAGCCTTGGGCTTCCTTTGTATTAAATTGACACCATTACTGTAGATATTTAGTCTATGCATCGCGGTTGTACATAATTAAGATCTTATAGCCTGAGAATGTTTGGTTCGGCCTTTTGTTCTGTTCTTGTCCGATTGGGAGCTTAGGGTAGGATTGGATATTCAAAAGTATATAGGGTCCAACGTTATGTATGGATAGCATATGCTAAGTGTTCCAGGGTTGGTGGAAGTTTCATGGTTGGGTGAGTTGTGTGAGGCCGGGAGACCGGTCGCGTGCTATGTAGCATTCCTCTAGGAGCGAGGATTGAGCGCTCGTTATGTCTGTATATGTTGTTAGGGTGTTGTGATGATACTTGAGACAAATATGGGTAGGTGTGGAAGGTAGTATGGGCCCGTACTACTGAAAGCATAGGACCCATACATGTATCAAGGAAGTCACAACCCCTAGGGTTTTGGTTGGGAGATAGTTTCTAGGCTTTTATGAGGAATGACTAACGTCCTTCTTGATGAATTCAGTATGGTGGTTACAAGGCGCACTGGAGCAGGATCCAGTTTAGGATCAGGATCAGGACAGGGTGGTCATGATGGATCAGCACCACCCGAGGTCATTGGTCAGATGAGGACGGATGAGTTGGATGCTAGGATTTGTGAGATCCTGCACGATGAGGTTGCTGCTATGTTCCGGGCTCAGTTACCGGAAATGTTTGGGTCGATCAAGACCGCCATGGTTGAGTACTTCGATGAGCGTTATGCAGCTCTTGTAGAGACGGTTGCCGCAGTAGCCGCAACGGCTGTAGCAGCGGCACGGGGAGGAGCCGGTCGGGGTTTTCAGTATCGGGACTTCGATAATACGAAGCCCCTACCTTTGACGGAGTTCAAGTTCCAATTGTTTCGATGAGATGGTTGTCAAGCGTGGAGGGATGGTTCTTCACGTGTTTATGCCCTGCTGATCAAAGGTGTGCTCTAAACATGAAAGGATTGGTGGAGGTTGACTACGGGATCGTATTCTGACGCGCAGCGGGCTGCGGTTACTTGGGATCAGTTCTGAGACATGTTCAGTACCCGTTATGTTCCGCGGGTTGAGCGGGAGAGGTTGGCTCAGGACTTTTTGGAGCTAAAATAGGATTCAGAGTCAGTGACGGAGATCACCAAGATGTTTACAGAGAGGGCGATGTTTTTCCCTGAGTTTGATTCGGAGCAGGCTCAGATGACCCGGTACCTGAGCATGCTCAAGACGGATATCAGACATTTCGTATCTACACAGAGATCTAGTACCTTTTGGAGTTGCAGGAGCCTGCCAGGCGGTGCGAGTTACAGATTGAGCTCCAGCTGAGGGAGCAGAGGCATGCCCCAGTGCAGTCACAGCCTACGCAGAAATGGATGAGGGCCGCTGATTATCATCAGGGAAGTCAGAGGAGTCACACTTGTGGGAAGTGCGGTAAGGTACATGATGGAGTTTTTCGGTCTTCTTCTGGGTGCCACAAGTGTGGCAAGGAGGGCCACCTAGCCAGGGATTGCAAGCAGCAGGCTCCAGCTGTCGGAGTCCGAATTTGTTATCATTGTGATCAGGTGGGCCATATGAAAGCCAAGTCTCCCCTCTTGGCTGCCAGGCCAGTGCAGGCCCCAACACCTACCACATTGAGA